>NW_006443570.1:23073993-23074394 GCF_000325575.1 Pteropus alecto | reverse complement strand
CAGAGAGGTGATATGATTCGCCCAAGGTCATACAGCTAGTGAGAGGTCTGGGGTGGCTTTGCTGCCAATTAGGCAAAAGGTAGGTTTCCTGACCCCTAGTCAGTTCGCCCCCGACCTAACTCTTCCCTAGGCTAGTGAGGGCACTGTCTGTTGTTCCTATGCCAGGGGGTGGGCAGAGGGGCGGAGCGGATCGCGGCTTGCCGGCCTGGGCGCTGTCCGCGGTGCTGATCCTCCCGCCGCGCTCTTGCTCGCCAAGTAGCCGACCCGTTCCCGGGGTTTCCTTTCCACCTCCCAGCCAAAGCCAGCTCCGCGAGTTCAGCGGCCCGCTGGGGTCCTTAGGCCTGGCTCTCGGAGCTCTTGGGGTTCCCCTTCCCCCAACTGAGCGCCGCCAGCATCCCTTC
>NW_006443570.1:23060402-23073723 GCF_000325575.1 Pteropus alecto | reverse complement strand
AGCGCCTCCCCCACCCAGCCCTGCCCGGACCCAGGGCTCCTCTGGCCTGTCGCTCCCTCTGGTCCCGAAGGTGAGGAGGCCGGTGGGCATGGGGGTGGGCGCCGGGGTGGCCCCGGGTGCGGAGCTGCGCGGACCGAGCTCCAGCTCCCCTGGGAGGGCTGGCGTGGAGCTGGGCACCGCAGCGCGCGAGAGGCGGACAGGACCCATGAGCTGCTGGCAGAAGTTGTGCCCCACCGCCCAGACTCAGGCCCTTCTTGGCCCTGGTGGAGACTCCAGAGCAGCGGAGGTCAAGCCACCACAACCTCTTGCCACCCCCACCACACGCATCTTTCTTTCTGCCTGCCTTTCCCTGTCCTTCCTGGTACCTCTCTTCCCTGTCCTCCTTAGACTCCATATCCCCCACCCCTTCTCTGGGAGTCATATTCGAGGTGCAATCAGGGCAGAACATCAAGACTGAAGGTGTTGGGGGCTCCAGTTTCCCCATACATCCCACTCTTGTGTTCCTGGATCCTCAGCTTTGCTGAGGTTGAGAGCCCTGGGATCTTAGTGGAGTGGGGGAGGCACAGCCCACGGGTATTGGAGGACTGAGGCCCTGGAGTGGAGAGGATCACAAGACCCCTAGGCTCCACCACTAGCCAAGTGACTCCATCTAACAGAGTCTCAGACATTTGTCAAAGGCTGACTTCTTGTTCCCAACTTAAGCCTCCAAGAGAGCCAAGGACTTGGGGGTGCGGGAGTAATTATTTTTTAATACATGCACTTACTTGCCCTGGTGATTGCCAGTAACACTTAACTCATCCTCCCTATTTCACCAACATTCCATGCAAGGGATTCCTAGAGACAAAAATCTGCCCTCGGAAAGCTTATGGCTTAGAGCAAAAGCCACACACACACACACACACACACACACACACACACACACACGTGATACATGGTAGCATGGAATGCCTGGGGAACACATTGGCAAGAGAGAGCCATGCTAACTTGGTAGGGGTCAGGGAAAGCTTCCTTGGAAAGGCAGCACTGGAGAAGGGTAGTGTCTTTCACGTTCGTGGGTATGAGGAGTTTGTTGTGAAAGCAGCAAGAGGTAGATTCAGATGAAAAGAGGAGGAAATCAGACTGCAAATGTGGCCTGTTTTTAGATTATGAAGGGCCTTGGATGCCAGGATGAGCACCCAGTGGAGTGCTCCAAGTTGCCAGGCAGTCAGTTGTGTATATTGGGCAAACTGCTTAACCCCTCTGAGCCTGTTTCCTCATCTATGGAGTGGATATATGTACTAATAGAACCTTCAAAGTAAGGTCGTTGTGAAGATAAATGAGTTACTATATGTAAAATGCAAAGAACAGTGCCAGCCATTTATTATTATTGTAAATATTATTATGTGTGCAATGATACTTATTGTTATTATAAATATTATTACCTGTGCATCTACATCTGAGAAAGACTTCTTGAGTTCCAGCTCTCTCTCCTATCCCAGGCCTCAATTAGGTAGTTAAGAGGCATAAGAAAAGAAAAGAAAATTTTAGTTCATTTATTTATTCATTTATTACCGTGATTGCTTAATATACCTGCCCTAGCAATTGGGATGATAAAAATAAGTTTAACATTCTCCTTGAAACAAGAAGGCATAAAGAATTTTAACAAAATGTAAGTACTGAGTGTTCAGAACAGAGCACAGATATTTGTTGACTTGATCAATATTTTCAGTCCCAACGAGAAAAAGAAATACTAAGAACGAAATGGAAACTGGGACAAGAGAATCAGTCAAGAGTGAGGGGTGGCAGACAATGCAAACTCCATGCAAGCAGAAAGCAAGAAGCTTCAGTTCTGCTTCCTCTCCTAGCCCTTGCATCTGCCGGAGAGAGAGACTAGACTAGAAAACTGGTCTTCAAACTTTTGGTTAGCAGAAGCCTTTTCTCTAATGAATTTGTATGCGCAAACCCATATAAAAGAAGGGTGAAAACAACAAAGCCTCGAGCCCTGCTCCTTGCGGCCAACCCTTTTAGGACCCCTCTGCAGAACTCTGGGGCTCTATGGAAATTTTGAAAATCAAACTTGAAAATCACCGATTGAGATGATTCTAAAGACCCTTCAGAGCTCTGAGTACCATGATTCTGAACTTTCTGTGGTTCTTCTAATCCAAAGAACTATAAGAACTTAGGAGGGGAGAGAACCACAATTTCCTACTTGCCAAGTCTGTTGTAGGCAGTTAGCTGGGAAGGAAAATGGGTGCCCGGAAACTCCAAAGAGACAAGCAGGAGGTGAAGTCGTTTTCAGGGATCAGGAGCTCAGGCCTTAGAGAGTCAGAATTGTGCCAGGGTCAGAGGGTTCCTTCGCCTGACACTTTGTCTATGGTTGGGGACTTGAGCACAGAAGGCTCCTTCCACCAACTTCTCCAAGAGCAAAAATATTTGTAACTTTCAGACAGATGAGATGCATGTCAAGAGGACTTGGAATTGGAATTAACTCTATAATTTGTGGACCCTGTGTTACATGTCCTTTTTTATTCTTGATGACAATTTTTTTTTTAATGAACATTTTTCATTAAAACAAAATTAGAACAAAGAACTAGAAGCATGGAAAAGATGGACAACAAAAACAATGTAGTTCCTGAGGTAGTTAGGACAGTGGACAGAGAAGAAGGACCCTTCTCACTTTAACCTGTGAGGTTGGGCATCTCAGGCTGGGTGTGGGGAGAAGATGGAGCTAATAGCTCTTACCCTCCAGCTGCTGCCACTGGCCTGGACCTAGTCCTCAGGCACAAGCCAGGAGATTCCAGGACTGCATTTCTATGTGAAAACCTGACAATTTCCTGGGTTAGGCCTTCTGAAGTACATGTAACTCCTCAGCCACACAGAGAGGTCTGTATTGTCCCTGGTTCCCCCTTCCTCACTCCATCTCCTGCCCTCCCTTACACAAACTAAACAATAATATCTAAGAAAGATTATTTGCCAAGATCATTTGTAACCCAAAGTTCTGCCCTGAGAAGCATAGCCTGCCTGGTTGGAAGCAAATACTCAAGTCCTTCCGGGAAGGCTCAGAAACAGCTGGTTGGCTCAGCCTGTCAGTGTGGCCAGGGTCCAGTCTCCAGGGCTGTGTGGAAAGCATTTCGACTCTTCCAAAACATTTGCATGTCAGCGGCTGGGAACAGACATTTTTTTTCTTCATTGTAAGCACAGGCCAACATACCTCCATCTTCCACTTGCACACGCAGCAGATACGTACATTCAAGAAAGGCAAGAACCCATACTCACTGTATGCACACATACATGCACTCCTTGAGGCATGGATACAGGCTCAGGTACAGACACAGGCACACACATCCCAACATAGATATACAATAATGCAGACATAGCTCACCTGTTCCTCTCAAGTAATGCTCCAGAATATTTGCCTACTGACATCTGTTTCTCCCTGTTTGAGGTCTCTTGAGCACATGAAATCTAACATTTCTCAGGCTGGATCTTACCTTCTCTGTAAATCTGTTCCTCTGTATCAGTTCGCCCCAGCTCCACAAATTCACTCACTCAGGCATTCTACAGATATTTACTGAGTATCTCCTATTTGCCAGATACTTTGCTAGGTACTAAGGAACAGGAGGAAACAAAACAGTCCTTCATCCTGTGTTGCCAACAACCTGGCAAGGGAAACAGATAATAAACAAAACTGCAATAATACAGCATGTGGTGATAAATTCATGGAAGAAAAACAAAGCAGATTAAGGGAGTGGAGAGTGTCAGAGGGTTCTATTTTAAATCAAATAATTGAGAGAGGCCTTGAGGTGATATTTGAACAAAGTTCTGAATGAAAGGCCGAGGGGGACAACATATACCAAGTCCCTGAGGCAAGGGTGTGCTTGGCATGTTTAGGAAACAGCCAGCAGCCAAGAGTGGTTGGAGTGGAGCCAGCGATGGGTAAACAGTAGGAGATGAGGGCAAACAGAGCCAGGGGCAATTATGTAAGAATTTAGGATTTGGTTTTAAGTGAGATGGGAAGCAATTGGAGGGTTTTGAGTGAGGGACCAGGTGACATTATCAGAATTACTAAAGGAACTCTGGCTGTTGCATAGAAAACTTCAGCAAGAGTGGAAGTGAGAAGCCCGTTCGGAGGTTACTGCTGTGGTACACTAGAGGGATGGTGGCGGCTGGGGCTAGGGAGAGAGCAATGGAGACTGCGAGAACTGATTGGATTTAGGATTTTTTCTGAAGGTAGAGCCAACAGGATTTGCAGATGGACTGGCATATGAAGAAAGAAAAAGGAATCAACTATGACTCCTAACCATTTGGCCTGAGCAACTGAGTGAAGAAGCAAATTAGCAGTGCTGTCTATCAAGATGGCGGACAGTAGGCACGACAGGTTTGTAGGAGTGATCACAGAGTTCAGTACTGGGACTTGTAAGTTTGAGGGACTCATTAAACATCCAAATGGACATATTATGTAGTCAAATCTAGTGTTCAGGGGAAAGTTAGTTTAGGCATCAGCATATAAATAGAATTTACAGCTATGGGATTGGACAAGATCACCATAGAAGTGATTAGATAGAGAAGAGGTCCAATGTGAAAGAAGGAGAAGTGGAGAAAGCCCAGCAAATGTTCCTTCTTACTTGAGTTGCCCAAGCTAGAAAACTGGTAGACATACTGGACATCCCCCTCCCCGTCATCAGGGCATAATACAATCCATCCCCATATCCTGCCAATTCTACTACCAAAACACACTTGGAACTTCTATCTTCACCTCCATCATCTGGTCCAGGCCTCCATCATCTCTCACCTGGACCACTGCTACATTCTTCCAGCTGACCTTTCCTTATCCACTTTGCCCTCCCCACAGCAACCAGGGTGATCTTTTAAAAATGCAAATCCTATCATGTCCCTCCCTGCCTAAAATCTTTTAATAACTTCCCAATTCACTTAGTGTTAATCCAATTTTTAATATAGTTTATAAGACTTTGTGATCCTTCTCTTGCTAATCTCACTTCCTGTGACCCTCCCACAATAGCTTACACACCAGCCTTCACCAGCAATTGGCAATGTCTCTGTTTCTCAAAAAGACCATGTGAAGCACTTATTATAGGGCTTGGCACATTGTAGGCACTCAATAAATGTATGCTGTCATTATCATCCTACCTCTGGGCCTTCACAAATGCTGTTGTTCCTTGTTTGAGATGCTCTTTCCAGTACTCTTCTAACTCCTACCCCTCCTTCAAGTCTGTTTTACTTTTCTGTTGCTGCATAACAAATTACCACAGACTAAGTGATTTAAAACAATATAAAAGTATTTTCTCACAGTCTCCAAGGATCAAGAGTCTGGCACTTTTTTCCTAGGTCCTCTCCTCGGGGTCTTATAAGGCTGAAATCAAGACTGGTGGCATCTCAACAGAAGGTACAACTGGGGAGAGATCTGCTTCCAAGATGCTTTTGGTAGAAGAATTTACTTCCTTGTGGTTGTAGGACTGAAGCCCCCGTGGTCTTGCCAGCTGTCAACCAGGAACCATTCTCAGCTACTAGAGGCCTCTCTCAGGTCCTTGCCTGAGAGAGGCCTCTAGTAGCTGTGGCTTCTACCATAGGCTGTCTCACAGCATGACAGTTTACCCCTTTAAGGCCAGCAGAATTTCTCTCAGGCTTCAGATCTCTTCCTTCAGTAAGGGCCCTGTGAATTGTCCCACCCAGATTAATCTCCCTTTTGATTAACTCAAAGTCAAACTGATTGGAGGCCTCAATTACACCTGCAGAATCCCTTCACCGCTGCCATGAACCTAATCATAGGAGTGAAATTCACAGTCCCGTGCATACCCAAGGGGAGGAGATAATACAAGAGAGTATGACCGACAGGGGCTGAAAATTCTGGGGACTCTCTTAGAATTCTGTCTGTCATGAGGTCTCTGCCAAAAGACACTTCCTCAAAGAGACTTTCTCTGACCCCAAATGTAAAATAGGTCCCATTTTAAATTCTTTCATATTACCCTGTAGGTTTATTTTATGGCACCTATCACAGATTGTAATTTTAAACTTCTTTGTATTATTATTTGTTTGTTTGACACCTTATTTACTTGTTTGATTCTCTCCTCTTCATACTGTGAGAGCAAGAATTTTGTTTTGTTCATCAAAGTGGCCCCCCTACCCTGCACAGCCATTAGCAACAGTAAATCATTGAATGAATGAATGATGAACAAATCGGCAAATCAAGGCATGGACTAACCTACTCACATTAAACAGAGAAGGGATGTAGCACTAATTCATCCAGGTCAAGTGCTAAGTGCTCTACTCTTTTTAATCTCATTTAATCTTCACAGTTATCCTGGGACTATTACTATTAGTAGCCCCATTTTACAGAGAGGGGGGAAAAGGTTCAGAGAGGTTAACTTTCTTGCCCAGTCACACAGCAGGTAACTGAAAGACTCAGGATTCAAACCCAGGATTGTCCTCAGTGTAAATACTGGGAACCTTCTTTGGATTCAAAAGATTTGATTGGAGAATTGGGTCTGCTTCTACTTTTTGACCATGTGAACTGGCACAAGTCACTTCAACTCAGAGTCTCAGTTTGTGAAACAGGGGTGGTCATACCTACTGAAGAGTGGTTGACAGAAAGAAGTAAGATAGTATCTATAAAATACTTTAAACATAGCAGATGGTCAGTAAATGTAGCCAGTGATTCCCAATTCCAAAGGGCCACCCTTGGCTAAAATGAAAGTCTTCTTTGGTTGGACTAGGGGGTTTAGGGGATATGAGAGAAGGGAGTCCAGAAAGAGAAGCTTACGAATGTGAAAGTCTCAGGTGGACCTGCTTGGGGTGACCCTACAAATGAAAGTCTAGATTTACAGAGACTTACATGGAAGCAAGTTTGGAGGGAATTATCTGCTGAACAGAGCTGTCCATCAACTGGCCTCCCTTTCCACTACCCAGGGAATTCCTGAGACCAGTGGAGGAAGCGCCTTCAAAAGCTTAGGACATCTCTGGCAGAGAAGGCATGAGCTCTGAGTCCTGGGCTCCAGAGGTCTGGGCCTCCACTACCCTCTGTCTCCTGGTTTTGCCCTCTGCCCCTGCTTTTCTAGGACCTTAATGATCATAGGAGAAACTCACTGGGAAAGGGGCGGGGCCAAAAGAGGGAGCCCTGGAAGACCAGGCCATCAATAGGATTCAAGGATGCAAACCTCTCCCTCCTACCAGTGTCTTAGGTTTCCACCATGGATTCACTGCATGGGTCTCCTTAGCACCTTTTCCCATTCTTCTTTTTAAAAGGACCCTACCTCCTGCCTTCAGCCCCCAGCATCATTGTTAGTAAAACATTCATCAGATTTACTCCTTCATGACCTGAAAGAGCCCTGAGTTGAAGTTAAGTCAGAGAAATAGAGTTGAACTGGGAGGGAGTATGCTCAGAACCATCCTCCCATCCTTCCAGGTGATGGTCACTCTTGAGCTAGGATACTTGCAGGATGGCAGAGCTGAAAGAGACTTCAGGGTTCTTCCACTCCACAACTCTCTTAATCTAGCCATGAGAAAACCAAGAGCCCAGAGACAGAGAGAGCTTGCCTAAAGTTACATGGCTGGTTAAGAAGTAGACGAGAACCCATCTTTGTCTCTCTCTACTGACTCTGCTTCTCCATTGGTTTTCCTCTCTGAGAAGTAGAAGACACCACGGGGCAGGGGAGTGAAGCCATTTCCCTCTGGGCCTCCAGTTCTTCATCTGTTAAATGGGAATATTTATACTTCCCTGCCAACGTACCCACTTGATCATGAAGCTTCAGTGAGTAAATACAGGGAAAATGACTGCAGTGGCAGAATCGTCTACCTGGTGGCAACAGGACTCAGACTGAGAAGACTATGAGGGATCTGAGGGTGGGCAAGGCAGGCAGATGGGTCCAGAAGATGTGGGTTCACCTTGTCATCCTCCCCAGGTGAGGCCCAGGCCTGGGTTGCCATGGATACTGTGTCCCTAGAGCATCAGATCCAGAGTGTGCAACGCCACATCAGCTTCCTGAAAAAAGAGCAGATGGCCCTGCTGAGAGACCTGCACCTGGAAATCCTGAGGCTGCAGAAACGCTGCTCAGGTGAGATTGAGAGGGATGGCTGGATGGGGGGTAGCAGGGCTGGCAGAGGTGACTGTCATCACAATCATTGTCTCTGATAGAGTGCCCACCAGGAGCCTCTCTAAGCCTCACGACAATCCTGCCAGGTGGGTGTTCATCTCCCCTTTATCTGGAGGAGGAAACTCAGTGTTGGGGAGGTGAGATACAAGTTTCATTGCTCTAGTTCAGTAGCATAGGGAAACCTGGGAATCATTCCTGGGAATTTTCTGTCCTTTTCTACCATACATATTTATCAAGTGCCTCCCAGCCCTTAAGAAGCCCTCAGTCTACTTGGGGACAGACACACACACACACAGAATATTAAGATACACAGAAAATAAACAGGGCCAATGGGAGTTCATGGGTAGGATCCTGTCAGGCTCGAAGCATGGGTAATGCAGGAGACCAGGCATCCCAGGCTCCCCAGAGGAGTGAAACATTTCCATTCTCTGAAGGGTGAGTAAGATTTAGACATGCTGAGATATCACAGTAGAATGAGGGTGGAGAAACCATTCTAAGCATTCCAAAAAAGCATGGCCAAGTCCAGAAGTAGGAAACCAAAGGCTTAGGAAAAGTTCTCTTTGATGGATAAAGCTGAGCTTAAAGGAGACTGGTGAGAAATATGGCTGAAGCCAGATCATGGAAGACCTTGACAAATGCCAGGGCAGGTAAGAAGTGTGGCCTGTCCTCCTGAGTAGTGGGGAGCCACTGAAGGTTTTGAGCAGCATCATGCTACATTAAGAAACTCAACCTGGGAGTTGTATGGAAGATGAATTGGTGAAAGAGGGAGGTAGGAGGCTAGTGATAGGGCTGATGAAATGGCCCACTGAAGGGATAAAGGGAGATGGAAAGGGGAGGACCAGTAGGAAGTAGATGGAAGGAAAGGACTTGGCAACCGATTAGATTTGTGAGCAGGACAGAGGAAGGCACCAAGGACAAAGCTAAATCCTAGGCCTGACCTCCCTCTTGGACCTCAGGCCTCAGCTGCCCGGCCCTCTCAGCGGCCTGGCTCTGGCTCAAGTCCTCACTCAGGCTGAGTCTTCAAGTGCAGGCTTTAGAGCTAATGACTCACAGAATGTCTCAACTGGAATAGCTCAACCTCTTCATTGTACAAATAGATAAACTGAGGCCCAGAGAAAAAAAGTCATATGATATGTTAGTGGCAGACTCAGGATTAGAACCCAGAGCTCCAGATTGCCAGTCCTGCATGCCTCTGCAGCTTTCTGCACATTCTCTTCCCAAGATGCTCAGACTTCTACCTTCCTTTCAACCTCTGCTCATGAGAGGCTCTCCATTCCCCAGAAGGAAACTGAGGCCCAGAGGGTTTGAGCCACCTGCTCAGCTTCTCACTTTGGCACAAGAAACCAGTAGTCCTCACTCTCAGCCTCCACAGCCTCCTCTGGCTCCATATGCATGATTTAGGAGCCGCATTCCAAGGCCAGGCTCCCTGCAATCTCTCCCAAAGCCTGGATGGCACCAAAGGGCAGCCTCAAAGCAACTTACCCCTGCCTGATGCCACTTTTTCATTACAAGAATCTTAAAGAAAAATTGAGACAAGGGAACCCTAAGGCCCTACAGCTCTTCCTGTAATTTCTTTTTGTTTTGCCCTATTTATGAATACCTGGGTCCTTCTACTCAGGATACAGGCCAAGATCCCAAGAAGTGTAATAGGCAGGAACAGAGGGCTCTGGCCCCCACTACCCTTCTCAGATGGGTATGGGCCTTCCCTCTTAGTTATCAATTAAGGAGATAAAAATAACTCTGGGCTGGCCTGGGGCTGAAATGACCGAATAAGGCCCTCCCTCCAAGGGGTAGGGGAGTGAAGAGAAGGGAGTAGAACAAAAGAGATTTTTTTTTTTTTTTTAAGTAGATTCAGGAGGGACCCAGAGGCTGAGAAGGGGAAGGGAGAGAGGAGTGGCTGGTATAGGAGCCAAAGGCACAGGGCTGTGGGGAGAGCCAGCCATAAAGATGTGATGACTCAGAATGAAGGACTTGAGAGGTGGGTGGTGGGCAGCTAGGTAATAACAAGAACTGCTCCCATGTATTCAGCACTGACTCAGCCCTGGGTTGCACTCTCTGTTTATTTTCTCTCATTTAATCCCAGCAACAGCCCCTTGTGAGGCAGTTGCAATTTTGAACCCATTTTGCAGATGAGGAAACTGAGGCTCAGGGAAGTGCTATCACCGGCCCAAGGTCACAGTGTATCTGATCTCACAGCATACTCACCTAAACCTTGGGGACTCTGAACAGAAGATGGACTCTGATTCGGATGGGGGAGTTGGGCTCAGCTGGGATTCTATCTCCCTTCCCCCAAATCCTGTGGTTAAGGGTGGAGGAGAAACCTGCCCACAGGGAGTTAGTGGCAGAGTTAAAGTCTATGCCCTGAATCTAGTTCAGGGTCCCTTGGGCTATATTGCAGGGCTTTGGAGGAGGGGCCAAGTTATCCCCAGGAAGCCCTGGGGGGCAGAGGCATCACAGTCCTCTTAGGAGCCCCAGGGAGGAGGTTCAGGCTCCGGTCACAGCAAAAGGCCCAGGCACCCCAGTTCTCTGTCTCCTAGCAATAGCTGGCCTCCCCCGGGAAGGTACCTCCAGCAAAACCCCTGATCTCTAGAAGGGCCAGGCGAGGACAGAGAAGAGCATGCGGAGGGCCCACAAGGCTGTCTGTCTCTCTACTGTAGGTGCTGCTGCGTGGTAGTCCCAGAGATATGTTACCTATCCCACCCCCAGTTTCAAACCTTCTCCCTTTGGGCATCAGACCTTGCCCTTGCAGGTATACACAGGTGCTCCCGAATAAGTGCCTTCACATAGGCAGCTGTGGCTCCTCACCTCCCTTGTGCCCCTTTCCCAGCTCCTGGTGGAGTTGGGGGAGTGGGGTAGGGCTGGAAAAATCAGATGCAGCTGGCAGAGGGGTGGGGTGTTCTGGCTGTAAGGAATGGAGACTGGCAAGACAGGTAGATAGAGAGGTGGTAGCTGGGCTGCTAGTGCCCTGGAGGAAACTGCTCCTGCAACAGTGCCCTTGGCAGGCTCCTTGGCTGCCTTGCCCCACCTCTCAGTGCAAAGCCAAAGGCTGTGCCAAGTGCCAGGTAGGCTTTTCCATCACCAGGTGGTGCTGTCCTCCTTGAAGCCCCTCTCCCTGCAGTGTGGAAAATGGAGGAACCAGGGCTTAGAAAGGGGCAAGGCTGATGTTCAGAAAATAACACTGGCACAGCGGTACTGGCTGTGAAAACAGTGAAACGTGTGTGTCCTATTAGTAAACAGCCACTGTTCTGAGTTACCTTCCAGCAGCCAAAAGCAGCCCAGGACTCTCTAGCCTTCCCAGATTCACCAACTAAAGGGTCTGTGCCCTCCACAGCGGAGGGTCCTCCAGAACAGCTGTGGTTGTTTAAATATTTGTATATCACCTCTGGGAAAGGGCAAATACTCCCCCAGACCCAAAAGCAAGCCAGGCTCCTCAGTATTACCAGGGTTCAACTAAACCTTGAATCCAGGCCACAAAGCTTGGATTGGGAAGATCTCTGGGCTTAGAATCAGGCATATCGGGCTCATGCTGTGCCTTGGCATCTCTTTTCATCTCTTCCCCTCTCTGGGCTGTAGTAAAATAGGTATGGGGGGTGATTTGAATGATTTCTAAGGATTCTTATTGTCACTTTTACTGAGCCGTGATTCTCTAATCACACACACACACACACACACACACACACACGTCTTTTCTTGTCTCTCCCCGCAGAACTGACCCATGACCTGGAGATAAGAGAAGCCCAATCTCACCAGCAAGGTAAGAGAACGATGACTGGTGGGGAAGTGCCATGGGGGCCCAACACGTCACCTTTTCCCCACCACTTAGTAAGACCTGAGCTTTCTCTGTTCCCAGTCCAGACTTGAGGACAGCCACTCCTTAGTTTGTTGAGCACAATACAGGATGTCAGCCCCATTTGCCCATTCAGCTGGATGACCTTGCAAAGTAGACAGCCTGCACCACTATACATAGTGTCCTGTATCCATGTCTCTGGCCAAAGTAGGAAAATAAAAGCAGGAAGGAGATGGTGTTCAGGAAGTCCAGCTGCCTGCATTCATTCCTCTCTGTGACCTACCTCTCCAATCCTTCCCATCCTTGCACATGTGATTCCCACGGTCAGTGTCCATATCCTCCAAGACGCTGAATGTCAATATGTAACACAATGACAATATGGGGTCCTTGACTTCAAGGACTTTAGCCTAGATGAGGAGAAAAGAGATACATGCACATTTGCAAATCCTTCATTTTATAAAAAACATGATTTCTTGCTAATGTAGCAATTCCACTAAAATATTTTTATATTGTTACCTCACCCATATAATGGAGGGGTGGGGTGGAAAAATAATGCTCAGTAAGTATAGTTTCAGTTTCCCAAGATGAAAAGTTCTAGAGACCTGTTACACAACATTGTGATATACTTAACACGACGGAACTTAAAAATTGTTAGGATGGTAAATTTTATGTAGTTTTTTTTTAACCACAATTGAAACTTTTTTTTTAATGGAAGGGGTTGCATTGTTGAGATCTTAATTACCAGATTATATAATCTCTGAGATCTAGGACTGGATGGTACCCATTGTCTTCAGTGTGAAAGACACATTACCTGACATGGAGGATTGCATAAATGCTTAATTAAAAATTAATCACAAGAATAATAAATAAATTAATTAAATAAATAAATAAGAAATAAGAATCACAAAAATAGTCTTTCTTAGCTAGGCGAAATTTAAGAATGAATTACTGTCATATTGATGTGCTGCTTATAGATCAAGAACTACATGACTAAGAGCTGGGGATAGGGAAAGCTGGAAGTTGAAGGTAAAATATTAGGAGCCCTACAATTTGCTTTGCATATTCATGCATAAAGATCTAAACACTTACAGACTTGAAAGAATTCTGCCCACCTCTTAAGTGGCAACCATGGGCAAATTCTTGGTGCCTAGGTGCTTGGAGGAAGGGGGCACACATACCAAACACCAGGTAAGGACAGTTCTGTGACAACAGCAGCTTTTACTCTACCTACAACCCTTTCTCTAAAAAGGCTTTTGGGTTCATCTGGCTTAAAGCACTGCCCCAGAGTCCTGGTTTTTATCTTCTCTTTCAGTGGGCTTGAGAGCTCTTTTTGTCTTCTTTTTTTATGAAAATCACCAAGTGATTTTCACATCCATTCAAGAGTCACTTTACAGCTACCTGTGTCCCTACTCTCATTCACATGTGCCAATCTCAGGATCCTGTTCCT
>NW_006443570.1:23059264-23060391 GCF_000325575.1 Pteropus alecto | reverse complement strand
TATAATCCAGGAGGCAGGGGTCCTCAACTCTGTGGGTCCATTAGAATCACCTGGGGAAGGTTAAAGAAGTGACAGTTTCAATCCCAGAGATTCTGATTCAGCTGGTCTTTGGTAGGGCCCAGAAAACTATTTTTTAAAGTTCTCTGAGTGGTTCCAATATATACCCAGGGTTGAAATCCAATTCAGTGGGCAATGGCAAACAATAAACAAGTAAACTAAAAATTACAAAATGTAATAAATGCTCTCTCTATTAAGGAAACAAGGATGGGGCACACTGACTTTCCTGCCCAGACTCCCAATTCTTTCGGTCCCTTGATCTTGCATGCCTCTCCTGCCACAGGGCTTTTGCACAAGTCGTTCCTTCTGTCCCAAGCACCCTCTTCTCCCTTCTTCACTACTATTCATCCTTCAGATCCTAGCCTAAGTTGCTAAATGCTGAGAAGCCTTCCCTGATTAGGTGACATTCTCCTGTTAGTCATGGCATTGTCACACGTCACATGGCACAGATTATGTACTATACCTCTCCCACTACGCCTGCTATAAGCTTCATGAGGAATGTTTCTTATCCACCGGATCTCCTAACAGTGCACATAATAAGGGCTCGACAGTTGAATAAATATTTGAATAAATGGTCAGGGAGAGTTTTTGCATTTAAGCTGAAACCTGAAGAATTAGAATTCAAGCAGAGGGTAGAATAGGTGCGAGGGCCCTGAGGAAGAAAAAGGAAGACCAGCGTAGCCGTGGGGAGCGTGGGGGCAAGACGTGCAGCTGCAGAGTCGCAGGGCTTTGGTACAAGGATGGGTCCGCTGTGCAGGTTTGGCCGGGCGAGGACTATCACCTCTCCCCTCTGTCTTCGCTCTCCAGAGGCAGCGTCCCGGGAACTGGAGAGCAAGTGCCGCGAGCTGGAGTCGCAGCTGGCGGCGCGGGCTGCGGCCAACGCCGAGCTGCGGCGGGAGGTGGTGCAGCGCGAGGCGCTGGTGTCGGCGCTGCGCTGCAGCTTGCGCGCGGAGGAGCGCCGCTTTCTGGAGGAGCTGCGTCGCCGCAGCCACCGCGCCACGGTGCTGGGCACCGAGCTGCAGAAGCACACAGAGGCGGCCGCCTACCTCTCCTGCCAGCTGCACGCCGCG
>NW_006443570.1:23047588-23059150 GCF_000325575.1 Pteropus alecto | reverse complement strand
GGGGGCCCGGCCGGGACTGGGCCGCCTGGGACCGTGCAGCCGGCGCTTTGGACGACACCGACCCCATGCCGGACCCCGCGCTCTTCCTCTACGCCCGGAGGCCCCCGCGGCCCAGCGGCCGCAGCCCGCGCCAGCCGCCTCCCCAGGAACCCCCGGACCAAGCCGACCCACCGGCCGCGCCCAGACCGCCCAGTCCGCCTGGGGCCCCGGAGTAGGCGCGGGGCTGGTGGGGTGGAGTAGGGGAGGCCGGCCCCGGGCTAGAGACGGAGCCCCGGCCGCGCAGGCAGGTCCCGGGGGCCGAAGGAGCCGGCCCCTCTTCCAGGGAGCGGGCAGAAGCGGCCCGTCCCCTCTATCCCTTCCAACCGCCCCCGCCTTTTGTATTTACCAATGTTTCCGAAGCTTCGAGCTCTCCCCTCCCGCGAAAGAGCTCCTACGCGGGGCTCAGCGAGTGCACCTTTTCTGTAGAGAGAACTCGCAGTACTGACCCTTATCTGGTCCCCACTCTGCCAACTAGGAGGGGAGGGGGCGGTGGTCACGGCCATGCCCAGGGAAGCTGACAATCGTTTTGGCGGGAGGGGTAAGGCTGGGCTGGCCTATGGAAAGGAACCGGAGCGGCACTTAGCACCCTTAGGCCTTCCAGCTCCACCACTTCCGCCTGGCGGCCTAGGCCAGGCCTGCACGGCCGCCCTTCCCGCCAAACCTTCCTCCAAGGAGATACTCGGGTTCAGGGGCTAGAGGCTGGACCTTTTTCCTCAGAAGCCGCTTCTCCTCCGCCTACCCCGCTTGATAGGTCCTTACAGGTGAGCACCTAACACTTTAGAAGACACCTCCTTCTGGAGCCTCTGGTGGGAAAGTTTGGCCTGATGGAAGTTTGAACTTCTGGAAGACAGAGCCCACGGAGCCTTAGAGAGGATTACAGGATGGGTTCAATGGCAGAACTTGGTCTAGAACTGTCTTTAGCTCAGTTCCTCACCAGGTTGCCATCTGAGGGATTTAGACCGGGAGCTGTGCTGGAGAAGAAAGGGGACACGGATGAGTCTGCTGCCCTGTCAGGCCTGTGGAGGGACAGAAACTGCCTTCGGGAGGTAACTGGGAACCTGAAGGCGCCCTGAGAGTTTCTTAGTCTGTTTGTTGGTGCTAATTTTGCCCAGCTTCCTAATTTAGCTGGGTGCACCCAGAGGCTGGAAGAAGGGCTCAGCTTCTTGGAAGTGGCAGTTGTTGATAGCAGTTTGAATTGGGGGTGGGGGGTAGGGGGATCTCCAGCCTGGCCCCCTCAAGGAATGCCCCCAAGCCTGTCAGACCTGACAGTGATGGGGTGCTCTGTGCCCTTCTGTGTAGGTTGGAGAGTGGTAAAATGGAAAGTAGAATACCCCACCTCCTAACTGCATTTCTCCCCAGCTCCCGCCTCATGACCAAAGGCAGTTCCAGTCCGGCTCATTGTCCTCACCCCAAGGCCAGCCTAGAAAGTAAGACAAACCTGTAGAACCCCTCCCCATGCCATCCTTCCTCTGTTGGTCCCTCATCAAGTCCTAAGTGCCTGTGATGTCTTCCAGGGCCTGCAGAGGGAGGACATGGGTCAGGGAGAGGCCTTACCTCACTCACAAACACTCCATCCTGGCAGGTCCTGACCTTGGCTGAGGCCAAGCATTCTGTGTCACCCAGGGATTCACAGGTGAGCAGAGTCAGTCTCTAGGGATGATGAACCCTTCTCCCATCACAGCCCTATGCAGAAGAGGAAGGGAGAATTCCCCAATCATGCCTTCTTTGACTCTCTATGTTAGAGGAAGCAGGAAATCAGCAAGAAGCAAAACCCAGGAGCACATTCTCAGCCCACTCAAATGCAGTCCCCTCCCCAGCCTGCCGCACTCAGGACTGCTGAGACCATGGAGCAATAACCAGCCTGGTCTAGGTGTTCAGCCACTGGGATGCAGAAGCCAAGGTGTGGGCACTCTTGAAAGAGACCGTGCTCTCCAGTTTAACTTGGGCCACCATAGTGATGTAGAGTCTTTGCTCTGCCTGCCCCCATCCCTAACCCCACCCCTAGTCTCTGTGGTTGTGCCTCTGCTCTCTGTGTCTCTCTTCAAGTATGTGTGGCTTACTATACCCTCGTCCTGTCACCTCCTTTTCAAAGCATGTCCTTGTGAGGAAGACTTGCTCCTCTCTTGGCTATACTCAAAATGAAAGGGCCCAGAGGACGATGGGAAGGAGGGAAATGGTGCCTTTCTGGAGGCTACCACCCAGACCCTCATCTTCTACAACCACACTTTTGGGGTAAACAGAGTGACTTTGTTATATTGATTCTTCTACAGAGATAGAGAAGTACTTTATCTACCCACCCAACCACTAAAAGCCATAGCTACACGCACCTGGCCTCCCCCCAGCTCTATAGCAATAGCCCTCTTCCCCATTCCCTCCTGAACCCAAGGAGTCCCAGCCAGGGACCCCTATCACACCCCGACCCCAGAGATCCTCAGGTGACCTGCCTGCCTCTCCCCAAATGACCCCCATCAGCACCAACTCCTGTCCTTTCGACAAACAGAAATAATGACACTTAATTGTTTGTGGGGTGTTTGGAGATTCCCCAGATGAAAGGTCCTGAATGCTGGGGCGGCTGACTCGACTCTCAGCTAAGGTGTTGGGGTGCCTGGGAAAGGAAATAAGTCAACCCTCCCCACCCCACTCAGCAAGCCAGGGAAGGCAAATACAGGGTTCTCATTTTAACAGACATTCCCCTTCCCCATCCCTCTCCTGAAAATAATAAACTAGAGATTTCCTTCCACCTGCCTTCCCTGGGGTTTGGAACAGAAATCTCAGGGCAGCAGAATGGGATTGGAGTCAGTGGCCTGCCCTTGGCATCAGGGGTCCAAAACTCAGCCTCAGGGCCTGGGGAGGCCCTGTCCCCTTCCTTAGCCTGGGGAACCCACCCTGCCAAAGGAAGACCCCTCCCATAAGCCTCTGGAACACCTATGTGACTAGAAGGGAAAGGATTGTTTCTTCTCCCCCTTCTCCCTCCCTTCTCCACCCTGCAGGGGTCCCTGTTGCGGGAGGGGCATGTTGACATGGACAGTCAGGGGCCCTAGTTGGAGCTCCAGCCACACCCCAAGTGTGGACAGATCCAGGAAGAACTTCAGGTGGGGACCCCACCCTGATCTAGAAACCAGCCAGGGGCCAGTGGGCAATACAGCATGAGGCTCTGTACCCCTGCCCGCCCCTGTATCCCACTCACAGAGGCCTGCCTACAGTTTGGGGAAGCAGTCCAGGGCTGAAGTGGGGTAACCCTTTCCCAAACAAGCAGCAGAATGGTGGCCTCCTTTATGGAGAGGAAGGTGGCCTAGAGGCCATGGAGCAGAATCTCCTCAGTGCAGAGAGCCCAGGATCTTTAAGCACCTGTTCACTGAGATGCCAGCCTTGAATGAGGGACATGGAGGGCAGGGCACAGCCATCCTGCTCCAAATTCTCTGTTGGCTGTTAATCCACTGCTTTTCAGAGTGTATTCACTCACCCACGGAAATAGAGCCCTATGCTTTAGGGGTGACTGTCATATGCCTTATTCTTAATAAAATATCTGAAAAAAACACAAGCCAGACCTCTTCTCTGTGGTACTCAGCCCCGCCCCACCCCACCCCCGTTCCTAAAGGTGTGGGAGAGGATATGAGGAGATATAGAGTGGTTTGGGAGTCAGCCAATGGGTTGGTTGAGACTGGAGCTGAGACTCTGGAGTCCTCTCAGTAGATATTCCTCACATGAGGCAGAAGCTGCTCATCTGAGATGTCCCTGATGCTCAGGCTAGCCCTATCTCTCTCTCCATACCACCCCAATTCAAATGAAAAAACAATGAGACTTTGCATCAGAGGCTCCTGGCTAGGGCTGAGAGGGAGAGATCGGAAGTGCTCCATGCCTGGAGTTGCCTGTTGTGCTGGCCCAAAAGGAATACTGGTATTCTGGCATCTTTGGCCATGCCCACCGCCATCTGATCCAGCTGCAAGAAGCCCAGCATCCCAGAGAGGAGCCCTATTCCTATCCTCCACTAATGACAGTTATCCTGGGACTGCAGTTTGACAGCTTAGCAACCCAGCACCCATGAGAATTCAAGCTTGTACATTTTTAGTGGAGGTCTGTGGTGTGGATGGCTCTAGGAGAAAAAGTGAGAGAGCTCTGCATTCTAAGGCTGCAGGGACCATTTTAGTTTTGCCTGTACTCCTTTCGATAACAGGACCCATTGCTTCCTTGTGGGCAACTGCCCTTCTACCATCTCAGTCCATGTGTTGTGGGGGCTGACCCCAGGCATGTGACCCAGGCAAGGTAGGTCACACTGATTGGGTTGGAGTTGGGCACATGACTCAGTCTGAACCAATGAGAGTTCATCTCCAGACTTACTGGAGCCATTCACTCAACACACCAAGTTAGGTGCTAGGAACAAAATTGGACCATTGAGGACAAACTCTTGGGTGGCTAAAATAGCAGAAAATCAGCCTGGAGGCCCGGCAGGCTGTTTCCCATCACAAAAGATAGGGCTACCTGAGTATGAAGCTCTACAAAAGAAATAGAACCAGTTGAGGTGGAAACAATTCCTGAGAATTAAGCCACCTGGATCCAGCTATTCCTGCAGGCTATATACCCTTCCCCTTTTCAGTTATATGGACCAATAAACCCCTCCCCCACTTTTGTACTTAAATGGTCAGCATTAATTTGTGAGTTTTTTTCTACTTTTTATTTTAAATTATTTTAGACTTAGAGAAAAGTTATAGTAATAATACAGAGTTCCTGTATATCCGTCACCCAGCTTTCCCTAATGTTAACGTCTTATTTTATCATAGCACAATTATAAAAACCAAGACATGAACATTGTACATGACTGTTAACTAAACCAAAGACCTTATTTGAATTTCATCAGTTTCTCCACTAGGGTTCTCTTTCTTTTCTAGGATCCTATCCAGAATCTCATTGCATTTAGTTATTTTTTCTTGGCCTCCTCCAATCTGTGACACACTTTTTAAAGACATTTTGAGTTAAGTTTTAGTGCCTTGCTAACCTCAAGAGTCCTGATGATGTCCAAGAACAATCAGCAGGGGCAAAACAAGTGGACATCAACCAATAAAATACATTGAATAAATATTTGCAGAGTTCTGGGGAGGGAGTTACCACTTCCAGTTGTCAGGACTAAGAAGGAGTTTAACAGACACAGTGGTATCTGAGTTTGACTTCGCGGACCTGGGATGGTTTCCATATCTGTCCCAAAATGATTGTTCAAGGTTACATAATGAAAAAGTCAGGGATGAAGCTACTTGAAGTCACATATTTTGATTCCTACCCAGTGTGTCCAGGTGGAGCAGGAAGGCAGGCACAGTCTGCCCCACCTTACTTCCTTGTTCTAGCCTCTGGTGATTAGGTTTGAGCCCAGAATGGACCAGGACCAGACCTACAAGCAAGCCCAGGAAGTATGGCTCAGGCATCTGCTTGTCCTTGGCCTTTCATCTCCTGGGGCAGCTAGGAGAGGGAAGGCCCAGCCCTGGGTAAACATCTTCCCAGGACTCTGGGGGCCCATGTACAATCGAGAAAAAGGAGAGAAGATGAGGAAGAAAGAGAAGGGATTGGTCTCAGGCCCCTGGGGGTTCTCTGCTGAGCCTAGCCAGAATCATAGTATAGGGTGAAGATGTGCAATGTCAGCATCAGATAACTCAGAGATGGTCTGTGCAATCCCCTCATTTTACAGATTGGGAGACTGAGGCCCAGAGTGTCTTGCTGTTATCCCTTCCTTCCTGGCAACTCTGCCCACACAAGTTTGGGGTTGAGGAAGGTGGAGCATTTCCTCTCTTATAGGTCTCTAGCGTCAGGCCAGTGAGGTAGGGGGCTCCCTCCTGCTATCCAGAGGAATGGGGCTCCTGCTCACCATTCCAACCCTTTGGGAATTCTGAAAAGGTGGGGGGAGATAGGAATGCCCAGGTGAGTAGGTGCATCCTTCATAACAATAATTAGGGAAGTGGAAGGCTTTAAGCAGGCTACTTACACAGGCTATGTCCCAGCGTCAACAAACCTCTTTCTGTACTTAGCATCTTCACCCAGGGGCCCTAAAGATAGGAAAACTGAGATGCTCACAAGTGCCACTCAGGGATCCTTGCGGATGGAGATTGTGTAACAAGAGCCTGCTAGAAAAAGGTGAAGGGGATCCATGGAAGTACAATTATAGATTCTAAGGCTGCTGGGACCACTTAGTCACCAGCATCCATGTTGACCAGTAGGTGCTCACAGCACCTGACCATGAGGATAGGGAAGAAAGGTCAGGGCAGAATACAGGCTGGTGCGTTTCCAGGGCTCAGCCTGGTGGATCTTAGGTAGGCATTGTGGAAATGATCTGAAGCTTAGGATACAAAGGTCAAAGCATACAGTACACAAAAGGGATATCTAAAAGGAAAGCCCAGATATTATAAATAATAACGGGGATCAAAGGTAAAAGGCTGGGCTGCTAGATACGCTCCCCCCTCGCATCCTGTGGAGCCCTCAAAAAGACTGCTTGGCATGCCCTACACCCAGGTCGTCTATTCGACCAACAAATGATCATTAAACATCTTCAATGCATCAGGCTCTGGGAAGATGCTGGGGACACCCAGATAAATAAATTATGGTCCTTGTCTTCAAGAAGTCTTCCCGTCTAGCAGCTAGGCTCCTCGCCTGAGAACTAGATATCCCAGTTTGGCCAAGACGGTCTCGGTTTACACCCATTGTCCCAATATCATTATTAATAGTGTCCACTTTCACTCTCAAAAGTTTCCTGGTTTGGATGATAAATTATATGGTCACTTCAACCATAGTACAATGTATAGGTAACGGTGGAAATAATGAGAGAAAGTGGTAGGAGTAGTTGCTGTTAAGACTGTAATAAAAAGACATTGACAGAGGCAGCTTGAAATCAAGAAACAGTCTGTTTAATATGTGATCAGATGTTAGACCACCTGACTATAAAATGGTCAGAGGATCACACTTTTTGTGTGTATCTGTCTCCTGATCCCCAGGCTTGCTACTCCTAGTGTTAAAACTGAGCTATGCTTCTGAGTACAAGTAACATTACCAACATGGAGAGGGCTTCCAACTTCAGCTACACTGGACTTGGTACAATTCTCCAAATTCCTTGTGTTTCATAAATATAAACTAAGAGCCTATCGGTCAAGAAACTGGTTAAAAAAATTATGGTACAATCACACAATGGAATATTATCCAGCCGTAAAATGGAAAGAGAAAGCTTTTTGTGTACTGATATGGAACAATCTCTAGAATATATTGTTAAATTAAAAAATCAGGGTGAAGAATAGCAAGTATAGTATGTCGTCATTTGTGTAACTCAAGAAATACACACACACACATACATACATACATACACACACACATATACTTTTATATGCCAAGAATGTTTCTAGAAGAATAGAAAAGAATTGATAACCTTGGTGGTCTGGGGAGGGAAACTAGGTGGCTGGGGGACGAGTGAGAGATTTCACTGTACTTTTGTACTTTATGAAGTTTGAACTATGTGAATCTATTACCTATTTAAAATTCTGAGTAAAATTAAAAATTTTTTAAAAAAATAACTAAATGAGTGAATAAATTCCTAGCATCCCTTCTTCTGTGTCTGCCCATTCGATTCCACTGACTTGCTCATTAGAATCTTTTTACCTTTCAAAGCTCAGTTCAAAACAGCCTCTTCCAAGAAGCCCTCCCTGACGGTCTGCTCTGCACACTCAGAACAGCCGTCCTTAAAAGCCTTTATTCTGCAGCCTTTCACATGAAGTTGCTGTGCGCATCTCACTTCATCCAACAGATTGAAACCTTTCCTGGCAGGGACTCCTGGATCTAGTTCATCTCTGATCTTCCTGTAGCACTGAGCTCTTGCAAGTGCTACCATTATCTTCTCTTAACAGCTGAGTCTAGGCAAATGAGTGTTTTTATTTGACAAAGGAAGCACTTGAGATTCAGTGGGGTAAAAGTCAAGAGACTTGCTTAAGTTGCAAAAAGAGAAAGGTAGAAGTTGCAGAATGCAGATTTCCAGTGCAATCCAGTGTTAGGTTCATGTACTACCCTGGCTGCCTACCTTCCATGCACACCCAGTAGCCAGGTCTTACTTTTATTTCCATCCTTCTTGTGCAATAGTCCTAACCCATCTCCCACTAATCTAGGTCAGTCCCCCTTATCCCCCTTACAGCAGCCAGAGCATTTCTCACTTCCTTTTCTCCTACTTAAATGCTTAAGGCTTTTCACTGGCTCCCCTTCCCACCATCTATACTCCAGGACAAAGTCCACTTTCCTTTGCAATTTTTATGAGGCCCTAGGTCCCGCCCTAGCCCTGCTCTGCAGCTGCAGTTTCCCAATCCCCATTAGATCTTGAAATATGTTAGGAATATGTTTTAAGTGATTCCCAATGGTTTCCTGGCAAAACCTGGCATGTCGCCAGGGCAATATTCTCTAACCTCACTTCTCAGTCCCCGCCAAGCCCAAACCAAACACTTGAAAATCTGAACTACTGTGGATTTAGTCTGACCCAGCTCTACTTGCTCTCTTTGAGGCCTTTGTTTCAGCTTCCTCCACTTTAAAATGGGGATAATGTACCAGTCTGGAAAAGAGGACTCATCTGTTAGGGGTGTCGAGACCGCTGACAAAGAGGACCCCGTTGTGGCTCAGGACAGTTTGGTGGGTCCATTTCTGACACTTCATCCCCATTCGCCATTCTCCACCCTCACCTCTAGTGACCATGCCCTAGGCTGCCCTCCACCCCCTCCTCAAGAAGCCAGGCACCCCAGCTCCACCCCTTAGGCGGCAAAGGACAAGCTTAGGGAGGAAGGCGCTGACAGTCACGCTAACATCGCAGATTAGAGACCGCGTGGTCATTTGGCAGATTTGCAATTGGAAACAGAGGACATTGGGGGAGGGGACTGTTGGCAATGGCAATCTTAGAGGAGTCTCCACTCAAGGTCAAGGCGCCTGCTCGACGGGCAGCGAACCTCAAGGACTTCTACCTGCAGCCCCGCTTCTCCAGGGCCCGAAGCCTTTCTATCCCATGAATTAAGGTACGTTCTCTTTAAGGCGTTAGAGAAAGTCACCGCGTTGGTGGCGGGCCAACGAGGCGCGGCGCGTTTTGTCCCTTGTGCGCCGCCGTGGGCCGGTCCCGGCGCGGGGGCGGGGCAGAGGAGCGGCGGTAGGGTCAAAGGTTACGGCGCGCACCACGTGGGCCGGTGACTCCGTCCTTCCCGCAGCGGCCGCGGCGAGCAGGGCACTTGGGTTAGTGGCGCGGCGGGCGATACGGACAGCTGAGCCGGACGCCCGCTCCCGCCACCATGGTCATCAAAACGGACGAGTTGCCGGCAGCCGCCCCGGCCGACAGTTCCCGGGAGCCCAACTCGCAGGCCGGTGGCAAGGGGAGGCCGGGCGCGGCCGGTGAGCGGGGCCGGGGCCAGGGAGGAGCGGGGCAGGGAGGCTGGACCGGGACTAGCGGGCGGGCTGGTTTGGGGTTCTGCGGAGACCGCCGCTTTCTTTCTGCGCCGGGCTCGGTTGCTTCTCTCCCGGCCCTCCACTGGGCCGCCCCCGCCTTGAAGGTCACCTTCACTGTCGCCCCCGGCTGCGGCCCGGGCTTTGCACATGGGGTCCCGGGGAGAGCAGCGGCGGCGGGCACACGCGCGCCAGATCGCGGGGACACGTGCGCGCACACGCGGTTTCGGGGTGCGCCGCCGCCGCAGATGGACTCGGCGGCCCCACCCCCTCTCCTCCCGTGCTCTGGGGAACTCTCTGGGCTGGGGTCGCTGACACTCGCTCTGTTAGGCATCCCTCCCAACGTTCAGGAACCCAAGCGTTCTCTGTGCACGGGCTGCAGCCCTGCGAGTAAGACTACACTTAGAGACTTACCAGGTTTGGTCTGTGGGAAGAGCGCGAGTTAGGCTGTATGTATTACGAACAGATTTCTATGGTTCATTCTCAGAGGCAAGGCTTTAACCCCAGGTCTTCGGGCTCTGATCTTTAATGGGTTAGGGTTGGCCTGATCAGCGGACGTAGGGGTCTGCCTGTGTATGGGGCCAAAGCCACACTCCTTGGCAGGAGGAGGTGTTTGTGCCAGAACTTGATCATTAACCTGCTTTATTGCGAAAAGTGGGTCAGCCTAGAGTTGCTGTTTTTAAGGCAAAGGTCGTCAGTGTGGAGTGGAGCTCCTAGCTCCCCCATGGGGGTTGAGTGGCCGTGGCTTTGGGAGCAGCTGCAGCATTCTCTGGTGGGGCCTGCTTCTCTCCATTTCTCCTGGACTTCCTCTGTTCCCTTGCATCACAACGCAGAGTCTGGCCTTGAGGCTGAAGCTCCCTTCCTAGCCCATTAGTTGTCATCTCCAAATCTTCCTCAGAGCCCCAGGGCTGGACAGTGGACTCTCTGGCTTGGGTAGTGGTGGGAGGGCAGAACTACCCCTATCTCCTCCTTCTCATCAGCTCTCTATAACAGGGACTTATCATTTTCATTTCCTTTCCCAGCTTTGGTGAGTCAGGATGGGAAAAGTGTTAGGCTCTCTGACCCTGTCACAGTGGGTTACTTTGTGATAGGGGTTAGGTACTGTGGCAGCTTTGCCAATGGCCTAGACAAGGCCAAGGTTTGGACAAATCCACAGATGCTGATGACTCCAACCGTCCAGGCTTTGCCCTGATGTGGCTTTGAATCAGCGTGTCATGGTATATAAGAGGAGATAGATAAGAGGGGCTGGCTGATTTCCTCTCTAGCTAAGAGACCTGAAGAGATGAAATGACTTGCCCAAGGTCATACAGCAATTTAGCTGTTGAGAGCATTTGGATTTCCAGCCCAAGGCGAGCATGTCAAGGCTGCCAGGCCTGTCCCAGAGGAAACTGAGACAGGCATGTTTGCTGGGATCATATGCTGAGAATATGAGGGTTAAGGAGGGGAGAGTCTGTTGGAGGACTTCTCTCTGAGGGCCTACGTGAAGCCCCTCGTCAGCTATGTGCCAAGAGGCTCTGTCTGGGGCAACCTGCGTCAGCAGAAGAGCACAGCTATTCATTTTGGGGAAACTAAGAACATACCAGTGGGTGGAATGTTGGCCCCTTACTGTCTAGGAAGCTAGTGTAGATAGGCAGGACTTGAATTACAGCCAGCCTGAATCTGTTCAAAGAAGGAGGGGGCATTGATGGAGTACCCCAACAGGCTCTTACCCAGGCAGGCTCTTGACCTCAAGACCCAGTTCTGGAAGGCTGCCCGGTCCCCTTGAGGAGGATATCAAGGCCTTTTGTGGAGGAAGCAAGGGTCAGTTGGGAATAAAGCTGCTTTTAGGGGTTAAGAGAACAGGCAGGTTTTTCAAGTTCATAGGGGAGTGCTCTTTGGATTTGGGGCCCAGAGCTGAGTAGGGGCTGGCAGACTGGGGAGGAGCTTGGGGGCTTAGAGGAGCTTCCTGACAGGATCCCAAAGCTTTTCTCTTGGGTAGGTCACTGAAGAGTAGCTTAAGGAGCATTAACTATCCCCAGAACCTGCAGGCCTGCTTCTGGCTGGGGGGGAGGGGGGAAGAAGAGCAGGAAAGGCAAACAGGTGCCCACATCC
>NW_006443570.1:23046634-23047545 GCF_000325575.1 Pteropus alecto | reverse complement strand
CCCTGGGTTCCTGCGATGGGGTGATATGTTTTTTGGGGCCTTACTTCCTGCTGGAGCCTCACCTCCTGGGGCCTTGGCTGGGGCGGGGCCTGGCCCTGGCACAGTCTACTAGCAAGGCCATGCCAGGCTGGGGAATGCACACAAAGGCCACCCAGGATGGCCCGTTTCTTTTCTAATTCCTCCTTTCTGCTGCCCACGGGGTCCCTGTGTTCCAAGGTCAGAACAGGGCTACTGCACTTCATCTCTTCATTGTGATCTGGCGAATGAAGATTGGGGGTGTGTCCACAGTGCTGTTTGGGCAATTCCTTCCCATTCTGCAGAGGACCACTTTTTTCCCTTTCCCTAAAATGCACATACTCAGGAACACCCCCTGGGATGTGAGAGGAGTGTGGCCCAGAGGCTTGGGGGAGTCCTATGGCTGGAGATAGATTTGTCTCCTGAACTGCGTCCTGAGGCCTGGAGGAGGAAGAGGGTACTGTATTTGTGGTAGGCGCTGCAGCCTGAGGGAATGGCTGGCACTCAGAGGCGTGGGTTTGGGCATCTGATGGACCTGTTTTTCTCTTGACTTGGCTCCTTGTTGCCTCTGCGACCTTGGGCAGCTTGCTTACTAGCTTTCCGGAGCCTCAGTTTCCTCAGGTGAGATGGACTGGTCCAACCGATTGAGGGACCTGCTATGGGCTGGGTCTAGAGTAAGCTTTGGCTTTACAGTAACCAGAATAGAAGTGGTCATCAGGGGTTATTGCCTGCCCCACTCCCTTCTTCAGAAGGTTAGGGTGTGTTTAAGGAGGGGGATAAGATTCTGCCAGGGCCTGGCCTTTAGGACCATCTGGTTTGCGCAGGCAGAACCCTTCGTGAGGGCTATGGAGAGGCTGAGGGCCTGGCCTGTGCAAGACCATCGGGGCTGCTTGGAG
>NW_006443570.1:23033835-23046601 GCF_000325575.1 Pteropus alecto | reverse complement strand
GAAAGAGGGCCTGGTGTGAGCCTGGCTCCCCACCCCCACCCTGGTTAGTATGGATGCCGGAACAGTCTTGGCAACAAGTCAGAGGCCCTGGGAAGGTGCCCTGGCGAGGCTGGGCATGTTCCTTCTCCACATGTTACTTCTCCACAGCCGAATGGCCTTCGGCCTCTTGCTGCCAGCTCTGTTTTCCCCTGAGGGAGAGACTTGGTTTTTCTCTTGGCAGAGCAGGGGCTGCTGGGAAGGGAAAGCAGAACCTGCCAGCTTCTTGGTGGAGCTGGAAGCCTGGGGCACGGGTGCAGTTGTCCTCTGGGAGACTGGGGCCCATCCCCCCTCCCACCAGAACCAGTGACTCTCAGGAGGGGGAGAGTTGCCTGGTCACCTGCAGGGGGCATCATGAGCCAGAGGTCCAAGCCAGTTCCTTGACCCAGGAGACAAGGCAGGATACTTAGCGTCTAGGACTGGTGGACAGGGGGTGGCCGCCTCATGGCCTGGGTCCGGGTCTGTACCAGCTGTTGCTGGCAGCTGGCTGAAGCGGTCGTGCCCACTGGGGTTGGGGCTGAGGAGAGGACCCCCTTGCTGGGCCCTGCCCCTGCCACCCAGTCCCTGGAGTCTTTGATCCTGAGGGGCCCAGGTACCCCAAATGCTGGATTCTCCTGCCCCCCTAACAGCTTCGTCAGCAGTGACCCCCTTTCTGGGGGTTACAGGGAGGTAGATCTGAGTGCTGGTAGCAGTTCCTCCTGGGGTCCTGGAGCCACCAGGGCCTCCTGGCCCACAGCTGTCCTTCTGGCCGACCTTGAGCAGGATGCGAGGCAGGGGGAGTGTGCCCTTCCTGGGGCCGCCCCGGCAGGCCTGGCTCTACTGAAACCCGAAGCCAGCCAGAGCAACAGCCCCAGGCCGACCAGCTGCATGGGAGCAAGGGTAGTGGCAGAGGCCGGAATGAGGGACACAAGCAGTGCCGAGCCTGAGCCAGAGAGCTGGCTGCCTTGCTGCGATGGTGGTCAAGAGACTCCAGAGCCCAGGAGAGGGAAGCCACTGACTGGACCAGGTGGGCTGTGGGGGCAGTGAGCCAGGTGGCCAGCCTTTTGTGGGGAGATCACTTGGCCTTAATCCAGTGGTAGGGAGACCTTCAGGGTCCCTTAGAGGAGGGGGGAGGGGCAGGATAGGCTGTCCTCAGGAGTGGAGGCCCCTGGGAACCAGCCACATTCCTTTGACATGTTATAGGGGATTGGGTACCCCCTGGAGTGGGAACTTGATGCCAGGTGCCTTCTGGGCAGGCTCCCTGGGCTGCCAAAGGGGGAGTGGGAGCTATGATCCCCCTTGCCTTGTCTTCCCTGTCCTCCCCATCCTGACTCAGGGAATGTAGGCTGGCTGCATGGGTTGGGTCTTGACTTCCCACTTGTGGGGTCTCAGACTTCAAAGCTGCCACTCCATATTGTGTGGGGGCCCTTTCCTGCGTCTCCCCTCATCCTGGGGTCTCCCCAGCCCACAAAGCTTTTCTCAAAGACCCAGTTGGGGAAAGTGCTTCCTCATATTTGCCATCTCTCTTTCTAAATTTTGGAAGCATACCAACCGCCGCCCTTCTCCCCGCCCTCCTGTCCTTGTCTGCTTTGTCATAGTGTCCACCAGGTTCTCCCTTTGGTCTGGGTGCTCACTTTCTAGGGGATTGGGGTGGCTCTGCGGGGGGCTGTGAGCTGCCTGGAAGGAGAGGTCCTTGTGAGTCCTTGTAGTTCCCGGGAGTTTTACTTGTTTGCAGAGGTGTGCTGGGGACTGGGGTGAGGATGGTCAGTAAAGATCCACAGTATCCAGGATGGAGGGGAGTTTGGTGATGTGGTGCAAGAATCCAGGGTCTGCTCTTGATTCTTGACCTTGGGTAAGGCTCTGAACTTTTCCGGGCCTCAGACATCCTTATTTGGTGAGAAGGAGGAGGGGACTGTATCTGAGCTCCTGTTTATCGCTAAGTTGAGGGGACCCAGAGAAGAGGGAGTGGCTTCTCTCCACATCCCTGTGGTGTGCCCTTCTATGCTGGGCTTATCTCCTTTCCCAAGGCCCCTGCTCCACGTTTCTGGTGAGTCTGGGTAGGGCTCATACAGCTCTGGGGGAATGCACCCCAACTCTAGCTGAGTAGGGAAGAAGAGTTGGGGTCTGGACAGGATGGGCTGGGGTCCGGAGCAGAGCTGGATGAGCTACCCTGTCTGAAGCTCCCAAGCAAGCAAAAGGCCAGTTTGGCTACCAGGCAGACCCCGAGTCAGAAGGCTCCATGGGCCAAATGGGCATTCAGGCAGGCCCGGGTTTTGCTGGAGAGTTTCTATGAGAAGGTACTTTGCTCCCCAGGGGCTCTCCCTTGTTCCTCTTAGTGCCAGGGTACAAATGGAAGATTTTGTAACCTGTTCCCCCTCTCTCCACAGCATGTGGTTGGGTGCTGTTCACAAATATTGGACTTAACTATGTGTTCACAGTAATAAATTTATTCAGTGCCTTTCTGTTGTGCATGGGCAAGACACAAGAAGGAAGATAGAGCTGCTGGTGTGAACAGCCACCCAGAATGCAGCAGAACAAGTGCCTAGGAGGTGGTGACCATGTCTCAGGGGACAATGGGAAGCAGTAATTCTTCTGTAGGGTCTTTTGGACAGGCTTGAGAGGATAGGATTTATTTCACCTAGGCCTTGACAGATGAGTAGGAGTTTGCCCAATGGAATGTGGTATTGGGGGCAGAATAAACAAAAGCACAGGTAGGAAGGAAGATGTGTGGCCTGTTCTCATGTTTCCTAGTAGTTTGGTATAGCTACACCTTGACAGAGAGCTGGCAGGAGCTGAGATGGACTTCTGCCTGGGAGTGTTGGCCTAAGAAGCTTGCATCTTGTGAGCAGTGGGAAGATTCTGAGTGGTACTGTTAAAATAGGGGAAATGGCCTGTACCAGGCTGTGGCCACAGAGTCATAGTCCTGTGACCAGTGGAGATTAGGTTGGGTGACGAGATATGGGTGGGAGACATTCACGAGCAGGGGCTGGTTTGTGGAGGAAGATGAAATCTATGCTGACAAGATGTCTTTGGCGATGCCTGAGGGATGGCCACGTAATGAAAAGCTTGAGCGAGGCCAGGATTGGTTGTGTGAGTGCATTTGATGCCATGGGAGAGGGTGAGAGGAGAATGAGAAGGGGCTGGAGTCCAGGGACACCGATAGCTTGGACTGCTGGAAAAGGATGAGCTGGAGAGTGGAGAACAAGAGTATTGGTGTCCAACAGGGAAGAGGAGAAGGAAGAGCTGGTAGTAGATGCTGCTGAGAAGCCAGACACATTAAGCCCAGAGAAGACCTTTGGGTATGGCCCTGAGAGTGACATTGGTGACCTGGAGAGAGTGGTTGGGTGGTATACTCAGATGAAAGATGGACTGGTGGACTTAGGAGCCAATAGGAAGGAAGGACCCGGGATATGGAAGGGTTCTGGCTGTGGCCTGTAGGTGGCGGGGCAGAGGGAAGCCGTGTGCCCAGGGTGAAGTGGGACTGTGGAACTTAGAGTAGGGCTGAGTCTTGGGATGACAGGCAGGCCCTATTTTATAGGGCATGTGCCCACATGACCAACTAGGCCCATCTTACCCAGTTCCTTTCTTGTCACTCAAAGAGCTGCCATCAGTCATGCTACTGAATGGAGACTGCCCAGAGAGCCTGAAAAAGGAAGAGAGGGCCACCGAACTGCCCCGGGAAAATGGGCTAGATGACACTGAACCAGGAGAGGAGACCACTGGACAGGAAGTCATTGTCATTCAGGACACGGGCTTTTCGGTGAAGATCCTGGCCCCTGGGATTGAGCCCTTCTCCTTGCAGGTGAGATGGGGGAGAGGCGCTGGGGACCAGGGCCTAAGCCTCTTTGAGAGGACAAGGGTAGAAAGCCAAGCCTTGCCTTTGCTCATTCTGGCCTCATGTTGTAGGCAGGAAACCGAGGGTCCTGTGCCTTGCCCAAGGTCATTCTGTTAGCATGATGGATATAGGAGTCCAGGTCATTGTCCCATTGCTAGGAGACAGCTTCCAGCTCGGACTACCAGCTTTGGGGAGAGAGATGGTAGTGGCTGGGCAGCCTTGGGGTCCCAGGGCTCCCAAGCCCTCTGCTCTGTACTCTCAGGGAATTCACTTCTCTCTGGCTCTGGTTTCACCGTTTTCCCAAGAGGAGAGCGGTATTGGGTGGTCTCAAAGAGCAGAGTCAACCCAGAAGTCTTGCAAACTAGTAACTCATTGGGGAACCAGGCAGTGCCCTTATATGTCTTCTGTGCCCACAGGCTTGGGCCCCAGAGTACCCCTTCTGGAAAAGGGAAGCCATTTGTTTGTTTTGGGGACTTTGACATTGAGCAAGGGAGAAAGAGTACCCCTTCTGGAAAAGGGAAGCCATTTGTTTTGGGGACTTTGACATTGAGCAAGGGAGACGGCAAGATTGCTGTTTTCTTTCCCCCATTTTTATATTTCTGCTGCTGTGGTCAGGGCTTGCTCTTGGTCTGTAGGAATAGTTTAGGCCTGAGGGTAGTGGGGCCAGACTCTGTCATGCACAAATGTGTATATACCCAACATGCCCTCACACAGGTGTAGATGGGCATGTATGTATAGATAGGGCCTGGAATTTAGAAGCCAAAAAATGGGATACTGAGTATTTGGGGCATTGATTCTAGGCACCCAGGTACTTTGGAGAAAGTGGCACGTCCTCACCAGGGTGTTTGGGTCCTTCTCCCTGGCAGGTATCCCCTCAGGAAATGGTACAGGAGATCCACCAGGTGCTCATGGACCGTGAAGACACATGTCACCGCACCTGCTTCTCATTGCACCTGGATGGCAACATGCTGGACCACTTCTCAGAGCTGCGCAGTGTGGAGGGGCTGCAGGAGGGCTCGATGCTGCGGGTGGTGGAAGGTTTGTCTGGAAGTCAGCTGGTCTGCCAAGAGGGCACATAGAGCCTAGGCCAGGTGGCACTCCACCCACCCTGGCTGGTCACAAATGAGTACATAGAGGCTCAGAGTGGTATCAGACTTGTGGAGGCAAGATTGGAGCACAGATCTGCTTCTCAGGCTGTCCCTTGTGCACCTTCCAGCTTCATGGATTAAATATCAAAGTTGTGATTTAAAAAAAAGACAGACAATACTAAGCAAAGGCTTAAACTTGGCCCAATCAAATTCTATAGAGATAAAAATTAAATATCTTAAGGAAACTAAAGTTTCACAGCTCTGAGCAGAGACATTAGGCCCAGTGTAGAGTGATCAGCTGGTGTGGTGAGGCTAGTTTAGTTGTAAAACAAAAGCTCCTGTGAACTTGAGTCCCCTGGGGAAAAGTGGCCCAGACATTCTGAGTGTGTCATCTTGTTAAGAGGAAATGCGGAAAAAATGTAACCCAACTGTGCTCAAACTTGCTTGATTATAGAACCTCTCTCTTCTTCCAACAGAGCCCTCATTAACATTTCACAAAACACATATTAGCAGGGGCAGTGTTGTAGTTCAGATCCTGGTAGGTTCTCAAGCCACCCCTGGGCGAGGGCTTCTTTGGGAGAATAGGACAGGCTGCGGGGGCCCAGCAGTTCTGTAGGCCTACTCACCTGTGACACTTGTGAACAGAGCAGGGGGCTTTGTGGGCACAAGGCCATTGTGCACTTCCAGAGGCATTTCTTGTGCTTTTTGGTTAGAAGGTTCTTTGCAAATAAGGATCCCTGTCTAATAACAGGCAGGTGTGTATGTTGAAACCAGAACTCCAGCTTATGTGTTTATAATGGAATTTGTAAATGGAAGCCTAAACTTGAAAATCAAGATGACCCTTGATATCAACATGGCAAATTTCTCAAATTTCTCTCTGCTGGCGGGTTGTTTCAGGGAACAGAGCCCTGGTAATGTTTGCCACTTCCCTCCCAACAGAGCCATACACAGTGCGTGAGGCCCGCATCCATGTGCGCCACGTCCGAGACCTGCTCAAGAGCCTGGACCCGTCTGATGCCTTCAATGGGGTTGACTGCAACTCCTTGTCCTTCCTGAGTGTCTTTACTGATGGCGACCTGGGAGGTGCAGGAGGCATTGGGGCTGGAGTTGGGCAGAGGAGCCAAGAGCAAGTTGGCCAGGGGCTGGCAAAGGAGCTGAGGGCTAAGCCGTATCACCTGGAGCGGGTGGAGCTGGAGGCACCCAGACTGAGACCAGTTTAGGCAGGGAGATGGTTGGCCCCTGGATGGCCCTGTGCTGACCACCAGTCTTGGGTCCCTCAGACAGTGGGAAGCGGAAGAAGGGCTTGGAGATGGATCCTATCGACTGCACACCACCTGAGTACATCCTTCCAGGGAGCCGGGAGCGGCCGTTGTGTCCCCTGCAGCCCCAGAACCGTGATTGGAAGGTGAGATTCCTGGAGCAGAGCTGGGAGCAGGTGTCGGGTAGGGCGGGAGGCTGCTACACCAGGAGGCCTGGCTCACATCCTTGGCCATTCCTGTAGCCCCTGCAGTGCCTGAAAGTGCTCACCATGAGTGGCTGGAACCCACCCCCTGGGAACCGCAAGATGCATGGTGACCTCATGTACCTGTTTGTAATCACAGCTGAGGACCGGCAAGTCAGCATCACAGCATCTACACGGGGCTTTTACCTGAACCAGTGAGTCCTTGCCCATTCCAGGTCCTTTGACAGCCACTTTTGGCACTCTGTGCAGTCACTGTCTTCTCTGTAGGTCCACAGCATATCACTTCAACCCCAAGCCCGCCAGCCCCCGATTCCTCAGCCATTCCCTGGTAGAGCTGCTCAACCAGATCAGCCCGACCTTCAAAAAAAACTTTGCCGTGCTGCAGAAGAAAAGGTAGTGCCTTTGCCCCATCTCTGCCCCTTGTCTCATGTCCCATGGGGAGTGGAGTGAACCGGCCAGCCTGAATTTTAGCATTTCTGCCCTAAAAAGCTGTGCTCCCAGTGCCTCTCTTTAGGAAGCTGTCAGCCAGACCTCAAGACAGCAATTTCAGGAGAGGTGCCTGCTTCTATCAGACTCCCCCAAAGGCAGGTCTCAAGTGGGGAAATGCCAAAGCCGGTAGGGTCCTCAGAGAAGAGGCCCAGCACAGGGCTCTGAACTAGGCAGGTTGCCCCATCTCCCTTCCTCTGCCTGCCATAGGGTCCAGCGCCACCCGTTCGAGAGGATTGCCACCCCGTTCCAGGTGTATAGCTGGACGGCCCCCCAGGCAGAGCACGCCATGGACTGTGTGCGTGCAGAAGATGCCTACACCTCGAGATTGGGCTACGAGGAACACATTCCTGGACAGGTGCCTGCGGCCTGGCCGTGCCCTCCCTGGGCTCCTCCCTCCCCTTCCCTTGGTGGGTGCCAGGCTGGGTTCTGTGTGCCTCCCTAGAGGCTCCATCTACTTGTCTGTCTTGTTCACTTGGAATCCTATGGGGCTGTCCATGAGGAGGTGGAAGAAGGGACTGCCCGGAGCACATTGTGTGGCACAGACAGAGCCATTGTCTCCCTGGTTCCTTTTCAGACCCGGGACTGGAATGAGGAACTGCAGACAACGAGAGAACTGCCCCGCAAGAATCTACCTGAGCGCCTCCTGCGAGAAAGAGCCATATTCAAGGTGCTCACATCCCCTTATGCCTGACAGCAGCCTCAGGCTTACCTGCTGCCCACTAGCTGGATTTCTGGTGGACAGGAGGGAAGCTGGGGTGGGCTATCAGGGCATTCTGCTAGCCTTAATCTCCTGGCAGACAACCCAACTCATTTTTCAGGCCTGAGACTTGGGGCGCATGGGCAGGGGTGGGACCTGCCTCCAATGTGGGCTAAGGGACGAGGTCCATCCCAGCTTTCTGTCTTCCACTGACAAGCATCGGGTCCTCGTCTGGGCACACGTGCCCTATTTTGATGTTATTAGTACTCTTACTGAGATAAAGAGACATGAGAGAAAAAAGTGCTTTCAAAAAAAAAGTTAAATTAAAAATCTCCAGTAATCTTACCACTTAAATGATATGGTAAAAAAGATGTGAATGTTTTGGGTACTAACTTCTCCAGGGCTGTATCATGTGTGTCATAGGCATTATCTCCTGTAATCACTGTCATAGGCATTATCTCCTGTAATCACTTGGACACTTTGTAAAGATTGATGCTTTTATTGTCAGTGCTTTATAGACGAGAAAACAGGTCCGAGAGGTGACCTGTCCAAGTTTACCTGGCACATAGTTGGTGGATCCCAAACCTATGCTGGTCCTTCCACTCCTTGTTAATCGCTAAGCTCTACTGAGTATAAGTGATAAGTTTTTTCAAAAAAGAGGTCTCTTGCCCTTTTCCAAATGTGAGGGAACTGAGACTAGAGCCCTTGGCCCCCAAAGTGGCCTACTTGCCTCCACCATCTGGGTGAGCTTGACCAAGCAGGACGAAACCCAAGGCTCTGGTGGATAGGGCCTCTCTCACCCTCCCAACCTCTGCTTCTCCAGGTGCATAGTGATTTCACAGCAGCGGCTACACGCGGTGCCATGGCAGTCATCGATGGCAACGTGATGGCCATCAATCCCAGTGAGGAGACCAAGATGCAGATGTTCATCTGGAACAACATTTTCTTTAGCCTGGGCTTTGATGTCCGTGACCACTATAAGGACTTTGGCGGGGACGTTGCGGCCTATGTGGCGCCCGCCAATGACTTGAATGGTGTGCGCACGTATAATGCAGTGGACGTGGAGGGGCTGTACACACTAGGCACTGTAGTGGTGGATTATCGTGGCTACCGCGTCACAGCCCAGTCCATCATCCCTGGCATCCTGGAGCGAGACCAGGAGCAGAGCGTCATCTATGGCTCCATCGACTTTGGCAAGACAGTGGTGTCCCACCCGCGATACCTGGAGCTGCTGGAACGCACAAGCCGGCCCCTCAAGATCCTGAGGCATCGAGTGCTCAATGACCGTGACGAGGAAGTGGAGCTTTGCTCCTCCGTGGAGTGCAAGGGCATAATCGGCAATGACGGGCGCCACTACATCCTGGACCTGTTGCGCACCTTCCCCCCTGACCTCAACTTCCTGCCTGTGTCTGGGGAGCGGCTGCCCGAGGAATGCATCCGTGCCGGCTTCCCCCGCACCCACCGGCACAAGCTCTGCTGCCTGCGCCAGGAGCTGGTGGATGCCTTTGTGGAGCACAGGTGAAGGGCGAGGCCTGTGAGGGTAGGCAGGGCCAGACAGCATGCAGCCAGCAGGTGCTTTTGGGGCCTGATCTTGACGGGAGAAGCTTTGGAAAATGGAGAAGAGCTGGCCCCTGGCCACAGTCAGTACAGACTCAGCCCCAGCCCCACCCACTCTGACATTAGGTTCCCCATAGGGTCATCCAAGAGCTGTACGTTGGTCAAAAACTAGTGAGCAGCTAGACCAGTGAACATGTGGAAATCTGTGAGGGTGTTCTGGAAAGTCTCAGTGCCAAAGGCCAGGAGGAGGGGTAGGGGGTTACTACTGGTAGCATTTAGTGCTTAGGAGTCAGCCACATCAAATGTCTCACACCACAAATAATTCTCCCTCTCACAAAGTCAGTGAGATTCCTGTCATTCTTGAGAGCCTTTGCCTGCATGGTAAACCATACCCCTACCTACATCTCCCTTATCCTCTTCCTATCTGCGAAGATCTGTTTTTGCTGTGACCTGCGGCCATCTGGTAGAGTTGCTGGGTTGGCACACGCATGTATGCATTGACACTTGCACACTGGGTAGGATGAGTCCCCATGCCAGCAGGGTATCCAGCTCCAACATTTGTTAACCCCAGCAAGCCAGGAGCCCGGAGCCTGGCTCTGGTCCCCACAAGTAGAAGGAAGCTTCTAGGCCAGCTGCCACATACCCTTTCCTATCCCCATCTCTAGGTACCTCCTCTTCATGAAGTTGGCTGCTCTGCAGCTGATGCAGCAGAAAGCCAGCAAGATAGAGAACCTCACCACACTGGAAAATGGCAGTCTGCCTTCCTCGGAGTCCAAGTCTGAAGATCCTCTGGGATCTGAGGCGGGAAGTGAAGAGGAGGGCAGTAGTGCTAGTGGCTTGGCCAAGGTGAAGGAGCTGGCAGAGACCATTGCCTCGGACGACGGGACAGGTGGGGCTGCTGTGGTTGCTGGGGAGAACCCCAGACCTATCCTGGCCTCTGGTGCCTGCTAAGGATGGCTCATAATCCAGCCCCAAGAGAGGCATGCAGACGTCTCTGCGAAGAGCTGGGGGGAAGCTCTGGGTAGCTGGGCCCCACTGGTGGTGAAGTGGGGCTGCCTCCTAGCAGGCCATGTCTCCACAGCAGACCCGCGGAGCCGGGAGGTGATCCGCAACGCATGCAAGGCAGTTGGTTCCATCAGCAGCACGGCCTTTGATGTTCGCTTCAATCCTGACATCTTCTCACCAGGCAGGTGGTGGGGCAGGGTGGGCAGAGCACTGTAGGGTCATCTTGGAGCCTTGATGATGGTGGGCCTACTAGCCTACCTGAGCAATGGCATCTATCTTGACATCTCTGCCTCCCTTCACCTGGCTCAAGTCTCTGTTCTCCCCTTCACAGGGGTTCGCTTTCCTGAGTCCTGCCAGGAGGAAGTTCGGGACCAGAAGCAGCTGCTGAAAGATGCTGCTGCCTTCCTGCTATCCTGCCAGATACCCGGCTTGGTGAGGGCTGGTCCACAGGGGTGGCGGGGTAGGAGGAGCTTCAAGGAGAGGACTGTTACAGGCTTTGGAGCTTGATCTATCTATGACTCAGGAGGCTTAGGGGACCTTCACAGGAGTGACTTCCTTAGACCCACTGACCTTCAGAGCAGGAGAGGCAGAGTGTTCAACCCCATTGTATAGAGGGAGCTGTTAACCCCAAGAGACCAAGGGAGACATCAAGCACAGGCTCTGCTCTGCTGAGCCCTCCATGTGGACTGGTGTCTGGGAGTCTGGTCCTCTAAACCAGGGGTCCCCAACCCCCAGGCCACAGATCAGTGCCGGCCCATGGCCTGTTAGGAACCACGCCGCACAGCAGGAGGTGAACAGCGAGTGAGCAGGCAATCTTCATCTATATTTGTAGCCGTTTCCCAGCATTAGCATCACTGCCTCAGCTCCACCTCAGATCGTCAGGCATTAGATTCTCATAGGAGCACTGGTCCCTGTTGCCAAAAAGGTTGAGACTGCTACGCTAAGCCCCTATGTGACGGATGGCTGACGGAGGGGTCAGGAGGTTATTTGGGAGAAAAAGCAGGGTATCCTGTCCTATTAACCCTCATGAGCTTTGTATGTAGGACCCCGTGGGGTGTTTGCTTCCTACTAAAGCAGCTCCATGGTGAGGCGGCACACTTGTCTCAGATCTTTGAGCTGAGCCTGCAGTGTCAGATGCCCGTTCCCTCTAAGCCCCCAAGTAGTCACCTCTGCTCCTTCCAACCTTGTCAGAGGGGAGCCTGTGTTGCCTGTTGGGCATCCTCAGTTCACCCATGGGGGACTTCATCTCCGCTTCCTCGTCAGGTGGGCCTGGCAGTCACCTGTTTTCTTTGGCTTATAAGAAAGGCTGCAGGACAAGTTCTCACTTCCCTCCTGCTGCTTTGTCTCCTTGCCCCTTCCTGACTTATAACTAGTCTTCATTCCCTACTTCCCTGTGGGGTGGGCCTCAGGTTGATGTGAACTCTCCCAGAAAGACCCAGGGTGGGAGGAGGCAGAAGGCTTGGGCTGGGGGGCCTGACCTGCTGCAGCCTGCAGGTAAAGGACTGCACAGACCATGTGGTGCTGCCCATGGATGGGGCTACGCTGTCTGAGGTTATGCGCCAGCGCGGCATCAACATGCGCTACCTGGGCAAAGTGCTGGACCTAGTGCTCCGGAGCCCGGCCCGAGACCAGCTGGACCACATCTACGTGAGTGGTGCTTAGGGAGGGCCGCGAGTCGGTGGGGCCAGGCTGGGGGCCAGGCTGGAGGCCTGGGGCCAAGATTTCCCTTTTTGAACCTTCATAGAAAATTGGCATTGGAGAGCTCATCACCCGCTCTGCCAAGCACATCTTCAAGACATACTTACAGGTACCACCGCTCCCTTCTCAGCCTGGGTAGTATAGGGTCTTGGAGAAGAGCCCTGGGTTGGGGCCCAAGGGCGCTCATGACTTTGATCCAAACTTCCCTTGCAGGGAGTCGAGCTCTCAGGCCTCTCAGCTGCCATCAGCCACTTCCTGAACTGCTTCCTGAGCTCCTACCCCAACCCTGTGGCCCACCTGCCAGCCGACGAGCTGGTATCCAAGAAGAGGAACAGGAAGAGGAGAAATCGGCCTCCAGGGGCGGCAGATAACACTGCCTGGGCTGTCATGACCCCCCAGGAGCTCTGGAAGAACATCTGCCAGGAGGCCAAGAACTACTTTGACTTCAGCCTCGAGTGGTGCGTGAGTGACTTGGCAGGGGCATGGCAGGCAGGTGGTCTTCTGACAACCCAAGGTGGAGAACAGGAGAGGAGAAAGGGAGCCATGGAGGAGCTTGTTTTAGGAAGTAAGGATGGAGCTGTTAGTCCTGGCTGGTGGGCGAGTGTGGCCGAGAGGGTGCCTAAGCTGTTGTGAAGGGGCAGAGATGGGTGCTGGTCTGCTCAGGTCCACCTGTCTCTTCTCCCCCAGTGAGACCGTGGACCAGGCTGTAGAGACCTATGGCCTGCAGAAGATAACACTGCTGCGGGAGATCTCCCTGAAAACCGGAATCCAGGTGGGTATGGGGCAGTGTCCCTTCGTGTCCCAGCTCCTGCAGGGTCCACAGGGCCGGGGTGGGTGGGCTCTCTCTCCACACATGGGGGTGGGTTGGGAGGTGCCGGCCATTGAGCCTGGGCCTGAGACTGCCCGTGGGTATGTGGGTG
>NW_006443570.1:23031137-23033802 GCF_000325575.1 Pteropus alecto | reverse complement strand
GAGTACAGCTTCGACAACCGCCACAAACCCGCATTCACTGAGGAGGATGTGCTCAATATCTTCCCTGTGGTCAAGCATGTTAACCCCAAGGCCTCGGACGCCTTCCACTTCTTCCAGAGCGGACAGGCCAAAGTACAGCAGGGTGCGTGGCCAGGTGTGGCTGGGGGGGAGGGGCGCCCCCCCAGCCAAGCCCTGACCTTGCCACCCTTGGGGGTGCCCTGCAGGCTTCCTGAAGGAGGGCTGCGAGCTCATCAACGAGGCCCTGAACCTGTTTAACAACGTGTACGGAGCCATGCATGTGGAGATCTGCGCCTGCTTGCGCCTCCTTGCCCGTCTCCACTACATTATGGGTGACTATGCCGAGGTAGGCCCTGTGCACTCTCTGGGCTGTGTCAGCAGAGGCCTTGGGGGCTGGTGAGTGAGGGAGCTGGGTCTGTGTTCTCACCCCTACGGCGGTGACAGGCCTGCGGAACTGGAGCCCTGTCCGAGGGGCTTAAGATGCTGCTCACCAGGACTGGGGTGGTTGGGGACAGGGAGAAGCAGGCAGAGACCAGGGGGACCTGGGAAGTTGCTTGTTCTGGCTGGCTCTCCCTTCACAGGGACACTGGGAAGGATAAATTCTGAGACTCACTGCACCTGGTACCTTGTAAGCACCCTGTAAAGCTGCTAGGAGTGTCCCTGCTGTTGTCTTCAACCAGTATGGTGTTTACCTGCCTTGTCAGCCCCCAGGGCTTTTAGAGGCTCTTCAATGGGGCAGACACATTGTAGGCTCTCCACTCCTCTGCAGTCATAGAGACTTTTGTCTATGTGTGTTTTTAAAAAATTATTAATACTTTATTTTTAGCACAATTTTAGATTTGTATATATGTATTTACATAGGTTTAATTGGGGGGGAAAAGGCTTAAGACAAGTGTTTTAAAAAGATGAAAGTCTCAGAGTGGAGCATAGACTTCCATGGTCACAATAGCTGAATTTTGATTCATCCTCTGTCTTTGTACAAAGAAAAAATAGAAAGTGCAGCCACAAGGGACAAGGCCAAGCTGCTATGGGGCTCGAGGGTCCAGAGCTAGGCAGACTCAGTGTGGGGTGGCACCCACCCCAGGATGACAGCCCCCCACCTCTCCAGGCCCTGAGTAACCAACAGAAGGCTGTACTGATGAGTGAGCGAGTGATGGGCATCGAGCACCCCAACACCATCCAGGAATATGTGAGTGGCCATCGGAGCCGGGGCTGCACAGGTTGGTGGGGCCAATGGCCGCCCTGGCCTGATCTGGCTGCCCCTACAGATGCACCTGGCCCTGTACTGCTTCGCCAGCAGCCAGCTGTCCACGGCCCTGAGCCTACTGTACCGCGCCCGCTACCTCACACTGCTTGTGTTCGGGGAAGACCACCCTGAGATGGCACTGCTGGATGTGAGTGCTGGGGAGGGACAGCAGGATGAGCCTTAGTACCAGGGGAGTGGGACCTGATCGGGGCCCTCCTGACTGCCCCTAGAACAACATCGGGCTGGTGCTGCACGGGGTGATGGAGTATGACCTTTCACTGCGCTTCCTGGAGAATGCGCTGGCTGTCAGCACCAAGTACCATGGGCCTAAGTCCCTCAAGGTGGCACTCAGGTGAGGCTGTGCTGGGTTAGGGGGCAGGGGGTCCATATACCAGGGCCATAAGGGCAAGGTCCCAGGAATTACCCAGGATTGAGGGCGGATATGGTTCTCTTTTTATCTGATTCCTGAGAAAATGTCTCTCAACTTTCATCCCTTTGCTGAGTCCTGGGCTTATTTATTTCCCTCGGGTAGATTCCAGAATGGGATCTAGATTAGTTTGCATACCCTCCATCAGGGTCTCACTGCCTCAGCCCACTCATGTCCCTCCTTTGTCCCCTGCACCATGCCGCCTGCAGCCACCACCTTGTTGCCCGGGTCTATGAGAGCAAAGCTGAATTTCGGTCAGCTCTGCAGCACGAGAAGGAAGGCTACACAATCTACAAGACTCAGGTGGGCCACGGCAGGGGCTTTGGGGTGCAGCTGGTCCTGTGGGCTCCACCAGCCCTGACTGCTTCCTGCCTGTGCCACTCTCACCCCCTGTAGCTGGGCGAGGATCATGAGAAGACCAAGGAGAGCTCCGAGTACCTCAAGTGCCTGACCCAGCAGGCTGTGGCCCTGCAGCGCACCATGAACGAGATCTACCGCAATGGCTCCAGCGCCAATATCCCGCCTCTCAAGGTACATCTGGGACAAAGCTGGGGAGTCCCCCATCCCAGTCTCCCTGTGCCCGCACAGTGGCTCATCTTCCCTTACACCCCTCAGTTCACAGCCCCCAGCATGGCCAGTGTCTTGGAACAGCTCAACGTCATCAATGGCATCCTCTTCATTCCACTCAGGTGAGGCCCCTCTTCCACCTGCTCCCCACCCCCACTTGGAAGCTGGCCTTTAGTGTTTTGTTTTTTAAAACATATAATTGGCATGGCTCAAAATTGGAAAGTACAGCCAGGGATAAGAAGTTCCTTGTGTATCCTTTCAGAAATATTCATAATTGAGCAAACATATCTGTAATCTTTTTTTCCCCCCTCTTTTTTGCACAAAAATGTAACCCATGCACATTAGGTATATTTTTCTTAATATAGCTTGGCTTCATTCTTTCTCTGGCTTCCTGCTGCCAGTGTAGG
>NW_006443570.1:22976071-23031035 GCF_000325575.1 Pteropus alecto | reverse complement strand
GGGAACGTCCCTTCTAACTGGACCCTCGGGCTCTGGTGTGCAGCAGCTTTTAAGCTGGGTGTAAAGGCTGAGTGGGAGCCAGGCCTTAACTGAGGGTTCTGTTAACTGCATGAAGTTCTCACTTCTTTAGCACTTAGGGGCTTTTCTGCTTTGGGGAAGGAAAGGAAACACTTATTTTAGAAATATCTCACTGAACAAAGCACAGAGCCTGATCTTGTCCCTTAAATTAAGAAAAGTCAATAAAATGGCAGAGCGCTAAGGCCCACTCTGACACCCACTCTTTACCCCCATCCTTCTACTCAGCCAAAAAGACTTGGAGAATCTGAAAGCCGAGGTGGCACGGCGACACCAGCTCCAGGAGGCCAGCAAAAACAAGGATAAGGCTGAGGAGCCCATGGCCACCGAGCCTGAGCCAGCGGGGGCCCCAGACGATGTGGCTTCCCAGTCCCAGGCTGCCAAGGACCCTCCTTTCCCGAGCTTGCAGGGGTAGAAAAGGAGAGACAGAAGGACAGTCAGCTGCCCCATTACCCAGTGATCCAGACTCCAGGAGAAGAGGACACGCCCTGCAGATGGGGAGAGGAAGCAAGTCCCTCTTTGTCCATGTTTCCAACCCTAACCCCACACCCAGCATCCTCCTGGGACCCTGGCCTGCCTGCCCCCAAGAGATGTTTTTGCACTGGTTCAATGAATATACGATGCAGAAGCCTAATCGAAGACACGTGAATGGAGTGTATGGGCGTCAGTTCCCAACTGGGGGGCAGGTGCCCCTCAGGCCCCTCCATCCTCAAGCAGGTGTGTGCGAGTGTGTCCATGCCCGTGAGCATCTTGATCCGTCCTCCCTAACTTTGTACATAGCCCAGGTCAGATCGGAATGGGTGATGTGCAGATGCGATTTCTCAGGTCATTTGTATGTTTGACATGGCTGCTGCTTCTGCTGCCACTATCCCTGGGCCCAAGCTGGCTTAAAGTCCAGGTTTGAAGCCAAAAAGAGGGGAGCTTTCCTGTGTCCTGGGATGGGGAGTCAGAGTTCTGTGGTACGGCTTGAGGGCTGGGTGCACTTTAGCTCTGTGGCAAGATGAGAGCTGCAGTAGCTTTATTAATTGTGGTTGGGCCTGGCCCGGCTATGCTTGGTTTGGGGGGAGGAGGGGTGTACAGTGGTGGTTCCCCCAGACACCCCTGTGCCCAGCCCCCACCTGTCTGCCTTCCTGTTCCCCAGCTGGGGGGATACCTCGGGGGCCACAGTCTGAATGTATCCTTCTCCCCATTTTAACCTGAGCTGCCTAACGCACAGTGGGAGTGGGTAGGGCAAGGACCTAGGGGAACCAGGGTTGAATCATGGGTCCTTGGGGGAAGTTACTAGATACAGGACTGATTATCATTTATTTGTGGAGCCCAGCTTCCTTCCTGGTTCTTGCCACATAAGCACCTTCAACAGAGAGTAGCTCTGGGGGTGGCACATGGGGGCGGCATAAAAGGTGGTGGCCCCCACAGGCCCCGGCTACTCCCTCTCCTGCCTGTGCTGCTTCTCTGTGCCTGCTGTTGGAGCCCTGACGGTGGGGGGAGACTGTCACCCTCTTGAGCTTGAGGGAGATGTTCTCTGGGGTGGGGCCTCTGCCTAGGGGAAAAGCTGCTTATGGGTATGGTCTGTCCAAACACCTTGTTTCAAAGGGAGTGGGGTGAGCTAGCAAGCGAAGCATCCCCACAGCTGATCAAGAACTTTTTCTTGTTTTTAAACCATCACGTCTTCATTTCACATTGGAATAAAGTGAGTTTTTGAAACCTGCTATCCCAGCCTCTCCTGTGTGTTTTGTACCAGTCACATTTGATTGTGAGGGCAGTTGCCAGAAATATCATTAGTAAGAGTTTAAAGCATATGAATGTATATATTAGATCAAATTCAGTTATCCTTATAATGTCATTTAAGTGGGGAAAAAAAGGTGGAGTCACAGGCACCCAGCTAGAGTTTACCTGGCTGCCAGTCACTAGACCTATGAGACTGGCATGTAGCTGAATGTCAGTTGTTGCTCACAGGAGAAGAAAGGCTGAGAATTGCTCCATCGTGGCTCAGGCTGGCATGAAGGCCAGCTGGAGTGTGGGGTGCTTACAGGGTAGAGGTCCAGGCCCTGGTTAAGCTGGCTGACCCCTGATAGGTTGCTGAACATTTAACTCCGGGCATCTGTCCTTGTCCCATTTGATTTGGGAGGAATGGGCAACTCCCCCCAGAAGACCAGGAGTTGTAGGAGAATGGAGGGGTGTCTAAAGTTTGCTATCCTAGGGTAGGTCTTAGGGTTAGGAAGACTCCTGGAAATCTAGTGAAGTGGGAGGAGGAGAGCCCACCAGGGCTGGCTTGAGGGGCGGAGCCTGTGAAGTGGGAGTAGGGGTGTGGAGAGGGCCTGTCTCTGAGAAGAGGGGAAGTCTCATTAGAGGTGTTGGCTGCTGCTCAGCCATCCCTCTGGAGTAGGCAGGCCCTCAGCCCCATGCATACTTGAATGACTTTTTGAATACTTTGTCTTTAACATTCTGAAAAAAAAAAACAATTACCACCTTAATATGTTAGTTTTCCTGAGCAAACTGAAAAATAAATTTCTAACCTCCAGGTTTTCTTCAAGTGATGCCTAAGGATTGCCCTTGGTGACTTGACACATGCTGCTCCCCCACTCCCCACCAGTTTCCTTTACAATCTCATGATTGTGTTATGAACATATCTTCCTATGGCCTTTATCCTGTGAACACTAGTCATGTGCTTCACAGAACTTCTAGAAATGGGGACATCATCTTGTAAAGCTTAAAATGGAAGCCGAGAATAGATCACGTTTAATTACCATTGTACCCACTAGTCACCTGAGAAGACCATTTTTCATGGTTGATCCCTTAAGCATATTAGTGCTGTCAGATATCTTTTGACAACCCAAATGACAAGGGGCTGCTGTTTTATAAAGGAAGTAAGAAGCTCCAAGTGTGAAATCAACCCTTCCCACATTTCATTTTTTTAAAAGAGTGAATAGTAGTATCCAGGAAGTTAGTGTAAGAACTGGGTGTATTAGGTCTGTGGATGGACAGCTGTTCAAGATGGACATTAAGTCTGTTTTGTGAGCCAGAGCCATCACGTCTTTTCATGTCCCCCACGCTGGTCTTTCACCTTCTACTCTAAACTACTTTTCTTCCATGTTTGGATTTAACATTCATATTACGTTCAAAACAAAAATTTTTAGAAGAATTTTAATCAAATTAAACTTTTTAAGGTACCATGTCTCATGTCCTCCAAACTGTCATTTTATTGAAAGAACTGTTAAGAGTTCATCGAGGAATTCCTGTATATCCTGAAGCTGAGAATAAGGTATCTGGATGTGGCCCAAATATCTCCTTGCCCCAACTTCCAGAGTCTAAACTACCAGATTAAATAAGGCATGCATAATCAGGACACCTATAAAGGACAGGTAACCATCCTCAAATGGAAATTGAAATACTCCTATTAAGCAGGCAAATCCATTGATTAAAAAAATAAATCAGACACCAAGATGCAGACCATTCAAGACACAATTATCCTGAGAAGTTATTTCCCATAGAATGATTGAGGAGCCTTCCTAAATTGCAAGCGTGGGCAACCTAATTCTCGCTCATCCATTCCCAGCCTCCACCCCATTCTTATTGTCCATCCCACAGAGGAGTTAGCAGTTGGGTGCAATATGGTGGTAGAGGTGCTCGGGGATGTATATGAGGGCCTTCCCTGCATTACTAGTTAAAATTAACTGCTTAAAAGGTGTCAAAGTCCTCCTTATACTTAAATGGCTAATAAGATGCTTTATACAGGCAGAACCAGATAAAAGAAAGAACAAGCATATTTGAGTTTGTGCCAGCTCACCCTTTAATTAATACCTTTTGGTATATGACCTCACCTTAAGTGAACCTGTTTTGTCTATAAAAATACACTAATATCTGTCAGTAGGGGGCATATGTGAGAATAAGAGTGCCTATTAAGAATAAGGTTAAGTGTTGACAACTAACAGGTATTCAAATGTCAGGTTATTTTCCTCTTAGTCCCTCTATCTCCACTTTTACTGAAAGAGGGCTGGGGGAATGACAGCCATACAAAATACAAAGGTACAAACTCCACGAGTAAAAAAGGTGAAAAAGAAAGATCTGAGTTCAAACGCCAGCTATGCGGCCCAGAGACCAGTGACTTTTGTCTAAATTTTCTTCAATGAATAGTTGAATCATTTAGATCAGTGGTTCTCAAACTTGAGCCTGGACCAGAACTGTCTGGACAGCTTGTTAAACGAGGTTTTCTGGGTCCCATCCTGTTTTGGATGCAGCAGGTCTGAGCTGGAACCAAAGAACTTGCATTTTTACAGAGTACTCAGGCGCTGCTGCCGCTGCTAGCCTAGGGAACACACTTTATCACTTTCCTAGAGGATTCTGGTATGTCAGTAGTTGAGGATTTTGTCGGCATGTAAGACGTTTCACCAAAGACTAAACAGGGACAGAGCTGTCACATGGTGCACATGGATGCAATATTTCACCTAGTCTTCCACTTTTGTTATCGCTCATCCTCCATTAGGGACAGACACAATCATGAATCTTAGAAGGAAGCTTGATGTGACATACCAGTTGAGTTATTCAACAGGTTTTCATCTGCTAACTGCATTCCTAGTGATAATAAGGTTAGAACTCCCACCCCTAGGGAAAGTGGTTAGGCTCATAATCTGGATCTAGGGGAAAAATCTTCGAAGTAAAAGAACAAGTTGCAAAACATAGGCAATTGTAACATCATGCAAATTACTTTGGTGCTACTAGCCCAGCCTTCCATTTGGGGAGTGAGTCCAATCCTACCAGCAGGCAGTAAAGCAACTGGGCTGTAAGAAAAGAGCCACATCAATCTTTTATACATAAAAAAGGCTGGAGACTTCATGGATGCCCTAACAGCACTTTGGAGGCTAGGTGAGTACTAGCCTGGAGATTAAAGGCAGGATGGCCAACACATGTAAAGCAGAGAAAGCAGTGGGGCTTCTGGGGCAAAGGTGAAGTTTTAAAGTATTAAAAATCTTCAAGATTCTAAGACTACTGGGCAGAATAAGAGGCTCACTGAGAACAAAGGGCAATAGGGAGTCCTATCTCTGCACCCCTGACCACAAGAGGGCCAAGACTTTTTAGGAAGGGCTATATAATAGGTCATTCCTGGTTTAAACTCTCTGGCCTCAGCTGTAGAGACACTTTCAGAAAGGGATGCTGGAGCGGAGGGTGGAGCTTGAAGAATTAGCCCACCACCTTAAGAGCCATGGCACCTAGCTCATACCTCCAAATAGAAGGAAGCAGACAGAACAGGCGGCGCTGGCACTGCCATAATGGGGAAAAAAAGCATTCCACAAGGCCCTACTGCCCCATCACCAAATTGCACCTTACTCTATGACTAGTGCTTAACACAGTCCCAGTTTCTTCTAGGACTTAAATGTTTTAAATCTGTGCACAAGGAGGATGAATTTATTAAAAACAAAAAAAAAAAAAAAAAAATCACATCTAGTTTTATAGGCATTTAATAGTTTACCAATTGGTACAATAAGATTTTTTAATATGCAGAAAACATGAATAAATTTTGTTTTACACAGTCTGAGAGCAACAAATCTTACTGTAAAACACAAGAGCAATATTATATACATTCCTTTACTGACTTTTTAAAATTGTGTCAATATCTTCAGTTAACTCTTACAATCTGGGGAACTGTTTTCTCCGATCGCCACCTCTGCAACGTTCATATGAAATCAATGCTTGCCTTCATGTCAGTGTCAGAATCAACTTCTAATTCGAAGATTTTGTGTTTGTTTCTGTAATCTTCAGCGTGAGCTTTAGGGATGCCTGAAGGATAGGCAGGACAAGAAAGCAGCTACTTACATGATATAGTGGAAAGATAAAAAGGCCAGTTCAGTCCAGTTGTGACTTGTAAATCCAGCTTGCCCTCCCCCCACCCCACTGGAAAAAAACAGAACCTTTTTCACTGATTTTGTACATGTTGCTTCTCTACCAGGAGATTATTCTTTGCATCATCTAGATTAACACATTGGACTTATATACAGCTGGACAGAAAGAGTAACCAATTTAAGTGCCTTGTCCTTTAATTCAACAATTTTAACTTCAGTTGCTTAAGGATTATCAAGCCACCACTGTCAACAAAATATCCTTTAAATAGTTTTTTTTTTAAATAAATTTAAAAAAAAAAACTATTTAATGAGTGATATTACCTGGAAGTTCACACAGAAACAGAAAGAGGCAAACAGGAGAGCAGGGCACTAACAGTAAGGAGACTGGGCTTGGTGACCTAGAGCCAAAGCTTCCAAAGACTATAGAGAGCGCCTGCCCCACAGCCCGGACAACTTGCTAACACTAGCGATTTTAGAGCAGTGCTCTGGGCACACCACTGGTCACACCACACATGGACAAAACTGGACGGTCTTAGTCTCCTAAAGTGCAAGATTCCATGTCAAAAAGCAACTATTCTCCAAGCGACATCTAAACTACAGTTTCCGTGGCTTGCACTTTCAAGAGTGCAGCTAGGACTTCTTGGGCACATTATATTAGGGTGGCACTGGAATGTCTGTCTTCACACACACACAAAGTCAATAATCATCTGAGGATGCAGTTCTACCAGCATTTTATTTCTTAAATAAATGGCCAATTTGATTGAGAAAGTGACAAAGCAGCAGTGAACCTCTAAACCAATTAATAAATTCCTCTACTTATAATCCAAACCAGTAACCTAATCATTGTACGTATCCCAGGCAAGGCACAGGGTTAGACAGCAGACAGAGAAAATGGAAGAAACAGGAAGAAAGGGCATCAACAGGGCAGTGTCAAACAACAGTGCAGGAAACCTCTGCAAATCTGATTCCGGATTGTGGATGGATCGTTCTCCCCCACCTCTTCATTATTCAAACAGGGCTCGTTACATTTGGATCCAGTTGAGGACCATCCCTGAGATTCAATGTTCGCTGCTTTTTAAATGGAGGATGTCTGGTAACTCAACTAAGCAGCGGGCTGTGGCATCTCCCAAGTAAGGATAACTTTGTTTACAGAGCAACGTTTCTCCTTCTTTGTCAATGAAAGTCACTGTGTGCTACAGGGTAAAAAACCCAGCAGATAGCAACTTTGTTTCCTCCTAAATCAGTACCATTTTTTCCTTTATTGTTCGAATCTATGAGTGATTTCTAGATGTTGTGGCTTACCCTTAAACAATTTGTTGCTACATGCTAAAAATGAATTAAAATACAAGACATTTATACATGTACAAACAAATGTTAAGATGCACCATTTCTATGTATTTATAGTTCTTAAAACAGGACAGGAAATAGCAGCAAACAAGAACAAAGATATTTTCCATAGCTTTTGTAGAAAAATCCAGTCAGAACAGCTAAGGGAAAACAAAAAAAGACTTCTCAATGTGAGCAGGGTATGAGGCAATATTGTTCTGAAAGTTATTCTACTGTATTTAAGAAATTAGCTTAAGTTGTAATTTTTGTCCTCAAAAATAGCCATTAGTTTTCAAAACACTGTTCCTTCTAGAGACGTCTCTCAGGAATTAAAAAAAAAAAAAAAAAGCAAACAAAAAGACACAAAGTAGACATAAAGCTGCTTCTAGTAAATATACAGCCTATTCTCTGTGTATCTACAGGACGTTAACTCCAACCCTTTGTCTTTTTCAGAAACCAAATTTCCATTAATTACTAAAAGGGACATTTAAAAAAAATCACGTATTACACAAATGAATAAAATGCAATTCAGGATAAATTTCTTTGTTAAACTGTCTTTGTTATTTCATTGTTCTGTTAACTTTTCATATGACCTTTAAAAAAACTGTTGGTTAGTTAAGCAATGAAATTACTTATTAATTAGCTGTAATGGAATATTGTTTCCAAAGTCATCGATAAAAATTATCTTAAACCTATTCGTAGTAACTTTGGATCACAATATACATCAGGGATGTGTAAAATGCTGAACGACCCAATTGGAGTGGGGAGGGAGGATAACGGAAATGATTTTCCTTTAGCTGGGTAACATATCCACAGAGTCAGAGTCAGACCTAGTTTTCAGAAGCGTTACGATCAAAAAGGGTTTATTCTAAAGCATGGTATTCCACAGCAAGATTTATTCTATTTGTATGTTTTAGCACTTCTTCAAAAACCCAAGACCCAAGGACATGGAGGTTGTATGTGTGCGATATACATATACAGACTTATCTACTTAATAGACAGGCCCATATATTATAAACATTTACATATAAACAAATGGTGAAAACAGTACATATTTTTATGCACGCTCCATTAAACCCTGTCTTTTTTTTTTAAAACTTGTTAAGTTAAACACAGTTCAAATTGATATCAGATTCATGTTGAAAAACAAACTGATGTATTTCTCCCACTCCCTTGAAATGGGCAAACATAACCTTTTCAATATTTCTGTCATTATGTAATGCACATTGCACATCCCTAAAAAACAAAAACAAATAGTGATTTGTACCATGACACACTCAAATGGGAAGATTAATTTCTACTTGGAAGTCACATCACTATACAGTCTAACAGTATGGAGAATACAACTAGAAGTGTGTCTAGTGTGGAAAATAGAAGCTTAGAGTATTACAGTGTTTTTCAACCTGTTTACAAAGCATTAAGACCCAAATGAAATGAATGATTTGCTATTAGCTGCTGAGATTTTTCTTAAGATTTACAGTCATTTTCTTACATAAATATACCACTAGCCTTTGCTTGACAGGCTGCCAAAACAAATGTATTCTACTGATTTGGCAAATGTGTCATGACAAAAATTCCAATGTATAAATCCTCAGTAATTACATAGATGGTTCAGAAGATTTTGAATTGTAGCCTTATTATCTAACATCTTTAAAGAAGATTTATTAAGCACACTTAAGTGATGTTACATAGATACACATTTCAGAAAAAGCCCTAATAACCACCACTTTCCCCCAAATGAGGCCATCAAGTCAGGCACCAACAGATAGCAGAAAAACAGGAATTAATAATTCAACATAAAATGACACTGTCAACTATTCAGTTTAGTGCCCTAGTTCAATTTATTCAACTTCTGCCTTCTTAGGCCTGGTGTGACCAATGCCAGCCCAGGTTTTTAAACCCTATGGTACTTCTAGACAACGTATGTAAATTTACAGTATACAATTTGGATTCACCATGCATGAATACTTTGTGTGTAACATTTAATAAGCTCAATCTACATCCAGAATAATTTACATGAAAGGACAATATTTATTTAAACAGAGCTCAATGGGGTAACCATGGTATCATCAGAGTGCATCCAGAGGAAAAAGGGAGCAGGGGCCAAATGAGACTCAATCAACGGCACTCCCACACCTTTACTGTTTGATCTACACTGCCAGTAACCACATATGGTGCCGTCTTATGGAAATCTGAAAGGGAAAAAAAAAAAAAGGCTTATTTTAAAGTCAGATTGAGCCAGATGTGATTTTTAATAAATCATAAAATAAACAAGTCCAAAGGCCAGAAATACACCTTTTTTTCTATACACACCCACACACCCACCTCTAGAAAGTATCAAGCTAACCAACTAGGTGTTAGAGAAACAGACTTAATGACTAAATCCTGTACTAATACATCAAAAAAAAAAAAAAAAAAAAAAAAAAAAAAAAAAAAAAAAAAAAAAAAAAAAAAAAAAAAAAAAAAAAAAAAAAAAAAAAAAAAACACCTATGCCAACTACTTCTCATCTCAACTGAGGCTGAATAAACACTCAAATCTAACAATGGTAGCCTCAATGTATCCATTTACTGAACACTTATTATGTCCTAAGATAAATACTAATGCTTTATATTCATGTTTAATCCTTGTAACCATCCTGTGAGGTGGGCATTAGCCCTATTCTGCTGAGGCTTTATCTTCATCGTTAAATCACCACAACCTAGCCTGTGTGTTATATTTTATTGTATTCACTATCTTCAATTCTAGGTTCAGATCCAAATGATAGTAAGGATGTTTATTAAACTTAAATTCCCTCAGTTCCCAGTACATGATAGCACATATCTGCCAGTGAAAAAAGGTTGAGTAAGATTTCCTTTGAGAAACTCACAAGCTAATAGGGGAGAAAAATTACCCATCAGAGTGGTTAGTAAGCATCCTCTTCGAAATTCTAGTTTCCAAAACCAATATTGTGCAATGGAGAAAGTAATTTTTTTATTATAAGGCTGATGATGAAGAGAGAATTAAGGAAAAGGGAATTTAAAACAAACGGTAGGAAACCTGTCTTCTCTATTCTGCTCTAAAAGAACATGGTCATTTCTTACCTGGAAAAGTCCACATGATTACATAAAACATTGTTACGTCTGGTGCTCCAAAATTTAATTGCTCAGAAAATATATAACTCATACATACCCAAGGAGGTAACAAAGTGTTCATGCGCATTAAGGGTCTTCATGCATCTCTTGTTCTTGTAATCCCATACACGTAGGGTCTTGTCATCAGCACAACTCAAAATAAACTTCCCCCCAGAATGGAACAGAACTCCACGTACCCAGTTATCATGACCCACCTTCAAAATAAAAAGGTATCTGACTTAGTAAAGGAATAAGTTGTTTAAAGGGCATCTATGAAAATAGTAAGTCATTACTCATAGTGCATTGAAACTACACAAAAAGTCAATGCTGAAAAAGACCAAAAAAAAAAAAGTCTAGGGTATTCTCCTAGATTAAAGAAAAATGAAAACTAACAAGACATGACCAGTTAATGCAATGTGTGATACCTAACTGGCTCCTGGACAGAGGCTAAAATAAAATTATAAAGGACACTATTTGTTAAATTTCTTGAGTGTGATAATTTTATCGTGGCTAATGGTAGAATACTCTTGTTCTTAGGAGATACATGTTGTCATGATATCTACAAGTAACACAAATTGTTCAGCAAAATGTACACACACGTACACACGCACGAGAAAATGTCAACAACTGGTGACTCTAGGTGAAGGATATATAGGCATTCTTTGCATATCTACTCATCCATCCATCTATCTAAATCCCTTTTCCCAGCAGTTCCATTTCTTGCAATTTAGCCTAAGAAATAATGAAGAATGTGCCCAGAGATTTAGTTAACAAAGACGTTCATCAAAACACTGTATATAATCAGTGTAGAGTATCTAATGACATGAGCAAGTATCAATATAACCTTCTAAATTAAAATTTACTACAAAGCAGTTTGTACAGTATAACCTTTTTATTTTAAAAAACCTACCATATTCATCTACATAGTACTTTAATAAAAAGGTTTAGAACTGCACAATCCAACAGGGTAGCCATTAGTCAAGTGTGGCTGTTTAAATATAAACTAAAATTAAATACAATCAACAATTCAGTTCTTCAGTTCTGCTAGCCAGATTTCAAGAACTCCATAGCTGCAAAATGGCTAGAAGCTACATACTGGATAGTGCATATACAGAACATCATTGCGGAAAGTTTATTGGACAGCTCAAGTCTAGAAAATATATTTGGTAGGTATCAGATATGGTACAGTGATCTAACTGATTTTTATCTTCTTATTTTGGCTTTTCTGTGTATTTCTAAATTTTTCTGAACTGTAAATAACTGCATTACTGAAAAAAAGAGCTATTTAAAAAAAAAAGACGTCCAAGGCGACATATCCTTTGCCTTCGTTTACTGTGCCTGTGCCCTTACTTACAACGTCAGTCTATTATAGTGACTTATATGTCACCATCACTAGATGTAGAAGACTCAACAAAAGTCAAATCACATTTCTTGTGGCCACACCAAAATAAAGCAGAAAAAACATAACCTCCTTCTGCTGAAAAATAGGAGCCAGAATCCTTCAGGGAAATGAATGATGACGTGTATTGTTACAGAAGAGGAGAGGACATGCTTTCTGATTTTGAATGTAGATCATCTTAACAAACATGGATGCCAAATTACAAAAACTGCTACTGAATTAACGTTCATAGATACCCTTGGAAGTTTCTGAGGCAAACAAGAATGCCCAGAAATCTTTACTACCATTTATATACCCACATACTGAAATCTAGGGGTTCCTAAAATGAAATAAGCATTTCTAAGTCATAAAGCTAGCACCATTAATTTCAGAATGGTAAAATAAACCAAATAAACTGAAACGTGCGAAAAAATAGGTAATAGCTAAAGAATTCATACTAAAATAAAATAGAGAAGGAAACAGTTTCAAAAATGAGTCTATACTCATTTGCTATCCATAAAAAATATATTATTTTTAAAGATATAGTGAGCTAGGATCTCCTTCTGAACACTGACTGGCTTTGGAGATCCTTTATATAACATGATATTGAATAGGAATAATTTTCATATCATTGTAATGATGGAATATAAGTATGTTTATAAAGAAGTTATTTTAAAGCCTAAAATAATTCATATTAAATAGATATCACAAGACATCTAACCTCAAAAGGTATAAACACAGTAAAGATGCAAAAGCAGCAGCAAGATTATTCAAACTTACAAGGGTCATAAGGCACATGCCAGTACTGACGTCCCACATCTTAATAGTCTTATCTCTGGATCCAGACAGTAAGAATGGCCCAGGCTTGCCGCTTTTTTTAGTCTACAGAAAACATATAAAAGTTATGTTTCCCATGTAAGAAGTTATGTAAAGATTTTACATGATTTCTATGTAGCAATGATCTATATTTCCAATTTTATAAAACTGTAATTTTTGATAAATAATAATTGTATATATTTAAGGCATACAACTTGATATTGTGAAATACACATACACTACAAAATGAACACCACAATCAAGCTGATTAACATATTCATCACCTCTCATAACCACTCCTCCTTTTTTTGGTGGTGAGAACACTTAAGATCTATGCTCTTAGTAATTTTCCAGTACATAATACAGTATTGTTAACTGTAGTCACCATCCTGTACATTAGACCTCCAGGATATATTCAATTTGTTTTTCTCTATCAAAATGCACAAGTCTTTTAATAAACCTAGGCTACATGGGTAGGACCCAGATAATAACTTAGGTTAAGATTCAGTTTCTAGGGGGTGGCTCCATACTGTAGTGGTTAGCATGTCGGCTTTACACGCAGAAGGTCCTGGGTTCACGTCCCAGGTGGAGCCACGGACCATAATCCGGGTGCACCAGGCCCCCTCAAGTATGCCGGAGGCTCCAGGCCCAAGGAGCATGCCCCAAGCGTGTGGGAGGAGACACCCCGACTTCGGAGGTCCAGTTCTTAAGGGGAAATGGCAACATCCATAGGTCAGGGGTGGAAGTGGGTGGGGGGGAAATTAAAGGGGGAAGGTTCAGTTTCTACAAGATCAAGACAATAAATCTATTGCTCAAGACTTCTGTCATCAAGAAAGATTTAAAAATGATATAATTCAGTTTTTAGATATAAAGTCCAGTCAGAATCAAATTTATGATATACGGTAAGTAACCACCACCAGAGGGCAGTAAAAAGAACTTAAAAATGCAACCGGCCAGCCAAACTAGAAATTACAATGGAAGCTTCATTTAAAAAAAAAATAAAAAAATAAAAAAAATTGGGGGGTTGGGGGGGGACCAGTGGGGAGGGTAGGTTTCTCCTTTATTTCTTAAAATATAATTTTTAAAAATCCACAATATGAATGTCTCTATAAAAAACAAATGTGCTTAATTTTGGTTCATAAAACTTACAGAAATAATATTCTATAATTTACTTTTAAGGTTACTAATCATAAAAAATAAAATTATGAGGAACACAAGAATCATAAAGAAATAATAAAAATCAAGACTCAGCTACTGTTTCTAATGATCGCGTATTAATGATCTCCATATAAAATATTCTTCATTTAAAACACTTAAATACTGAACTGCATTTCACCAAAAATTATTTTATAAATAAAATTGTTACTTAAAGGAGGCTATTCTTCTAAAAGAAAACTTTAACCTCTCCCATAGTTTTATTTTGCACTGGTATACTTGTAAAACAATGACATTTAAGATAAATTAGAATGACCATTTTACTCTTCAGGAGAACCGCATCCCCAATCACACATTAAAGGTTAGCTGACAGAAATAATAATCACTGGTTTAAAAATATAAACACATCTGCAAGTTGGAAAGAGTAAAGAATTTCAAGATTCAGAATTCTGGAATGCAGATTTTTAAATGCATTAATGGCCCCATTAATCAGCAAAGTTATCTAGTTCTCAGAAATCAGTAATAAAATCACAAAATAACATATAAATCACAGTACCTCAGATCCTGTTGCTTCAGAGATGGAAGAATATGAGCTTTCTGGAGCCCAGGAAATGCATTCTACCACATGCTCATGTTCTCGAAGCTCAGCCTTGCATTCCTTTGTTGCTACAACCCATACACGCACAGTCTGGTCATTGGAACAGCTGGCTATCAGAGTGCCGTCCTGATTTGGCCGCACCATACGTACCCATTCTCTGTGTCCTGTGAATGTCTTCACACAGTAGCTGTCAAAATTAAGTAATAACTTACACTGTGAATGGCAATCATTGGGACACTTCCCAGAAACAATACAAAACTAGTTATGCACTGGAATGAAGAGAATGGCATCAAGTTAGAGAAACTGTATGCAAGTCAACAAAATAAACGTACATTCCTGGTTAATAAAAGATGAGGACTGGCTGGAAGGTCAAGTATCAGTTAAAATAAGCTGATGGGAGTATCATTAAGGAGCTAACCAATCAACAAAATCTAGAAGGTAAGATATATAGAGAAAATCTTTAAAAATTAAACACACACAATAAACCTAACAAAAATATTTCTAGCCATGTTCGGGAAGAGGCATGCTCTACTAATCTGGGTAAAACCAGCAGGCTAAGGTTCTATTTTAACAATCTTATAATTCTAAGCACAGCCAAATTAAACCTAATAGGGGCATACCTGCACAATATTATTTACATTTTACTTCAACACACAGTGAGAACACCTAAAAGAAGACCACAGAGAAAATAAGCCATTACACAGAAAATGGCTCCCACAGTTGTTTTTTCTTTTTTTATAATTTCTCTGTTCTTTTCTAGGATCAAATGTTTACAGATCAAAACTTAGTTTTATTTCATCTCTTCTTATGGCTGAGTAATATTCCATTGTATATATGATATGAACCACAGCTTCTTTAGCCAATCATCTATCAGAGGACACTTCGGTTGCTTCCATGTCCTGGCCACTGTGAATAATGCTGCTATGAACATCGGTGTGCAAATATCTTTTCGGATATGGGTTTTCAAGTCTTTAGGGTAAATACCCAGTAGAGAGATTGCTGGATCACATGGTAGATCAATTCTTAGTTTTCTGAAGAAACTTCATACTGTTTTCCATAGTGGCTGTACCAATTTGCAGTCCCACCAGCAGTGTTATGAGGGTTCCTTTTTCTCCGCATCCTCTCTAGCATTTGTTATTACTTGTCCTGTTGATTATAGCTATTCTAACAGGTGTGAGATGGTATCTCACTGTGGTTTTGATTTGCATTTCCCTAATAGCTAGCGATGTTGAACATCTTTTCAAATATTTGTTGGCCATTTGAAAAAAAACTTAGTTTTAAAGTACATGATACAACTGTCATGGTGATCATTAGGGGTTAAAGCAAAAATTACGGGAACACTTAGAATACACAATTTTATTTAATATCTCTTTAGCTGATACAACCTTTTCAACTAAATATACTTACCCAGTTTGCACTTCCCACATTTTTATAGTTTTATCCCTTGAGGCAGACACTATATGATCTCCATTGGGCATGATGGCTACTGAAGAAACATTGTGGTCATGGCCTAAAACACATAACACAATAACATATTAAGTGATATACCACCAAAGCAATTAAACCTCGGTTTACCATGAGACTTCATCATGGGATTTCAAATATAGCAACTTTAAATACAATGGACTTTATAATTTGATAAGAAACTTGGATTTACACAAAAAGTTAAGGAACTAGTAACAATAAAATAATCCACAATGAAATAAGTAGCCAGATTAATTTATGATTAAATTTCAAACCTGTACAACTATTTTAAAATCATAAGGTATCAGTATCATCAGCATTTGATTATATTATATTAATACAATGAATGTTTATGTATGAACACTAGAAAAAACACAAATTTCCACTGTTGATATTCTAAGATATAAAACAGAAATAAGATTTATAAAGTTAAACAGAATAGCTTTTAAAAATAGAGATTTGGTTCTTTATTTTAAATAGTGGTTGAAAATTATTTTTTGTAGTTGATATTCATGGAGGTTTAAAAAATGCATTATTCTACACACATTATTCACAATAATAATTAGCTATCTTTTGAAGAAAAAGCCCCAGAGAGTCCTTAAAAAAAAAAATCATTATTTTAAGGAATAGACAATGGTTGGAAAGAATTCTTTTTCTTTAAATGAGAGCAACAAGATACAGGTTAAACATATAGATTTTTACAAAAGGATTCAAAAGAATTCCTCTACTTGGTAAATTTCCTGAATGCATTTAATATGCGTAGGAAACACACCCTTTGAATTATACCCTCTATGTAATCTATGTAATCACATAGCTTACTCATATGCTAACATCACTGGATAATCAGTTTATTATTAATATGGTATGTGTTTCTTATATAAAATCCAAACATTCAAATTTCATCGTGTTTAAAGAAATAACAAAACTCCTCATTCAGTGCCAGGCATTAAACCAAGATGAGTAAGTACAGGTTTCCTTCATTTTACTGTGCTTCACTTTACTGTGCTTCATAAATACAGTACTTTCATCAACATTGAGGCAAGACCCTCCCCAGAAGCAAGATCACACCTTGCTGAAAAGCTCAAATGATGATTAGCATTTTTTAGCAATAAATTATTTTTAAATTAATAGACCACAGTACAGTATAAACATTAAAATTGATACGCCCTGAGAAACCGAAACATTCAGACTCGCTTTACTGTGATATTCACTTTATTGCAGCAGTGATCTGGAAATTAACCCACAATATCTCCAAATTATGCCTGTGTGCGATCTCATTTATCCTCACAACAAGCCTATAACTTAGGTATTATTACCTCTATCTCGTACATGAAACAAGTTAAAATTTCTTAATGCCATAAGTAAACAAGTAGAAACTTGAACCTAGATATCTGATTCCAAAGCCCTTTCCACAAAGGCAAACTGCCTCAGAGTAGTCTCCATGACAAAACCAGGAAAACAACCTAACAATGAGACTGTAGTATATGTGGAACATTAAAAAAGTAAGCAAGGTAATTTAGGTTCCAGTTTAAACTATACTTACTCTCTCTGAACTTCAGTTTCCCAAAGAGAGGCAGATATCCTAACAGTTTTTCTTATCCAGAAATATTCGTGAAAACAAGTTAAATACTTTACATATAAAACACTAAGAGATACTCGGAACTTCATAACAGAAACAACTTGTCAACTCCTGTGGCTTATCCATGGACCATCTAGATCATATGGTCCCTCCACCGATATAGACAATTAATTGAATGAAAGGAATATATACTCTGTTAGAAAATAATATTCTTCTCTCTGGAATGCCATATTAGAAATCAGTATCAAAATACTATTCCTCTACCCCTTACCGTGCATGGTTCTGATGCATTCAAAGCCCTGAAAATCCCATAGCTTAATGGTCATATCTGCAGAACAGGAAGCCAGAAGCTTGCCACTGTGGTCAAATGAAATATCCTGTACAGAGTCTGTATGCCCCTTAAGAGTTCGTTCAAAATCTCCAGTCTCATAATCCCACACCTGTCACGTGAACAGAAAATTGGTTAATATCAACCTATCACTCCTTCGTTTCACATCTGCACTCAGCAGGCAAGTCTGGCACCTTACCAATTAAGTGATCAAGTGACAAAGGGTAACTGTTTTAGAAATAGCACATCCTGAAGTATAAATTGGTCTTTTCTTTACAGAAAAAAATTGATGGTGCAATTATTAAAATGGACCTCTCCTACCATATTATCTACTATATTACCTAATTATGCTAGTGATTAGGTATATAAAGCTATAAGACAAAGTCCCTTCCCAGGCTGAGAGTAGGCAACAGATATGTAAATAAAGTACAAAAAAGAAGTTTCAGGGGGCTATGATAGGCATTTACATGTAGAAAATAAAGTCACTGATCAAGGGGTATGAGTACTCAATTCTGCTAGACAAGCAGAGCTCAGATATCTAAGAGGCCAAGGAAAGACTTTGTGAGATGTTACTGTCCATGAACAGCAGATTAACAAAAGCACATGTCATTCTGATATAAAAACAAAGTCAGTCACATATTTTAAAGGTAATTTTCTAACAAAAATTATGAACTATTAAGAATAATTATTATTAGGGAGCATTTGAGATATTGCTCCCTGGTATATGTTGTCATCCTATAATCTTCCTTAAATTCCCTCCTCTATTTCAAATACATTTTTAAAAAGCTGCAAATTGCCATTCTTTGGAGCATTTGGGAACTTGCTTCCCAGAAATTCTTGTCAATTTGGCTCAAATAAACTCTTATAAAAATTCAAAATAAAGAATATTATTAGAAATAGACCTCAAGAACATACTAAACTTCATTCTGGTGGCCAAATACAAGTCAGAAATTTAATCTTTACATTGCTCTAAAATCAAATGATTCCATTCTTCCCATAAGTTCAAATTTATCTGTAGTAGGGTATATATAAACCAATTTAAAGAAACTTAGAAAAAATGTATTTTGAAAACTTGGGAAAATATCCAACACTGGAGAATGGTTAAGATATAAAATTTGCAACTATACGGAATTTAGGACATGTATACAACATTATGTAATGAACACAAAACTACATATATGTGATAAATGCATAAAAATGAGCCTAAGAAAAATAAACTATCTTCTAAAAACTTTTAACAGAAAACTTATGAACCATTCCCAATATAAATAACATTTTTATCATTTAAATGTTAAAGTACTTCTACAGAGAAGTGATTACTGTTTAATTTGTGTACTTTTGTTAGATTCATCCTTACGTATTTTGTGGTTTTTTGATGCTACTGTCAATAGCCTTTTTACATTTCAATTTTCGATTATTCACTGCTAGTTTACAGAAATACAATTATGCTTTGTATATTGACCTTGTATCCTGTGATTCTGTTAAATTCAGTCATAGTTCCTAGTAGAGTCTTTGGAATTTTCTACATAGAAGATCATGTTGTCTGCAAATAAAGACAGTTTCATTTCTTCCTTTCCAATTTGTATGCCTTTTTGATTTTTCCTTCTTCCTTCCTGCACTGACTGGGCACTCCAGCACAAAGGTGAATATAAATGGTTGAGACTAGACATCCTGGCCTTGGTTCCTGATCTCAAGGGGAAGCAGTTTTCCACCATTAAGTATTTTGTTCACTGTATGTTTTTCAGATACCTTTACCTGTTACAGGTTAAGAAATCTCCCTCCCTACCTTGTTCAGTTTTTCTCACTTTTTGAAAAGTAGTTCTATCACAATGATCATTTAGAAATCACCTAGCTTTACCACAATTGAAGAAAGGTAAATATGGAAGAGGAATAGAAACAGGTTTTTTTTTTTTTGCACAATATCCAAAGAAGTAATTTATGAGGGGGAAAAAAAAAGCTTTATGTATAAAAATAAACAGAACATTGTTTATGATAGTAGATGACTAAAAATAACTTAAAAGTCTAAAGGAAGATTCATTAATGGTGCTGAAACACTGCTGACACTTAAGTACTCTTTAGTATCTCACCAGCATTGCTTTAAGAAGTTTCCCTGCAGTAACTCATTTAGTCCTCCCTAAAACCCTATAAGAGGTATTGTCTTCATTTTACAGATGAAGAAAAAAGAAACACAAAAAGGTTCTGCATCCATGATCACATTAATTATGAAATGGTGGAGTCAAGTAGTTGAACTCAGAGTCTGTGTGCTTGACCATTAGCTATCCTAATAAAGCCTCCACATATAAATAAAACAGTTTTAAATCATTAAAAATAATGTTTCATTAGAAACAAAAAAGGGTATTTCTAAAATAAGTTTAATAAAAAGAAACAAAAACTAAATACAAGTTCTTTTTATTAATGAAACAACCATGAGTACACATTAAATAAAGACTAAATAGAAAGGAAAACTGAGTAGTTGCTGAAAGATGTGGTGATTATAGATAAAAAATTTTTAATTTCCAGTAGTAGTATTTTAAAGTTGATTCAACAGACAAATTTTAAGATGGTACATTTACAGTTCTATATGCTTTTATATCAACATTGCAAAATCAATAGTTAAGACTAGGTTTCCAACTTCTTCAAGAATTTCTACCTTCATCCCAATGCTTCATGATAGTGGTGCAGTTTTTTAGTACCCAAGACTATCATGAAATTGCTAATTTAAATGCATATCTATATACATTTGAAAAATAGCAACATATTAGTGTATTAGGTATGTAATCATCTCAGTCTACAGAAATACATGATGCAAATATAAATTTAAGACTCTCTTCCAATGACTCTGCAGCCCACTCCATGGATCACCAGACCACATCATGGAAGGAAGCCACCAATTTAGAAACTAAAGAAACCACATAAGGAAAACAAAAAATAATGTTTACTATGAAGAACAGATTAAATATACAGTCACATATAAGTCATTCCTGCATTTTATGCTAGACTGCTGTTATATGTATAGACAATCGTAATCTACTCCTATTTTCTTAATTAAATCTCTACAAATAAAACTTAAAATCTAGAACTTAATCTGAAATAGACCTTAGAACAGAGAAATCTACCTAACTTTTATTTTATTTGTCTTTCTGCAGGTGGTTTATACAACTGTCATAGTATTGTGTCTGGATAAAAGTGAATTAGAAAAATAACCTTTTACCCTGACTAAAAAATAAAACATTAAAATGTATATGATTACTATGAAAAATATAAAAATGAAAGAAATACATAACTTATAATGTGATAAGCCCTTATATTCTCACACCCCTGGAGAGAACTACTGTTTAGTTTGGAAGCAAAGCCAATATTAACTACATTAAGGAGAGTCCAATTTAAATGAATCCTCTATTGAATTCTTTGGCTGAATATATTCGTGCCCTGAATTACTAGTGTTGTAATCCTATATTTTCATCTATCACCTCTGCTTAAAAATAAGGCACACACTTATGTCTTCATTCTCCAAGAAAAAAAATTACTCAAGCACTAGGTGACCTATTGTGTAACACTAAATTAGCGACAGTCAATTTTCTCAAATTCATTAGTGAACTTATTTGGCAGCTTGCCTCCCAGGAGCTATAATAAAATTTTATTCTAATTCTGTCTTTTAAGGTTTAGAACCAATCACACATTTTCAGAGTCTCTGAGTCCCTCTTGTTCCTCTTTTGAGGTCCTCATTTTCAGGATCATTTTAGTTCTTTCGCCCAATTAAATTTAAATCCACTTTTAACAATTAGCCTATTATACAGTTTTCATTTTGAAAAAAGTACCTTAATTGTAGCATCCTCTGAAGCAGAGACCATAACACTGAACACAGGGTGGAAAATGACTCGAGTGACTGGACTCCTATGACCACTCAATGCATATTTTTCTGGTGGACGGGGAATCCATTCTTTTGGGTCTCGTTTCTGACCAAGAGGTCCGCCTGACGTAAATTCTTCTTTTGCTTCATTTAGTTTTGATTCTAGTTCCATAACCTTGAGAATGAACACACAGTTATATACATGGATATAAAAATATCATATTTGATATTTTTAAAACCTGCCTTTATTTTGCAGCTATATATATGCAGGATACTTTAAAAATTCCAATAATTTGCAAAGCATTCATCAGATTTATTAAAAATTATCTATATTATATACCACTAAATTTTAGTAGTATGACAAAATCGAGAACTGAGGAAAATTCAGTACAATTTTGTCTTAATTACTTAACTCAAAGACAAATTTCAATTTATACCTACTGAGAGGAAAAGCAGTGTACCTGTGTTAGTCCCTCTAAATCTGCTTCTCTCAGTAAATTCTCTCCAAACGAGATTACATTGTACATGCTAATGATAATAATATCACAATAAAAGCTAACTTTTATTTAGCATCTATGTGTTAGGTACTTTCTAAGAGCTTTTCATGAATTAACTTATGTTGTAACAAGGTTATTTACTTATTCTAACTTTTCCTACTAAAAGTATAAATTTTAGGATCAGAATATTATTTATCGCCTTCACTTTATACATAAAATAAAAGCTCAGAGATAAAAGTAACTTGTCTAAGGGTATACTTCAGTGCTCTTTTCTCAGCATCATACTGGCTCTAAGCATTCTTCTCATCTAAGTACACAAATAAGTTCTTTAGTATCAATTCCTTGGAATCAAGGTTATGTAGATTCAACCCAGCCAAAACCCTGGCTGCACAAGTTAACATGCATCAGCAATGATCCGTCTGGGTCAAAGTTTTTTTTAATGCACAGAAATGTATTTTTATTTGCTTTTTCAAGATTAAATGTAATTCTTAATGAAGAATAATTTGTTAATAATTTTAAAAAATTTATATAAAAACACTCTAAATGCAACTAATTTTAAAGAAAAAACTTAGTTACCTTCTTTTGTAATCTAATAACAGATGTCCATTTCTTTTCCAAAAGACCAGCATATTTCTTATCTAATTCTTCATTCTGGTGAAAAAAAGAGAACCTTTAAAAAAAAAATGCCTCAACTACAATTGTTCAAGCCATACAGACCATTTATTTATCTCTAAGACCAAACATTACTAAAAATATAATACAAAAAAAGTGAAAATCAAGTTTAATGCCAAGTAAATGACAAATGACAAGATCTGTGAATACTGGAGGTAACTGCTAATACTTGAGTAAAACCCAGTCATTAACTATACTATAAATAACTGTAAAAAGTCAAACATACCATATCTAATTCAGCTTCCTTTTTAAAAACCGAATATGCCTCTTCATAGCCATTTGAACGAAGATAATCTGCTATAGCTCGATTTCTGAAAGAAAACAAATTCAAATAACAAAATCCCATTTCTATTTTGAAGAAATGTTTCATTTAAAAATCTCATAACATTATTTTAAGATTATTCCCTTCCAAACTATACAAGTATTTCATAAAAAGAGAACACTTCCCGCCAAAGCCTCTGAACCATTTTGCCCTGACATAGTACATCCATATATTAAATTATTCTTGAGCTTTTAGTTTTAAGTTTCTAATGTGTTGCTTACTTTATAAGCTGTGGGTACTCTATGGGTCAAGATATGGCTTACATAATTAAGTGTCAGTAATCATCAATTTTGTTCATGTACATTTACCCTTCCCTTACTCCTTGTTAAGTTGATAGACACTCAAGGACTGGCAAAACTTAGTTTTGCAGGAAAGAACTGTTCCGATAAAATTATAATTAAGAAGCATTTTAATATTAGAGATAACTTTAAACCATTAAAATGGGGGGGGTACAAGCTATAAACTTAGCATACTATCATAGAATAAGACATTCATTTAGAATTAGAAAAAACTTGAAGTGTTAAAGAAGCTGAATCAACAGGTGCCTTTTCATGCTCTCTTTATATTCTTTCAAAGAGAAAATCAGCTACCTCCCTCCTAAGGCAACCTATTCCAATATCTCCCATTATTTTTTGAGCCTTAAGTCCACTATGATACTCATAGTTGTTTGCTTGGGATTTCCTTTAAAATACTGTTAATTTAAATAATTTAAAACTTTATATACAAGATTAAACAAATTTTAAATATATAAGTACATAAGAAAGTGTTCTTTCTACCACTGACCCCAATATTCAATCCGTGTTGCCTTCACTTTACTAGTGTTTTGTGTTTTCTTTCAGTTAGAGATAATCAATATTTGTTTTTATAACAAACTGCAGTACACTACATATGTCTTATACAGAGTATCACATAAACTTAATATTAGTAATCACTATCGGTAGATATAAATCTGCCTTTTCTTTGATGCTTTATTCCATTTTGGAAACATGATTTTGCTACTATAAACAATGCTGCTATGACTATCTTTGTATAAACGTTGATGCCAATGCCCACCTAATGCTTTAGGAAATAAAGACGCTCTAGTAGTATTGTAAAATTGGTGACAATAAGTTTTAATTCAGTGGCATGTTGAAAAACTAAACAAAAAAAAAAAAACAGTGGAGAAAGATAATAGGGAATTAAAGCAAAGAGCAAACACTTTATGATCCAGGTAATTATCAGCATACCAAAGATTAAAGTACAATAACTAGTGGAAGACAAGGTCAGCACATCGCATTCTTGAATAAAGGGGTTAAAGAAGCGTAAATTCAAAAATAAAATAAATAAAATAAAGAAAGGTAAATTCTTACTATTGTGAGTCTGTATCTGTGTGCTGCTCATATCTCACAGCCTGTACCTTCTGGCCTGTTCTACTAATAATAAAACTCAATTCATTAAGAAATATCTTCTTTACACAGAGCTGAAACCTACTTCTTAATTTCCTCCAAGTAATTCTACTGAGGCCTTCCAAACAATACAAAATAAGAAAGCAATGGTCTCTCAAAATATTCCATCAAACACTGTGTTGTCAAAAGCCTGTATTACAAATCATCAACAAAAATAAATTTCTCTTTGGTGAGAATATCTCAAATAAGGGAAACAAGCTAAAATACATCATTTATTTTCTTCTTTTAATCTAAAAAACCAACAGCAAGCAAATACTGGGGGAAATGTCAAGGGTAAACGAATCATATACAGTATTGTAAATATTTAATGTTCCAATCTAGCTCCCCTCCTATTTCAGGGTCAAGCCCTAATGCCTGAAACTGCCTGAACACACTGTACAAAGCTTACAACTCTGAAGCTCATATAACAGATAATGTGTATATGTTACATATAATATGTAATGATTATAATCCTAATGGACTTTAAAAAATTGATAAATGGTGGTATTTTTCCAGGTGAGAATATTAAAGGATAAAAATGCAAAATGATTATTCCTTTTTCTTTATTGAAAAAAAAAATTCCAACACTTTGAGATTACTGCTGCTAACCTTTTAGCATAGACTTCTCATACCATGTTTTGTCCATATGTTCACATCACCATGTACGTGTATGCATGCCTTCTTAATCAAATACCTTAACCTGTTAATTTCATTCAACATGTTGTGAAAATCTTTCCTTGTCAGTAAATATTTACATCATAGTTATTAATATTCAAACAATATTCTATTATACAGATGCACCAAATTTTACTTATGCAATCATCTATTGCTAGATGTTCAGGCTGCTTCTAACTTTTTACCATTTTAAACACTTTTCAGACATTTCAACAGCTATTGTAAAATTGCTTCCCAAGGTTGTACCAATTCATATTCCTACCAGTAGTTACGATTATCATTCCTTTACCATCTTTACTTTTCAAACATTTGGGTTAGCATTTACTTATTAAATAAACAAACAGTTGACATCCTTGAATTTTGCTTATATAATTTTTACGAACTAGATGTTAAATTTTTAAAACTTCTACAATACAGCATGTCCTTGAATGACATCATTTCATTATAACATTATATAACTCTTGTTTATACATCAATTAGCCTATGGCAAAATTGTTTTCTTCAGTTCCAGAACCATTGATGACATAAAGCGAAGACTTACTGTATTTCCAAATTCTATGTGGCTTAAACCCAACATCTATATTTTAAAAAGTTGTTGTGTGGCAAATTAGAAAGATATAGGTAATTCCAAATGTGCATAAAATAGAACCTCAAAATAGTTGTATGTTACATTAAAACTTCTTATAAAATATTAAATTCAATTTTAAAAACAAAATTCACTGTCTCTTTTGATCCTAAAACCATCCTGTTAAATTAGGGAGAAAAGTGTATTGCCTTTATCTTACACACTGGCAGACTGATTTATCTAAGGTCATAAAACTAGCAAGTTAGTGAAATAATTTAGGAAAATAATTCCAACTGACATTTATTGAGTGGGTGGAGAAGAAACTAGCGCTCTGCACCTTCCTCCTTTAACTAGTTGTTCCATTTTTTATATATTTCCGTATACTGTATTTCTTCATAAATATTTTTAAAATGGATTTATACTGTTCTTTTAAAAGCCCTATATACACAAATCCTTGAAACCAATGACTCACTTTTAACCACTAGGCTTTTGCTTTGGTAAGTGACTAGATATCGAAGACGGGAGAAAATAGTTGATTCAAAAGTTTCAGGTGGATCACAGTACTATCTATTCACGTATTTACTTGAACAGGGAACACAAAAGAGGAAAGAAAAAGAGGTAAGAAAGAATATAATAAGCTCAGTTTCAAACCTTTTGACTTGAAGTAGCTATAAAATATTTAAGTGAAGATATATGATAGAAGAGGTAACTGGTAATAGTCTACTGCTGTCCTCTGATACTATTATAATAACAAATGTGTTTGTTTTCTAAATTATTCCAAGTTTATTAAAATGCCAGGATTAGATTTTAAGTATTTTAACTAACTTCCTACACTCTCTCTTCTTTTATTCCCCAGAATAATTTTGTAGCCATAACACCACACCCAAATATATACTCACATTCCTTAAATGGAAATAAGGTTTTTAAAAGTTACTCTAAATGCTATGAACTGCTAGTTAAATGATAACTCTAAAAAGGTTGCATACTGCCAACAATAAAAGCAGAATACTTAGGTTCCCAGTATCTCTCACAAATTTAAACCAGAGCAGAGGGAATTAGAGGGCATGCATTAGAGAAGACTGAGGCAGATGCTGTTTTTCACAGGTACATAAACAGGCTTACAGAGCTTAACTGACCTTTGGTTAGCAAGTGGTGCAGCTGGGACTCCAACTTGGTTCTCCTGAAGCCAAAATAATGTTAACATAGTTTCTCAAGATGTGTACTCTAACATTCTAACACTCTAAAATGTTCTGGGAATTCTAGAAATAGTTTAATTTCATTGTTTATATGAGGAGAAACGAGGGTAAGTCAAAAGTCGACAAACAGATGTTTTCTTACCAGGCCCATTAAAAGAGATACACTAAAAAAGGCTGATCTCACATATTCAGGAATTAGGAAAGCAATGGAGTTAAGGTGCACTGTTCTAAAAGGCTGCAGAGGCTCAATGAATCTGGGATGCCTACAGAGTTATGAGGGCAAACCCTTAAGATAACAGAGAAAAACAGGCAGGATCAACCATGTAAGTTCACTCCACGAGGAACATAGTGTCCTGCAGTAATTGTAAGACATTTTAACTATGAGATCCATTTAGAATTTGGTAAAAAATTATATTACATAAGAAACCCATGAAGAAGTCAGGCTATATGATAGGAAAGATAGCCAATATAAGTGCCATGTATTGAAAACTCTGAAACATTTACATTTTTAAATGTAAAGCATATTTTCACTATAAAACAAGAAAGGGGGAAGGAATGAGTTATAGTTATAGTTATGAGTTATAGTCTCAGCTTCATACTAGAGAGTATGAAAGAGGATTAAGTTATGGTCCTTTGTCTTCCAGGAACCTGTAAATCTGAGGAACAAAATGAAGTTAATAAAGTATGTGAAACCTGATTAAAGGAGAAAAATAGGATTCAATGGAAGAATCTTTTTATAAAGGCAAAATTTCAGTTGGGCCTTAAAGAAAAAAGAAAAAGTAGGCATTATAGACACAGGACTGAGGGAAAGAAAGGAAATGGGAATGGTACATGATGGAGATCTCAATATATGCTTGATAAAATTCTTCAACATTCTTGGTTTTAAAACATTCCTTAACAATGGAAAGATCTTCATCAACATTAAAAAGATATCTCTTCATAAATGTTGTGAAAAGAAATCTCTCAAACCTTCAACCAAAAATATAAAGTTAATGGTAAAAGACTAGATATATTTGCATTTATGTCAAGAACAAGACAAGGATGCCTATAATCAGTACAATTACTTTAAATTGTTCCAAAAATAATCCATCTAAATAACAGATATAAATACTGAAAATGAGATTTAAATGAGAGAAATAGCTGAAAACACAAGATAGAAACAGACTGTGGACAAGCAAGGCAAGAAAAAGCAGTTTAATGAAAGTGGTATTTTTAAAAAACCTATTATCAGATGCATACAGGCAGATTAGATGGAACAGCAACTAAATAAAGGAAGGTCATCACATAGTAAGTCAAGCCCTAAAGAATAAGAGTATCTCTTAAAATCAGGTCATAGCATAATAAGTATCTCCAGACCCTCCTAGCTAAATATAGGTTCTATTTGTTGATGGAGCAGTTTTATCCCTGCACTGAACTGCAGGATAGTCAATAATCTATAATACTGCTAATAATAGATTTATATTTTTAGAACCAGCATAGGTCAAGTCATAACATACAGCTGTCATGCCACTGTTACCTGATCAGTTACTTGTCTCTCATCCCCTTTCATCACTCTCTGATACTTAATTGCATCCCAGCCTTCAGCTGACTTCCAACCTCATACAGGAAACAGGAACTACTTAGCATATATAACTAATTTCTTAACTTCCTTATTTATGTTTGTGCTACTGCATTCCTCTTCTACAATATGTCTTTTCTTCTAATAAGATCCTTTAGAATATGGTCAAATCTTTCAATGAAATGGAATGTGATATGGCACAATAATAAAAGGGCTTTATATGAGTTCTACAGGAAGTCAACAATTTTGACCTTGATGAGAACACCTTGATTATATTTAGGGATGCCTACATTTCACTCTTGTCAACCAATGTTGAAATACATTTTTGAAACAATCAGCAATTTCTTCATTTTGCTTCAAATTCACAAATGAAATATTTGTTTTTGTTTACTGGCTTATTGTTTTGACAAGACTAATAGTAACAACAAGAGAAAATACCAGTACTCCTATAATATAGGATGTCATTACTTGTTATCTGGAATGATGAGTATGATACGTTATACTAAATGAAATGTTTCAATTAAACAACCTTCAAAGAATAAAGATTAAATATAACACAACCAAGAACACTCTAATCTCCCTTTGAAAATTCATAAGACTCTTTATAATCTTCTACCTCAAGGCAATAATTAGAAACTTTAATGATCATTATATGGTAAGTGGTAATATAGGCAACATGGTTATAAGGTTCCATAATTATCAACTTTTTAAAGTTTAAAAAACAGCAAAACCTCAACACTTAGTTGGATAAAAGCAGTGTATTAAAGTCTATGTTTAAATATATATTTACTTTTATAGTTAATATAAATACATAGCTGTTTTTATAAATATAAAAACTGGAAATTGCATCCAATTCATTCACATATTTTGCTTTTGTTGCCCAGTATGAAGAAAATTCTAATTCACATGGGTAAGTAATGCAGTTAACTGGATTTAAAAAGTTCAACTTGCAGTCTCAGAATATTCTGCAATTAAACTGAATCAGAAGATATTTTAAAAAGCAGGAAATACCTGTTTGAAAGCTGAAATGTATCACTAACAAGATCTAAGTATTGCTCTTATTCCTACATACAGATTCTAAAGCCAGACAAAAAATGTCCAAAACTTTAAACACTAAAATTATTTGTAATAGGATACTGCCATAATACAAGGTATTGTGTCCATTTACAACTATTCACAACATAACAATGTGCCTATGTGCCAGAGCCTTGTCAGACTGCTAACTAAAATCCGTGAACATGTACATGTTGCTGCAGTGTATACTCATGTACAATTTTAAGTGTGTAGTAGGAAAGTGCAGACCTTTACTTTTTTTTTAAAGGCCAGAGCAAAACCATTTTCTTCTAATCACTGCTATACACACACATTCATACATACATAGATGTGTATGTATATATAATGTTCAAATGTATGTGCAAGAGAAACTCGAACACCTCAACTGCAGAGGTTAGTTTATTAAAGCAAAATGCAGATTTAAAATATATTACAGTATGAAAAGACATGGAAGAACCTTAAATGCATATTGCTAGGAAGTCATTCTGAAAGGTCTACATACTGTATGATTCCAACGTTCTGTTAATGACAAAATAGTACAGACAGTAAAAAGATCAGTGGTTGCCAGGGGTTCAGAGAGGGAGGGATAGACAAATATGTGGAGCACAGGGGATTTTTAGGGCAGTGAAACTATCTATAGGTAAAGCATAATATAAGAGAAAGTCAAAGAAAATTAGTTTTACATGTGCTGGCCAGAACTATCTAACAGAAATAAAAAATTATCCAAAAAAAGCTTGAGATCTATTAGGGAGGTCAAGGCTCACCTGAGGAGGATGTGGAAAGCTGAGAAGCAATATGTTCCAGGGCAAAGGACTGTACTAGTATGGTAGAAAGGTATTCTAAGACCACACAAATGCAAGTTATTCCAGCTCAGTCATTCTTTCCCATAGCACTGTCCTCAAAGATGATCAGTAAGAAGGAAGAATGAAATATAGGATTCATGCAGATTTCCTTAAGAAGAAAAAAGTTAACAAAGCAAGTAACAGAAGACCATGTTTTAGTAAGGAAAAATAACCCCAGAAGAAGCAGAAAATTATAGATGAATACTCTATACTCTTGAAGAAACCTAAAGTAAAATAAAACCAAAAAGAGAGAAAAGGAATCCTAAAAGACACGATATGATATAACCAAATATAATAAAAGAAAATATCCCCAAATTAAAGAACATCCAAAATCTAGTTTGGTGAACATGAAGATAAGAGAAAAAATACAATGGATTGGCAGGCAGAAAAGCAAGGAGAAATATCTGGCTGACCTAAAACTTCTCCATTGCAACCTATGATGCCAAAGAATAATAAATATCTGTAGTTTTATTATTTAAAGAAAAACAAAATTCTTTTATTTACATAAAAACTACATTTACCTCATGAAATACTGAGACAATACTGTCACGAATTTTCTTTATTCCACCTTTAACCAATCTCATTCTTTTCAGAGGCAACCACTGTTAACAATTTAGTATACCTTTTCCAGTTGAACTTTATCTGTGCATCCACACAGATATAGGCGCAAAAGGAATATGTAACACAGTTGAAAGGGGTTTGTAATATAAATGTATCATACCATCCTATTTAGCAACCTGATTATTTCACTTAACAATAGGGACCTGGAGTTCTTTCTACGTAATACATGTAAATATACTATATTTAATACATGCTATATTACATGTACTACATACATATTTAATATATATTAAAATATATTAAAAATACTATATTTTTAAACCACTACCTAGTATCTCATAGAATGGATGTGCCATATTTAACACATCACTACTGATGAATCAAATTTTAGGTTGTTACCAATTTACCACTGAAAACAATGCAACATCCTTTTACATAGCAATTCCTAAAGAAATGTTTGCACTTGTGCTAAGAAAGCTCTTTATAAATGTAACTTAGATCAAAGACCCTATATATTTTAAAAGATATTGTGAAAATGACCTTTGAAGAAACTGTAACAATGCATACTCCCACCACCAGTGTCTGAAATAATCCATTTCCCCATACCTTTGCTAGCAAAGGCAATTTTTTCATTTTAGACAACCAGTTGGAGAACAAACTGTATTTTGTTTTGTTTATAGATGATGTTAAACATTATTTCATGTTTACTGGCCAATTTTCAATTTATTTTGTGAATGGCCTTAGTAGTATCTTTTTCTCATTTTTCTACTGCTTGTGATAATTTGTAGCATTTAGGGTTTCTTTATATACTCTAGATTTCACTCTTTTGTTACATGTGTTGCAAATATTTTCCCCATTTAGTCATTTGTATTTTAATTTTATTTGAGGTCTTTCTTCACACAGAAATTTCTATATGAAGTCAAATTTAATTCTGATAAGTCAAATTTAGCACTTTTTCTTTTGGTTTCCACATTTAGTATCTTTAGAAAGTCCTTCCCTTTCAAAAGGCTGTATTTTCTTCTATTTTTACGTTGTTATTTTGTTTAACATTTGGGCTTTTACTTCATCTGGAGTCAAGTTTACTTAGTACAACCTGCTGTACTAATGCTACTTGCTAAACAGTACATCTTTCTCTATTGATGTGAAATGATACCTTTATCATATGCTCAATTTCCATAAATAAACTGTCCCGTCTCTAAACTTTATTAGTTCTCTTAACCTATTTGACTACTTTACAGCAGTTTACTTACTAGCTTTACACTAATGTTTGAATATCTGGTACAATTAGATCCTTTCTCAATAATCCTTTAAAACTTAACTATTTTTCTTTTCCAGATGAATTTTAGAATCAAGCTGGTCAAATTCATGAAAAACAAAAATCTGTCTGAATTTTTATTAGGACTATATTTAATTTTACTAATAATTTGGGAGTTCTGACATCTTTCTATTATTCACTTTATTCACCAGAAACAGGGTAAGGATATCTTTTCCACTTTATCCAATAACAAAAACAATTTATTTCTGTATGTCATCTTGTTTCTGGGCACCATACTAATTCCAATAATTCTAACTGTTAATTATTTTCAATTTTCTATGCAGATACTATCAACTACCAATAAGTTTGGTCTCTTTCCTCCCAACAGTTCTAGCTAGTTCTTTTTGTTGCCTTACTGCATTGGCTGGAATCTCAAATACAAGTTTTAATGGTAGCAGAAATATGGGAACAGAACCTGTTCTTGACCTTTGTGGGAACGCACCTAATATTTCTAAATATTTGCTGTAAATTTCTGGCAGAGAGCTTTAAACAAGTTAAGAAAGTATCCTATTCCTTATTTTTTAGAAAAAAAAAATCAGGAATGGGTATTAAAAATACGATTTCCATAACTTTTGAATTGGTCAAATGATTTTTCTATTACTATAATAATTACATTAATAGGTTTATTAATGTTAAAAACCTTTGTGTTCTTAAACTAAATCAAACTTGGCCATGATTAACTTTTTTCATATGCTACTGGATTCAATTCTTATATTATTTAGTGTCTTTATATCTGTGTTCATATTAAAAATTAGCTTGTAATATTCTTTTTTTTCCTTTTTGCCTAGTGTTGCTATCAGGGCTATTCTAGCCTCCTAAAATGAGATCCTAAGTTTTCTATCTCTTTCTATGTTCTAGAAGAGATAATATAATCTGGCAAATTACTGGTCCTTAAAGACTCAACAGAATTAAGAGTCTAGGCTTGAAAACTGTCTGGACTTGAAGTCTGTAACTATCTTTATAATTTCCTCTATAGTTAATGATCTATTCAAGTTTCCTATTTCTTCTTTAACCAGTTTTATTATATACATTTTCCTAGAAAATCACCCACATCATTTACATTTTCAAATTTAATAGGACAGAACAGTCTCATAATTTTGAAAATCGCCTCAGTTCATTTTATGTTGCCTTTCTTGTTACTATATTGTTCATTTGTCTTCTCTTTTTATTAATCAGTTTTATCTATTTCATAGTCTTTTTAAAAAGCTAATATTTAATTTTACCAATCAAGTTTATCAGGTTTTATTTTCTATTTTATTGATTTCTGCTTTTATTTATTATCATTTCTTTCCCTCTGCTTCCTTTGGACTTATTTTTTCTTATTCTTGAATTGAATGTATAGTTCATTTCTGATTTTGTTTTTTTAAGATTCATTAAAGACTATCTAATTTTCTGTATGCTGTGTTGGCTACATCCCACAGGTCTTTGTTAGGAGAACCCTCATTATTATTGATTTACTTCTGAAGTTTCATTTTGACCTCTTAATTCCGGTTGTTAAAAGTACATTTTTAAAATGTCCACGTGGATAGGTTTCTCTTAGCTCTCCTTTTGCAATTAATTTTTTTAAATAACATTTTTAATTTTTCAGTTATTGTTGCATACATCATATTAGTTTCAAGTGTACAACACAGTGACTAGACATCTATTAACTCAAAAAGTGATCAACCCAATAAATTTAGTGCCCCTTTGACACCGTACATAGTTATTACAGTATTTTGACTATATTCCTTTTGTTACACTTTATATTGCCATGACTATTTTCTAACTACAAATTTTTATTTCTTAATCCCATCCCATTTTTCACCAGCCCCTCTCTCAACCACACTTCTATCTGGTAACCCTCAAAATGTTCTCGGTATCTGTGTTTTCTGTTTGTCTGTTCTTTAGATTCCACATATAACGTGCAATCATACGGCATTTATACTCCTATATCTGACCTACTCCACTCAGCATAGTACCCTCTAGAATCACCATGAAATATATTTTTCCATCCCATTACTTTTAGTCTGTGTCTTTTAATATGAAGTGAGTCTCTTGTGGGCAGCATATGTAAGGGTCTTGTTTTCTTATCCAATTCAGCCATTTAATTATTTTTTATTTGAAATATTTGTTGATAGATATGTAGTTATTGCCATTCTTTATTCATATTTTTTGACACATTTTTTTCTCCTGAAAGAAGTCCCTCCAACATTTCCTGTAATACTGGCTTGGTGGTGATGAACTCCTTTAGCTTTTTCTTGTCTGGGAAGCTCTTTATCATCCGTCCTTTGATTCTACATGATAACTTTGCTAGGTAGAGTAATCTTGGTTTTAACTCCTAGGTTTTTATCACTTGGATTATTTTGTGCCCAAGCCCTTCTGACCTGCAAAGTTTCTGTTGAGAAACTGTCTGACAGTCTTATGAGAGCACTCTTGTAGGTAACTGTTTTTCTCTTGCTGCTTTAAAGATTCTCTCTTTGTATCTAACCTTTGGCATTTAAATTGTGTGTCTTAGTGTGGGCCTGAGTTCATCTTGTTTAAGACTCTCTGAACTTCCTGGGGTTGTATGTCTATTTCTTTCACCAGGTTAGGTAAATTTTCTGTCATTATTTCTTCAAATAAGTTTTCAATTCCTTGCTCTCTTCTACTTCTGGTACCCCTATTGTTATGCTTGATGCTATAACTTCATTTTTTTAGATTCTTTTTTCTTGCTGCTGTTTTGTTTGGGTGTCCTCTGCTACTCCATCCTTTATATCACTGATTCGATCCTCCACTTCATCGACTCTCAAGATTCCTTCTAATATACTCTTCATCTCGGATATTGTATTCTTCATTTCTGACTGGTTCTCTGTTTTCCATCTCCATTTTTATGTTTTCTATCTCCTTGTTAAAATTCTGAGTTCATCCCCCTAAGTTCATTGAGCATTAACTAGTGTTTAATAACTCTGTATATATCACTGATTCGATCCTCCACTTCATCGACTCTCAAGATTCCTTCTAATATACTCTTCATCTCGGATATTGTATTCTTCATTTCTGACTGGTTCTCTGTTTTCCATCTCCATTTTTATGTTTTCTATCTCTTTGTTAAAATTCTGAGTTCATTCCCCTAAGTTCACTGAGCATTAACTAGTGTTTAATAACTCTGTGTGTGGTAGATTGCTTGTCTCCAATTTGTTGCATTCTTTTTCTGAAACTTTGTTCTGTTCTTTCATATGAGACATGCTTCTTTGTCTCTCCATTTTGGCTCCCTCCCTGTGTCTATTTCTATGTATCGGGTAGGGATACTAAGTCTCCTGGTCTTAGTAGAGTGGCTTTATGCAGTAGCTGTCCTGCAGGGCCTAATGGCACAGTCCTGGGAGGGGTCCAGCTGCAGACCAAGTTCAGCCACAGCCTGTGCACCTCCGGGGCCACATGGTAAGAGTAATCAAGCAATCCACAGATGGCTGCCACCCGTGCTGGGTTTATAAGTGCCTTGAGAGGCCATGACAGAAACCAAGGTTGGCTGCTGCTAGTGCAAGGCTTGGAGCTGCTCAGCAAAAGGTATAGGGCATGCCAAGGCCAGATGCCGCTTCTACAGGTTTTGAGAGCCTTTGAGAGACTTTAGGAAAGTCCACAGCAGGGCCAAGACAGTTCATTTGTATGGCATAAACCACTGGAAGCAGGTTGGGTGGGCCCGCAAGTTGGGAGAGCTGGAGTCCCAGGGATTCACCTGGGTGGAGAGACCTATGTTTTCCAGGTTAACAGCAACTCAGATGTGGAAGCATCTGCATCTGCAGGCTGGGAGGGCTCAACAAAGAAACAATGGATACTGCCAGCACTTCTCTCCTGGAGAAAGCCACCCCTCCAGCACTTGCCCTAAAGCCCAACAACTCAGCACCTTCCTAGATGTCTCTGCCACCCCTCCAGCAGCTGCCCCAGCACAGGAACTCGGAGTAAGCAAGTCCATCAGCAAGTAAGCTGGGAATAGGCCCTTTTAAAAAAAATATCTGACAGCACTGCCACCCTGAACATGTCCAATCTCGTCTGATCTCAGAAGTAAGCAGGGTTGGGCCCAGTTAGTACTTGGATGGGAGACCACTTAGGAAGACCGGGTGCTGTAGGCATAAAAAAAAAAAAGAAAGAAAGAAAGAAAAATGTCTGCAACTCACACAGCCCTTCATCTGACTCAGCTGCAGCTCCCCTGGTTTTCACGGCCAGGAGTGGTAGGGATTTCTCTTCTCGGAGCTGGAATCCTGGGCTGGGGAGCCCAGTGTGGGACCAGGACCCCTCAACTCTTCAGGTGGAGCAAGGGGCTCTGCAGCCAAGATAGCTCTCCTGATTCTCGATCGCCACGCATGGTTGTGGAAGTGGGGTGGTTCGCATCTCCACCCCTCCTACCACTTTGAGGTGACCTGGTATTTTTGTCCTAGTTGTAGGCTTCTGTTCAGCCAGACATCAGGTGAGGTCCGTGTGCTGGCTGCTCTATAAATTTGTTAAAATTCTAGTATGGTAGCAAGAGGAGGCATGCATAGCCTCTACCTTCTATGCCATCTTGACAAGTCCATCTAATTTTCATTTTTATTCTATTATGGTCAGCAATGAGGTCTATGTGATTTCTGCTTTCCTGAATTTTAGATTTTTCTTTGTAGCCTAATGCATGGCAATACTCTAAGTGGGAAAATGTAGCCTAAGAATTATTTATGTAACTTTTTACTTGTTATTCATTTACAGGAGCAAGGAAAAAATTATTCCCTAGTTTGCAAAGGACTCGGGAGGTCCATTTATGAGACCACTTTGAAAAAGGTAAATAATAACAAAATCTGCCAAACCAACAGAGTAATCAAAATAAGAACATAAGAATGATTCAAACTCATCAAATTGTACACATTAAATATGTGCAGGGTATCAATTATACTTCAATAAGCTGTTAAAAAAAGAATACAAGAATGGGAAAGTTGTGGCACAAAAGAATTAGGGTGAGCAACAAATCAAGCCGAGTGCAAATATTATGTACCAGGACAACCTAAAAATAAGACTTTCCTTATCTTTCATGGGGGTGGGGGGAGATCAACGGGTAAAATGTGATAAAGAAATAGACATCTAAATTCATTTTGTTAAAAGTAACTATCAGACAACCTAACAACAGATAATATCATTTCCAAATTCACATAAGAGGTGTAATAACAGTTTGTAAAATACAATTCTATTTTATAAATCTTAAGAAAAAAGATATTCATGAAATTTTTATAAATTCATGAAAAATATCTGAAAAAATAATATTACACAGAGGTAATGGTGGCCACCTTTGAAAGTGGAACTGGGAAACCGAGGAGGGGGTAATGTTTACAGTTTGTCTTGTATAAATTTGGTAATAGAATTCTGTTTAATGAATAATGACCTTGAAATTAGAAAAATGGTTCTGTCTATATTACTAGTCAAGAAACTGGATAATTTTTCACCCCTTCTTTAATCCACCCCCCGCCCCAAGTTCCACCTCTGACCTATGGATGTTGCCGTTTCCCCTTAAGAACTGGATCTCTGAAGGCAGGGTGTCCCCTCCCACACGCACCCGGGGCCTGGCGTGCCCCGGGCTATGGTCTGTGGCTCCACCTGGGGCATTAACCCAGGACCTTCTGCGTGCAAAGCAGACGTGCTAACCACTACATTATGGAGCCACCCCCAGGAAACTAGATAATTTTAATTTCTCCAATCTTCAATTTATCTATAAAGTTGTCATAGTCATATAAATGTTTTTTATATTATTCATGTTCACATATCTCAGAGCAGTACAAACACAGAAGGCAGGCAATACTCATTTACTGAGCTGAATCACATTTAGTAGTACTACTGCTGAAATTACCTGTTTCAAATATGTAAAAATTCTTTTCATTTCTGCCCCAAAAACACCTTGAAGAATTTCACAGGCTAACTGCTATCCAACCAATTAGAAAAGCTAAAACGTTATAAAGGCAAATTGAGGTGCCAAAATTTATCTTACTTTTAAGAGGTACATAAACATTTGCTTCTATCATAGTAAATATTTATATTATTTTTGAAAATAGAAGAAAAAATTAAAATCTTCATTTTATTTCCTTACTAAAAACTGGAAGATACTAAAATCTATTTCCCAAACTTAAACTTAGATAAATAAGACAAATGTTTTACTTGAGCCCTAAGTCAACTCTTATCTAAAATTTTCTACAAATTCAGCCACCTGAAATTAGGTTTTTCTCTTCTCAATTTTTATCCAAATTAAAAGCTGTATTTTTGGCCATAATGCTTAAATATTCATCCTGAGTATGAGGGTAAATAAAATGCACGACTTGCATGCAGTAAGCTCACACAAGGCATCTAAAAGAAAAAGATCTGAATTGACTTAGAAACAATAATCAAAAACCAGATATATCTTCAGTAATATAAAAGTACATATGTAGAGTTATTACAATACTATTTATAATTACAAAAGAGTGGAAACAACATAAATGCTCAAATATGGGAGAATGGTTGAAGAAACAATGGCGTGTGAGCAGTGGAGTGCTATTTAGCTGTTAAAAAAGAAAAAGGAGGATCTCTATGAACTGATATAGACTTCCAGAAGATATTGCTAAGTGAAAAACAGCAAAGTACAAAAGAGCACATATAGTATGCTGCCACCTTTTATTTAAGAAAGAAAGGAAAAACAAGAAACATATATATGTATCTTACCTTTATAAAACAATGAGGCTGGCTCTTACAAAGGGTAAGGGTGGTAACTTAGAAGGGATTCAGAAGAGAACAACACTTCTAGTACACATTTCTGTATAATCATCTATATATTCAAAATAGATTAAATTAACGAGGATGAAAAGGGGAGACAACTAGAAAACTAGAACAGATGAACCACACTGTATCTCAAATGAATAATATAACTACACAAAGAAGGAAAAATACAAAACTAATCCAAATACCTTACGAACAGTACAGTAAGCCCTCACTTAACATCATCGATAGGTTCTTGAAACTATGGTAAAATGACAGATAATGAAACCAATTTTATCAAAGGCTAATTGACTGATATAAAACAAAAGTTCCCATGGCATTTCATCAACAATGACATGAAGAAATGACAAGGCTAAACTAAACAACATCATTTCAGTACCTGCTATATTTGACTACATATTCTGTCTTACGCAGGTGGATAGGGGGAGAACCGCACACAAATTCTGAACTCTTTCCAGAAGGTTTTTTTTAAAACAGTATCAGCATAACAATTCTGAAACTATTTTAGGAGTATTATAGGACTGAACAAATGAGTCAATATACTGATACTGTTGAGAGTCAGGGTCTCACTACAGAAGAGATACAAATATGGCAGAGGGGAAGAGAAGAACCTTGTGAAAACAGACTGTAATTAAACTAATAGTATAGATCAATGATTTCTAAAATATGTATGTGTACATGTGTATGTATATATCAGTGGTTCTCAATTGGGGGAGATTTTCCCCTCACCACCACCCCAGAGGACAGTGACAACTTCTGGAGACATTTCTGATTGTGGCTTCTACTGGGTAGAGGCAGGGATGTTGCTAAACCGACAGTGTGCATGACAGCCTCCAGAGAAAAATTTTTAGCCCAAATTGTCAACAGTGCCAAGACTGAGAAACGTTAGTACATATGTATACCAAGGTGTCTATATATGTAGTTATACATACATGTATTTCCTAGTTCTATCTACTTAAAGGGCCCAGAAGCAAAACAATCCAGCAGCAATACATATACTTAAGTGCCCGTATCTTGACCTTTAATACCATTCCCCACTAAGAGGAACTAGGGCTTGTTGGGGAAATGGCTGATTCTACGGTTAAGGCAAGACTGGTACACAATAAGCCTGAACATCTTGTTAAGCCAGAAAGTAAGGAAGTGCACATAAAAAATGACAGGGGCATATATAAAAGCCAACTGAAAAGGCTCCTATGGGACAATATGGGACAATTCGAGCACCAAAACAGTAATGGTAATGAATGATGAAACTACTGAAAATATAAGAACCCATGAGTTCATACCAATAATAAAAAGACAAGTAAATAAAAAGGACAAAAAGGTCCCTTGATTATAGTAAAATGCTGAGTGCTGACTAGTAAATGAAGAAAGAATAATAGTGTTGAAAAGTCATTACTTCTCAACCATCTGGGGGGAAATATTTATGAGAAATAAGATTTTTGCAGTCTTAAAGTGTCTCCTCACTTATTTGTTGAAAAGGAAGTAATAGAAACTATACAGCAGAGAAATCAAGCATCTTGACTGAGGGAACAAAATTAATATCATCATTTAAGGGCAGATAAACATTATGTGTCTCTCTATATGATATCCCAAAAATACAAAATTACTTATGCAGAATTCTGACCAAGAATGCATAACCTGAATTTAATCATGAGGAAACAAATGCAAATAAGATCAATGTAAAATGAAAAACATGCTATTAAAAAAGGTGTGTGAAGGACTAGTCTTCAAAAATATCAATGTCATAAAAAAACAAAGAAAAGTTTGAGATGAAATGTTCTAGATTAAATGAAACTAAAGAGACACAACAACTGAAAACAATATCTAATCCTGGACTGGATGGTATACTAGAGAGAATTTTTAAAATGCTATAAAAAACATTATTGGATCAACTGACAAAACTGGAATATGGAAGGCAGATTAAAGTAGTGTTTCAATGTTAAATTTACTGAAATCGCTAACTGTACTGTGGTTTTATAGAAGAATATCCTTATTCTTAAGAACTGTACACTGAAATACCTGGGAGAAAGGTCCTTGACATATGCAACTTATTCTCAAATGGTTTAGGAAAAAAAATTTATGTGTACATACACATACACAGCTACAGAGTGCAATGATAAAGCAAATGGTACAAAATGTTAACAATAGGTGAAAATGGATAAAATGTATAAGTATTCTTTGTACTAATCTTACAAATCTATAAATTTGAAATTATTTCCAAATAAAGTTTTTTAAAAGCCACAGGAAATTTTAGAAAAAATCTAGAACGCAAAGCTAATTTTTTTCTACTATATCCTTCATCACAAAAATAGAGTGCTATAAAATATGGGAAGCTATATAAGATATCATGTAATAGCAGTGGTCAAGCCATTTTCATGCCTCTTTCATTAATGCATTTGTATTAACTATTATGTTAGCCACCTGATAAAATTCCAATCTTATAACAACCATTGGATGATAAAAAAATACAAAGCAAGGGAATGGTCTTAGCAGTAATAACAACAAAAAAGCTTTCATTTTCTAATACATAGACTCCAGACAAAAAAAAATTTAAAACATGTTTACGACAAGCTTAAGGTTAAAACTTATCCCAACTTACTTGTTTGTTTTGCTTTAAACTTATAGACAATAAGGCCACAAGGGCAAATAATGCTATGCCAAAGTAAGACCCAGTTTTATAAAACCAGTATTTGAACATTCATAACAACAGTTTTAATCAAAGACTAGATCCCCCAAAGCCGTACTTTACTACTTTGTCCTTTATGAGAGGATTGAAAAAACACACACACACAAAACAGAAACTTACAGTTCATCTCGTTGTCTCTGGGACAGCACCATTTTGGCTATAATATCGAGCTTATCTGATATAGTGGTATGTCCCCTCCTTTGGGAAATCAAAACGCTTTGCGATCCCTGGATTTATAGTCAAATGAGCCACTAAGTGGCTTCCACGCAGGGGAAGAGGATTCTTTCACAAGTGAATTCAATCAGTAACCAGGAGCTATTCAATAAGTAAGGTTCATTCCACCTAAGAAGAGAGAGAGAGAAAAGATTATTTCTTTCACTTAGAATTTAAATTCTTCTAAATTATTAATTGCAGTACACGCTTTAGAAGACTAGGTTTATTGTCTACAGCCATGCTACCCTGAACAAGCCCGATCCTGTCTGATCTTGGAAGCTAAGCAAGGTCGGGCATGGTCAGTACTTGGATGGGAGACCACCTAGGAAGACTAGGTGCTGTAGGCATAAAAAATAAGAGATTGTAAACTGACAAGGTCCTTGCAATCTGTGAGATCAACCAAAGGTTGCCTCGCCTAAAAAAAAAAGAAATATATATATACACACATACACATACACATATATAAAAAGATTAGGTTTATTGTGATGCTAATATGAATACTAGATATTTTCAACCTACTGTGAAAATGAATGCCAAAATATAAAGTATTTTATGTATTTTAAATTATCTAGTTCACAATATTGTTTTACAAAAATGGTTTTAAACTTACTTCCTAACATGTCACCTACCAGATATAACTTTATATTAAATTTCAAATATTAACATACAACTTCTCTAGAAGACTGTAAATCTCACTTTAAGACAAAAAAAATCAAATTTTATAATTTACAAAAAAGTAAAATCTGAAAAAGATATGACAAGGATTTCACAAACTGTCCATAAGCCAAAAGGTACCAACCGTTACTGAAGTAACCTTCAAGAATATCAGTCACCAATGATCTTAGAATAGCTGATATATTTATAATGTAAATAAACTATTTAAGGATCTAATAATGCCCTTTTAACCAATATATCTAATCAAGAAATAATATAATACTATTTCAATTTATTTTGCGTGCTTTAGAAGCATATGTTTTAAAAACAAAAAACGGAACGGACTATCCTAGATTCTATCTGCTCGCATAGTAATCTAATTAACTAACCTACTTTTTAGATCATATTGCTTAATACTTCAGAGCCTTTTCCTTACACTTAAAACACTATAAAATATTTAAAAAGTATCGTAATCAAGTTGATGAGAGTAATGTAGTTAAAAATAAGAAAAATCAAGCTTTCTTAAAGAGTTATTCTTCAAATCACCTATTTTACAAAAAAATTAGTGTGTCTTATCACATTGTATAAAAATAGCTACACAGAATTTACACTATATTTATGCGATATGAGATAACCTTACTTAAAATGCAGACTGCTGGTATATACGAAATTTAATTGGAAGGGACACTTCTAAGAAACAGGAAATCATCCTCCAAATGAAATGAAATCATCATATAATGAAAGGCCTATGGGACCACCTATCAAGAGACACAACATGGACAGAGAAGACAAAGAGCATTTCTTTAGTACCTTTTTCATGCCATGCCAGGCACTGGTGAATAAGCCAGTCTAGGAAAAACGAAAGAACCCTGGTTTTAAATATGAACTCTGAGTCAAAAAGTGAATGCCCAGATGTTCCCAATGGCAGGGGCTAATTTTAATGGAGATGCTTCTCCATTGGGCAATTCTAGTAAATACAATCAGGGATTTATTTCATGATCTTTAATGATTCTTCCAACCTGGAGGCCAGCTAGCTCAAAATGATAGCTGAAAATCATCGCTACCACTCTGTCTAAATCCAGAGAAATATGACTGTCAGTAACAAATAAGGGACTGACACAAACACAATGGACAACCCAGAAAAATCATCCTTCCCTGGTGTTTTAACAACTCCTAATTATTTAAGCCTCACTTTCTTAAGTCTTAGTTGTCACCAAGCCAAAGCATCTAGGGTCTCATATACTCTGACATTCTGATAAAGGTCACAGTGGGGTAAAGATTATATGATGGTGGTGACTATCTGGTCTACAAGTACCTATTATCTGAGACAATGGTCAATGGTACACTGACAATTATATAAATCAAAACAAAAAAGCAACAGGACAAAAATTCCTGTTTTAATCAGGAAAAAATCCACCATATTATGTACACTGCAGGGTTAAATTAATTATGGAGAGTCTGCCTCTAGCCAAAAGAGCAAATCAATGTACAAGAATAACAATAGTAGTGAAATACTAGGGACAATCTAGTGGTATACTGCAGAAGTTAATTTATTCATTCAACAAATATTTACAAAATATTTGTGTGTGCAAAGTAAAAAAAGACTTGGTCTTTTTCCTCATTCAGCCTGGTACTTTGCACACACAAAGTACTTGGTCTTTTTAGTTTATGAGAGGAGTCGCTGAAACAAGCAATTGAAACTGTGAAAAGTATCACAAGTACTACTACAGAGCGGGTGATGACTCAGGATGAAGTTGAGGTCGTTAGCAGGGGCCCGATCACAAAACAAGCTCACATCTTTACAATTTATCCTAGGGGCAATGGGAAGCCATTAGATAAGTTATTTTGAAAACTCACTCACTTTTATAGTGAAGAATGGACCAAAAAGACAGAAAAGGAAGAGACCACACAGGAGGCCTATAGTGGTAAAGGTGATAGATGATGGGGATTCATACTAGCATAGCAGCAGTAAATGAAGAGAATTAGATGAAGTTAAGTTATTTACCACGCAAATCCTATAAGATTGGTGGATAGATGTGGGCAGCAAGAAGGTGAGAGAAATATCAGTCAAGGATTCTAGGATAACTTCCAGAGATTTCTGGCTTAGAACTAAATTGAACAGGAAACTCCTATGTGTAAAGGGGATCAGGAAACTAAATCTGATTCATTCCACTTTAGATATGTTGATTTCAAGATGACTGAGAGATTTCTAGTAGGAAGTTATACAAACAAGTCATCTCTAAAGAAAACCTACCAAAAAAAAAAAAAGGTTTAGTGCTTATCAGTTTAGAGATGGTACAAATGAAGCCATGACAATAGATGAGATGACCCATGGAGAATGTATAGAGCAAGATGAGCAGAGGGCTTGGCTATACAGACAGGAAAAGCAACACTACTTTGAAAGAAAAAAAAAAAAGCCTACAACTGAGGCTAAGAGAAACCAGTTAAAGAGGTAAAAGTAAAAAAAGGAGAACGTATGTCATGGAAGCTAAAGAAGTATTTCAAAGAGATTCAATCAACAGTATCTAAAGTTTTCCAACTATTAAGCAAAATAAGGCCTGAAATGGGTCTGCTCCATTAAGCATAGAGCTCACTGATAACCTTGATGAGAATGGATTAAGTAAAATGGTAGGGACATGGTTTACCATGGCAAGAACCATATTTAAACTAGCTGATGAGTACAGGGAGATGAAGTAAAGATGGCACTATAAATAAATATCTTAGAAATAAATGGAAATGTTGAAAAGCAGTTTTTCTGTTCATTCTGCCCCTCACCCTCAACCAAGTAAGATGCTTAAATGCTAATGGTGAAGGAAGAAAAAGATAGGAAGAAAAAGATAGGAAAAAAAACAGGAGTGAAGAATTTTAATATCACCATTTTCACACCTCAAAGACAACCAAACATGATGTATCCCTTGACAGAATTACACTACACCACCTATAAAGTATTCTTGCCACAGAATCAATCCTAATCTGTTCAAGTTTCTGGATCAAACTATCAATTTACAAGTATAGAGGGCAGAATATGTTAAAGGCACCATGGGGGTATAGCCAGAAATATCTAGGCTGTGAAAAGCCCTATAAAATAAATGACCCAATTTCCTCAAATAAATTCCAAGGAAAGAAAGAAAAATTAGAAAGGGAAACTTATAATTAAGAGAGACATGTGACACATCAACCAATTACAATGTATAGACCTTATTTAGCTCTGGATTTAAAAAAATTCCTTGTAAAATGAATGTTTGTATGAATAAACATCTGGGGAAATTTGAACACTGACTGGATGTCTGATGATATTAAAGAATTGGGAATTTTTCAAGAGTGAAAATAGTACTGTGGCTATTTTTAAGTCTAAAAGAAATACACGATGAAAAATTTATTAGTTAAGTGATATGTCTGGGATTTGCTTCAAAAACTTTGAGTAGAAAGAGTAGATGGGGGGAGATATATAAAACAAGACTGGCCTTAGGTTGATAACTGATGAAGTTGGGTAATGGGTACAAAAAGAGTTCATCACACTATTCTCTAATTTTGTTTATGAGTCCGACATTTTCTATAATAAAGTCTTTTTTAAAAAGTCAGAAGAATGAAATACTCAATTGAACAAGGAGGAGCCAAGGGAGGCAGAAGAGAAAGGAATGTGATTTACATGTAGAATTCTTACATATAAAGATGGGTCATCTCTTCTACCATGTTAGATAAGGGGAAAAACACGCAAAAATGCTTTTATATTTCAGGAAAATAGGAAGTGAGGTCATTTTCTGAGTAAGGGGCATAAGGAAGAAGGCACTTAGAGGCTTGAAATAGCTGCTGTGGGGAGCAAAGAAATGGAACAGGAAGGACAGTTTTTAGATTGAAGACTGAATTTTTGGTGGTGCCAATCTACAAAGACATGTTATTTTTCTTTAGCAAGTATGTATAGTCTGGCTGCAGACAATAATGAAAATTGCGTATTTAGAGACCTAGGGTTGGGCTGAGGGTTTGCAAGGTATGTGATGGATGCATGATGAGGAGAGTTGAAATAATGGATCAAAGAGCCTAAACACCATTGTGCAGGAAAAAAAACAGGAAAGGCAAATAAATACAGAGTAGAGGGATCAAGAAAGCAGAGGTCTCTATAACCTGGGAGGACAGTCAAGAGAATGGGATTAAATTTAAAACCTCCCAATTTGTTAATTATTAACTTTGTTACTATTAACTATACGTTAATGTTTTTATTACAACTAGCTAAGTATTAAGGATATATGGTAAAGAAAGACAATGGATATGATGAGTACTAGGTGCAGATTAAGCAAATGTGGGTTTAAGTCTGTCGTAAACGCTATAACCCCAAGTAATTCATCTAACTTTTCTAGAAAGTAGGTAACATCTATGGTTTTTTTTAACTCAGATTATTTCATCCTCTATCAACTTCCTACTTTTAATGTACATTTTGCTATCAGAAAGCACAAGTATGTGATTATCAAACTTAATATAATACCATATAGATAGCCTTTCTCAGATTTACCTTTCCAGTTACCTTTCATTTTATTATTTTAACATGTAAATGTAAAATATCACATAAACGGTTCTCAAGTAGAGCAAAGGAGAGTTTATTTTGCAGTTAACAATCTATAACCAACAGCACAAATAAATCAGGCAATATTTTCACATCACCTGGTGCAGTTCCTAATGTTTTGGGGGGGGAAGATGGTCACTGGATTCCTTTAAGAATTTGATGAAAGCCTAGATCTTTTCCCTCAAAGAAGCACATATAAACAAAATATTACATGCATTTTAAGAGGGTTCATAAATCCTTTCAAAGTCAACACAATGAATGAAAAGACGACATTTCTGAAATGCATTTTGGCAGTACTTCAATACCCCTTGTAAGCTACTTGTATACATTACAACATATCTCAAAGAAGAGTCCCATTTATTCATTTGCATGTCAATATCCACACATTTTTAGAGATAAGATCTGTGTTGCCTAAGCACAGAGGCTTCGGTATTTTTTTTGGAATGCAGAATTCTTTAGCATTCTGTATTCTAATATTATATTCACTCATAAGTTACACCAATGCAGCTCTCCTAGACATCTTACTGTTTGAATAAGTACCTCACCATAGAAAGAGAAAGGGGAAAAGTAAAAAAGCTAAATAACATAACATTAATCTTATAAAATAGGATGGTAATTAAATTCTTCTCATTTTAAGTTTCAAAGTGTTAACACAAGTTCCACACTTATCAAAACAACCTTTATATTATTTAATAATCTACTTCATCCATTGGTCCTTGCCAAGTAGAAGTTTATGAACTAGGAGAAAATAATACAGAAAATAAAGGATGTGTGTTAAGAAAAACAAACAACCAATTACATGTTAACAGTAGGATTATGGAAATCATTAGATTTATTTATTATTAGATACAGAAATAGAAGTTTAAGAGAGCCAACTTAAAAACTTATACAGGAACTGGATGATTACCAACGGCTACTGCTCTCATGAAATTTTCACTTGACAATGATTTAAGGAAGGTCTTCAGATTATCTATCTTGCTTGAATAGCACGTATTATATTTCATAATCCTATTTCAAATATTTTCAAGATACAGCAATGAGGCAAGGCAGAAGCTATTGCAAGTCAAGAATTATTGAGTACCTTTTTATATTAGTTAATTTTCAAGAGTTAACTAAAACTGTTGTTTCCCAATAAACTATGCTTCATGATACTCTGCAAATCATCAGGATTTTAGAATAGTTCCAAAAAACAGAATTTTCCACAAAGTCACTAATTGGACATATTTTATAAATCTGCATGATTATTCACATTACATATATACCTCCCTTGATATATCCAAGTATTTTTACCATTTTATCCAATTATCTTTACATAAATTTTATACACAATAATCCAGTAGAGAAACCAAAAGCTAATCTTAAAAGGTGGTAAAAAAAAAAAATACTGTAATTTAATGAATTCATATCTCAATTTGAGTTAAACAAATAAAAGCTACTTTCTTAGTTATGCTGGCTATATATGATGTTTTAAAACAATCAGATCAAGGTTTAAAGAGCACTCATAACCAGCATCCAACAAAAAAGATACATAAAACTTGGGTATTCACATCTCATGTCATAATGTTTCTATCTAATGTTTAGATAATCAAAAAAATCAAACAAATATATAAAGCAATACTAAAGTAGAATATAGTAAAGTCAGAAAAAAGTTAAAGAGAATTAGACAGAAATTTTATATTTACAAACGATCTTTACATTTTCATTCTAAGGTAAACGTTACAGTTCCAAGAATGTTCTGACTACAAGCAACGTGTAAAACACTATCTTAACTTTAGGCTTAGACAATCAATACAGCAAATGCTTGGTGAACCTCACCTAAAGTTTCAAACTACAAGGAACAAAATTTAATCAAAACTAGGTGACTCACTTTCTTCTTAAGGTACTAAAAACCAGGTGGAATTTACCAAGTAATGTTTATGAAAATATGGGATGGAGACGGGGGCATACCACAAAGAATTCAAGATTCCAGTTCTATAATTTAAAAGCTGTGTCCACATTGCCTAAGCCTCAGTTTCCTCATTAACTCTGAGTTTTCTCAACTACGAAATGTGAAATTTATCCCACAGGGTTTAGTGAGAATTAAACAAGATAATAATGTAAACAAATTCTATAAACTAAGAATTATCATACATGTTACCTACTGACATCAGTTTTGAACTTTAAATGTATTTTCAAAATTCCAGCTTAAGCACAATGAACACTGGTAATGAATCTGGAAATGCTTTCTTATAAATAAGTCCCTGAAACTGGTTTAATTTTTGACCTTTTTCATGAAGTTTAGTGAAGAACGTCTATGGTCTCCCGGGTAGTGTCACATGACTGATGCTCTGCAAATTTCCTGAGAAATGAAAACTGAAGTAATCATTGATCAAAATATAGTCTTGTCTGCTGTAAATGTTTTTTCACTTCTGCCATCTTGTCTTCCCTTCACCATCCCCAAATGTTTGCACCATCCACATCATTCTGATTTCTGTATAACTAACCCAACAAAACACAGACATAGACAGATGTGTTTTGATTTGCAAAGTCCTTGTGGTATTGTGGTAAAAGGAGGAACATCCATCATCATTTAAATAACTGGTGGTGGGTGATCTCATATTCTGGAACTGAGATTGTAGTGTACTCGCTGATAAACATTTGGATTGTCCTTGCATCTGAAGAATTTTTCCCAATGTTCTGTCAGTATGCATCTAGATAGGAAACATGACAGCATTATGTTTTTGAAAGTGTAAAATCTAACCAATCGCTAGATCTGATTATAATTGTAACATCGTGGCTTTATGAATTTATGTTTACATAATATAAAATCTGAATTGGTATAAATTGTCTATGACTTCAAATTTTAAAAGTCAAGCTCTTTGCTCTTCTGTAATATTTATTCCCTTAGCACAAAATGTTGATTTCTAAGGACATGGCTTTGCTTCAAAGAATGGCTAGATCCAAGTGACTCCATTTTAAAGACAAAAGAAAAATTCCAAGAGTAGTTCTTCAAGGAGTAGTCAGAGGAAAATAATAAGCAATTCATTCCTCTGCTTGTCAATGGTATAATAATGTGTCTATTAAGAGAAAAGTCCCCCCTGGATTTAAAAGATACCTTTCCCCTTGGATTTTCTCCTACAAATAAATCTACATGATTGACATTGAAAATAAGTAATTGGTGGTGGTATTTTGTGCCTGCAAATTCTTTATCGCTTCATCAGATGATGCTCCTTAAAACGGTAATGGACATGATACCAGATTACAGGTTTCTCTAAATTCTCAACATTTCACTTTGATATTATTCTAGGTAAAACTGTTTTAAAACTGCATCATTAATGCTATACTACAATGCAGTCAAATAATGAAAAATAAACTTATCTATGAAGTCAATGTACTGCATATTCTGAAAAATACCCAATCTATAGTTTAAATCCATGAGATTACATAGGACAACAAAGTACCCCTTAAGAGTAATTTCATTTCCATAAATCAATCTTTATGATTTCCTTACTTTCCCATGTACAGAGTTAAGTTTCTAGAGTTCTGAAATCACTTTCTAATAAAAATAGCAAAATTAACTAAAATATTGTTCTTCCAGTACCTTGTGTTCTGTGTGATTAAGTATGAGAAAAGATTTTTCCCATTCCCACAATTTGAAAACATTAGATCATTCAAAGTTTTTAATCAAATATCTAGGCTTTAATGTCTCCTTGCTCTTATTCTGATTCAGCTTGGAGGCCCATGATTCATTGTGACCTGCTGTTGAGAGGCAATAACAAAACCTACTGAGGTTGGTTCATTACTGAGGTATAGACAGCTCAGACATAGTTCACTAAGTAAAATTTTTCCAACAGCCACACCATCTCCTCAATTTTCTATTAGTTACAGCTAACTACCTTATCTCATTTTGCAAGACTTGTCATTCAAATCTTACATATAAAAATATTTTGCACTTTTTATTAGCCTTGGGCCAAAAATTAACATATCACTTTTCTCACTGAGAATTATTCCTACTAATCTCATCTAGTAACTCTAATATTAAAGGTAAGTGTTCCAAATAGATGTTTCATAGCTTCAGATTATGAATCTGAAGAAACAAAGTAGAAATTGTTTGGGCTTTGAAATCAAGATAGATTTAGATTTGAAAAACACAATATAAGTCATATCTAGTCAGTCATTTTTGCCTTTGTCTTTCACGAGAAGGCTGGCATATTATGAAGTGGTTTCTATTACACCTCCAGAGATGGTTAATTTTGTGTGTCAATTTGGCTAGGCCGCAGTATCCAGATATTTGCTCCAACTAGTTTAGATGTTGCTATGAAGGTGTTTTTTAGGAGACTAACATTTAAATCAGTAGACTTTGGGTAAAGCAGATTACCCTACATAATGTGGGCAGGTCTCATCCAATTGTTGACAGCCTTAAGAGAAAAGATTTACACCCCCAAGGAAGAGGGAATTTTGCAAGCAGACTGCCTTTGGACTGGAGCTGCAACATCAAACCTTCCCTAGGTCTCCAAACAGCTAGCCTACCCTGTAAATTTTGGACATGTCAACCTTCACAATCACATGAACCAATTCCTTCAAATCTCTCTCCCTCCCTCCCCACTCCTCTAGAGAGACTGATTGTGGGTCACTTTTTTCTTTTAAATATATACATACATCCTATTGGTCCTGTTTCTCTGGTGAACCTTGACTAATATACTCCCTAGCTCATAGTTCTATTAAAATAATATAGCGACCTTTATTATTAATAAGCTAGGCTGTTAGTAAAATCTACTGGAATGAATACTCTTCACCCTTCATGCTGCTTAATTCTATTTCCTGGATACTTTCCAGGCAAATTAATGCCTTCAAGGATTATCAAATGTAAAAAACTGCTTCTCATCTACAACAAACAAGAATAATGTCCTGAACAAGGGCTACTGAGATATAAAACAGGTAATTGAGAACTCATTCTATCTGATTCTTCACCACTTTCTCTACTGAGTTTTCAACATTCACCGCCATCACAACTCATAAGCACCATCTCATTACTGCTGATCTTTTCCTCTCTTCTCTTTTCTGTTCTTGTTTCTTCTTTGTAGGCCTGTTACTTCTTGGCCTTCCCTTTATGGACATTAATCAGGATGCATCCTCATTCCCATGGCACACCGATCAAACACGTGCTAGATAGAATCTCTGTCCCAGCAGTGTTTGCTTGTTGATGTGTGCTCAAAGACTGTTTTCTCATGAAAAAACAAGTTTCCCTCTTCTTTGACTTAACGCATGAAGCCATTTTGAATTCTGAATTGCTTAGATTTTATTGTATAGCACTTTCTAGTGCTTTTTGTCTCAACTGGTTATTTTATATGATACAACTGGGTATGCCTTTAAACAGTGGAAAGGAATGTGAAAAAACAAACATCTGTTTTAATGATTTTAGAAAATTATGAGCCACTTATTTTAAATTTACTTGAGTCAAAATATATTTAAGAAAAAGAGGAAAAAAATCTATTTATATGGTTATCTTACACACATACAATCTGATAGGAACACTGAAAAAAAAAACAAAATGATTCTGGAATGTAAACTATTCCTCTTAAAAATGTTGGTTTCCTAAAAATTGTGTTCTACCTATCAAATCCATTATTTCCTGATTCACTGGGATTCTATGATGCCGAATAAATATCTCATAAAAATTAAGAGTACTAAATTATACTACTTGCTCTCTAATGTAACTTCCAACTTGAATTCTTTATTCTATTGAGTAACATCAAAAGAGAAAAAGAATTTACCAAACTGATGCTGTTGACCTCTGAGAGTTTACATAAATTTAGGCAACAATTCTTTAGGTTGAAAAACATCTCTGAGAAACAGAATAATAAATGCCACATGTATATTTTTTTCAAACTGGATTTACTAAAATAGCTGAAGATGAAGTAACTATGGACCTTAACTAGCAGAATACTTTAGAACCATCTGAGGAACTTCCTGAAAATGAAAACAATCATGGTAAGGCCTTATTACCCTCAGAGATTCTGAGGAAGCATCTCAATTTTTTAAGTTTCTCCAGGTGATTTTGATGCACATGCTCTGCAGGAAACCATACACTCAACAGTACAAATTACAACTAGTCCTAAAGGGTCAAAAGCAACAGAGGAGAAATCAAGAAATCATCAGTGTCAGAAAATGTTAACTGGGCTCCAAGGGCAAAGATCAAATTGAGAGGCCAAGGTACTTAGATTTCAATGGTATTTGCAATAACTGTCACTCGAATCCAAGAAAATATTTCCAAAACACCTGATATATCTTAAAGAGATATTAACAAGAAAAAGAGGTCAACTCAACATTTTGAAATAAGCATTTTTTCATTATAAACTTTTATTTAAGAGTTTTTATAAAATCCTTCAAGAAAATACAGCTCTTTTGTTTACTATATAACTATATAATATTCATGGTATGTTCTAATAAAGATACATTATTTTGCATGTACATTATCTTTTTTTATCTTGATTTTATCTTCTCCCTTTTTTATCTAGACCAAGAGTGGACAAACTTTCTGTAAAGAGCCAGAGAGTAAATACTTTTAAGTTTTGCTGACTTTAAAGTTTCTGTAGCAAGAGAGTAATGATACAAGGTATGTGAGGAAGAAGTGTGTTGTCTGTTTCAGTAAAACTTTATGGATACTGAAATTTGCATTTCCTGTAATTTTTACAAATTTTTAATAGTTAATTTTAACTTTACAAATTATTTTACAGAATAAATTTTATAAATTTTTGCAAAATAAAATTTTATAAAATACTATTCTTTTGCTTTTTCTACCTCTAAAATTGTGAAAATCACTCTTCCTCACAGGCTGTATGAAAAGTATTTAGCTTGCCATAGTTTGCAACTAGACAAAGTTATTTTATACAAGCTACTTTTAATAACAGTAGTATCTATTTCGCAGGGTTTGGGGGCAGGGGAGTGAATTAAATGAGTTGATATGTGTGCTCAGAACAAAGCCTGGTACATAGTAGCTGCTATATGATTATACACATATATATTGCTTAGTTTCTATAGCTCCTTCATTTTATTTAATATCCCTTCATTGTGTTAGCCTACCACATTGAAATGTTTCGCCTAAAATATGTTATAAAAAAGATCATTGTTGAAGTAAAAAAGTATCCAGCTATGATTAGCTTTTCCTGGAAACTTTCTTAAAAATCCAAATACATCCACCTGTAATTTGTCCATAGTAGTATACCATTAATTGAATCTTGGGCATTAAAAAACCAAAACTAATTACTAAGACCTCAGAGGAGGACATGAAGATTCCTAATTTTCAACACACTTATGCAATTGCATTTAGGAAGGAATTGCCTTTAAATGCATCACTGTATTATAACCAAGACATGGCTTACAAATTCAGGTTTAGAGTACTTTTTCCTTTAAGTATGTAGTCAACTTAATTAGCTAAAAAAAGTTAATGACTCTAACCTGGCCTGGCCCAGCCTCATACTAAAGCCAGAGTTAAAGAATGTTAAGGAAAAGCTATCTAGAATGCAGGTGAGGCCATTTATCTCCAGAAAGGTATTATGAGGTTGCATTCCACATGCCCAAGTCTTCACTGTTAAAATGTTTATTTTAGGCACATGCCCCTCACTCATATGTCTTGCAATTTTCCAGTCCCCTTCAAGATTCAGCCTAAAGGCAGCTAGCTCATTCCCACCTATGTGAAATCCTCCCTGCTCAGCCCACAACCTTTGGCAGAGAGGTAGGTACCCTCTTCTTTAGTTATGTGTCATGTACATGTAATCCTAATAGCTACATTTGCTGAATGCAATTACATGCTAGGCCCCCTTCCTACAATGTTCAATTCTTACAACATCTAGCAAAAAAACTAATGTTCTCATTTAACAGACGAGGAAACAAGTTCACTAAGGTTATGTCACAAATCCAAGGTCAAAGAGCTAGACAGTGGCAGGGCCCGGAATCA
>NW_006443570.1:22959491-22976036 GCF_000325575.1 Pteropus alecto | reverse complement strand
AGGAGGCCAAGCAGGCAGGATTCCCTTTTTATTTGTTAATATATTGGGTTTCTACATAAAAGTTTTGTAGGTAAAAGTTTCCACTGCTAAGATAAATTTGAAAAATCACTGACTCTAGTCACTGATTGCCTCCCTCATTTTTTTTAACTATATATATGCTACCTCTAGTACCAGACTGACCTCCTTAGGAGCGAACACTGGACTGTATTTGCCTCTAGTACCAGGCATAGTGTCTGGCCCTCAACAAATGTCTAATAAGGGAATCAAACTTCAAAAGTAAGACTTTATAAGTAACTGTATATCCAGTTACAGACAATTACAAGTTATAACTGCAGAGCAATTTGTGGTTAATAAAATTCGTTCATATATATTATCTTTTTAAAAAGAAACCAAGCTGAACTTAAAAAAATGTTTTCCAAAAATGGCACATTTATTCAATATTCAAAGCTTTATTTTAATAAAATATCAATTATCCAACAACCGTAATACAGTATTGAAAAAAGACAGTAATCATGTTTTATTTTCTTGTTTTAATTGTCATATCGAAAAGCCATTAGAGTTAAACCATATAAAATTGCCAATAATGGCAATTACACAGGAACCTAATATTTATCAGTGGTATTTAAACAGCATTAGCAAAGTTCTCAGCAGTTAGCATAAATAGCAGAACTTGGGTTTATTTACATAGTTTTGACCAAAAACATTAAGCAGAGTAACTCCCTCCTCTATAATTTCATAGTTCTTTGTACATACACATATTTAACACTTCTCATACTACATTGTAATTATCTGCCTCGATGGTATCTCAACAATACTCCACCAAAGCTGCAACCTTGACACTTTTATCCCTTGTTGTATCTCTACCAAATATCACAGTAATTAACGCACAGTAGGTATCTAGTGTTTCTAAATGACTAGGCATTATAGTAAAATTAAGATAAAAATGTATTATGTTCTCAGAACTAAAGATGTACTGTATCACTTTATTCTCATCCCTTTTTAAAATACTAAAAAATCAAATTCTGAAATACAGGCAAACATCAAAGCCCAGTTGCTTGGGGCTGCTTTTAATGTAATTTTTTCTCTTTAAAGATTGAACACTAATTAACATAGATCAAAGAAAGTACACCAATTTTAAAATCCTGTAGAAAATCAAGTGGCTGTCTAACCTTTATACTGAAACTTTAAAAATTAAAAACCTCTTGACCTGCCAACATGTATATTATATTACTCTCTGGCTTCTGCTTACTAATGCTACATTTTCAAGTGACAATTAGACAAACAGCTACAACAGCCCTGTAGATCTGTTCTAAAGTCAAAACTAAGTCACAAAAAAACCCATTGCCATAAAAGAAAAAAGCTTGCTAATATTTCCAAACATATAAATAGTAAGAAGACATACTGTTCTATGTGAATTTTTTTTAAGCACAAGATATGGTAAATACTAATGCCGTAATGAATTATGATAATGAAGAAATCACTGTGATTCTTAAGAAAGGGAGCAATATTTGAAAATTGGTTATCTCATGGTGATTGTTTTAGAGATAATGTTTAGGAAGTATTAAAGCAAGGGAAGGCTGGAAGTAGATGACAGAGGCCTGAACTAGGATAAAAGCAATGGGAATGATTTGGGAAAAAAAGTTTTATGGTCAAACTGCAATTATGCAAAAGTAAACTTTTTTTTGACACAGTTTACTACTTCTCTTGAAGATGGCCTTCTCCAGGATATGATTGTGGTCCTAAAGGCAGATCCCTTGTTTACATCCAAAGACAACTGCCCAGGAATTATGACAACCCAACTGGAAAACCTGCAGTGTCTCAATTGAACTGATTTCTAGTTTACTATTATCCACACCAATGTATGCCTCCACTGAAACAAATAACTGAGAAATAACTATATTCTTAGGGCCAATTATTTATTTTCTGAGGATGTACCAGGTACCCAGTAGTCAAAGCAAATAACATGTATCTGTGTTCTATATATCTCGGCACATAGTTAACCTATGTGCCTCATCTATGGAAAGCTACATGTGACATAAAAGCAATGTTAAGATAGCCCCTGTGCATAAGAAACTTACAGTATAGTTGAAGATGTGAGCTATACATATCCTTTTATTCATTCATGACTATTATGCTAGGCTCTGTGCTGTGAGGTTTTAGAATAATTAAGATGAAAAAAAAGGAATCCACCCCTAAGGGAATGTACAATTTAGTTAGAGTGAGGTGAGAGGGTATGTACTGGAAAAAAGGTGACAAAGAGAATGTAACATGAGCTGAGGACTGACCAAGTCAGCTTTTTAAACTGAAAGACTAAACAAAATGGAAACGATCGGCAGTTTTTTGAGGCAGGTCTTGGAGAAAGGGAAAGTAATATGTTGAATATTAACATGACAACAAAATAACTAAATGCAAAATTATTTTAAGCAGCTAAAAAATATATAGTATTGCTGAAAAGATGAGGCTAAAATGGCAAACTGAGAAATACAAAGAGCAGACATCAGTAAGAAAACGAGAGTGATTTCAACTCTGAATTCAAGAGATTCAGCAATGAAGGTAACAAGGTAAAGAACTAAGTTCCAGTAGGGTTGAAGGGAAAAAAATCTTTTTAAATAAAGGGGAGTCTTGAGCACATGTAAAGGAAGAAGAGGCAGAGCCACATATTATTATGTTTCTTCAGGGTAGAGACCATATCTATTACAGACAAAAACAGTACCTCCCTACATTTAATCTATGCTGAAAACTACCAGGAGTCCTGATCCATAGGAAAGGTCTTCTACTGAAATAATTAATTTCCAGAAGCATAAAATAGGATTGTGTAGTGGCTCCTTTTTTCTTTAAATATATTTCTTAATGATTTTGGATACTCTGGAAGAATACTGCTGTTTAGTTTCAAACAAGACAACAGGGATGTAGCAGATTCAAAATTATTTTCTAAGAAGAATCTTAACCTACAAGCACTTTCACAAATTCTATTTGGGTAAAACTAGGTTTTCACAAAAACATTTAAGTCCTATATATGAATGGTGTCTGTATTTGATGTATGGAACATCTGTACTTTAGGTACCTGTGAAGGAGCTTAATCTCAATATACATCAAACACTGGGTTGAAGGAAAACTATACTCGCTAACCAGACATTGAAGATCAATCTGCCTACTCTTTCAGACTGACTCTCACATGATGTGGTTGGTCTTCCCATATTGAGTGTTGTTAAATACTAGATATCCATCTACCTTAGAGATGTTGATGAAGGTAATGAAAATTACACATAATCCTCATTATGAGGACCCCTATGAGATATGGTTAAGTGCCAAGTGGTTAGTCTTTATGAACTAACAGATATTTTTAACTTAAGAACACTGTGAAAAATAACCTAACAGGTTTTTTTCTTCCTGCTAACTCATAGGAAGCTCAAAGTCAAATCTGTACTCTGCCTGAAGCAAAATTATTGTGATATATCTTCTCGGCCTAGATTCTGATTCCATTTTAGCCTGATCCTTTTTGTTTCTTCTTTCTCTTCACTTTTAATCTGTGGTATTTTGTAGTTTATACATCCTTATCAATTGCCTTAAAGAGTTATAAATCAAATAGAGACTAATTAGGCAAGTAAAAGTGTGAAACAGCTAGAAATAAAACAACAGTTGTAGAACTGGGATTTTTAAGGAGATTCAATTAAAAACAAAATCACTGAGCAGACAAAATCTGTTTACCATCCAAATCCTGGACCATTCATTTGTAGTCTCTAGATAATACAGTGCTGAAAAATAGGATGAAGAGATTACATCCCTTTGACTCCTCTGCTTAAAACCTTTCTGGAACAAGAATGTATATAACAGCTAAAAGAACAGGTAAATATCTTGGCATCTGCACAGACCTTCATGACTCACAAAATCTCTCTGCCTATCCTTTTAATCTTCAACTGCACTATGAGGCAGCCCTCGCATCAACTTGCACAAAAATCCAGAGATCACAAACTCATGTCTACAGAGAATGCAGGTAATAGAATTGAGCAAAGCAGTAAAGGCTGTAATCTTTTCATACAAGATTCATTTTGTTTGCATATTAACTATACAATATTCTTCATTTCAAGAGAAATATGCTATTTTACTTTTCTTGAATACTATAGTTGTTCAACTATACTTTCCCCCTATATTTTATAGAAACATCAAGAGAGAAATATTTCTTCACTATAAACAACAGTGCATGGACAATAATAAACAGTGATAGGGAGTGATAGGAATTTGTTTCATTGGAGAGCTTATGACCATCTAAAGGAGGGTAGCTGTGACTCAGCTTAGATCAACAGTTGCCATGGGAAAATGAGGGCCTTGCTGTTGCCAGAGCTTCTAATTTTTCAGGCTAATCCAAAAATAGAGACTTTAGGCAAAATTGCTAAATTTTAAATTTTGACTCAAATCTTTTTAACTATACAAGGCCAAGAGAAATGCACTTACAGATTTAGTTTGGCCTGCAGGCCATCAGTATGCAACCCCTGGCTCAGTACTGAAAAAATATGTATAAGTTTTTGAATAGTTGAAGAGACTTAATTTATGGTCTAAAATTGATGCCAACAATATTATCCGTTCTATTTATTCAATGCAAAGCATAAAAATTACTGAAGAATATTTAATTAACCTTAGGATAAACCCTACAATACAGAAACAAATAAAAAACCAATTTTATCATCTTTTCTGCAAATACCCTCTCTCTCATATTTACTGCAGCACTGTCTGTGATAGTAAAATGTGGAAAAAACTTAAATGCCCATTTCTGCAACATATATTTCAACTACAGTATAATAACCATATATAAGAAACTATACAACACAAAGTTTAGATCTACACATATCAATAATACATCTAGAAAACATTGTTAGGTAAAAAAAAACAAGCTGTAGAATAATATACAGTATAACATTCATGTAAATTCTTAGGTGATACATTGTTTATGCCTACACATGTATAGTAAAAAAGGATAAAAACAGAACAAAAGGATACATACAAACTTTAAGAGGAACTTTACCACTGGGAAGAGGGAGGGAGAGAATGAGATTGGAAAGAGAGAGAAAAGGACATCAACTGTAATAACTGTCTTAAAAAAACTCTAAAGCAAATATGACAAAATCTTAACATGTTAATTCTTGTAGTAGCTATGTAGATTATTCCATTATGTTACTGCAGGATATTTCCCTGCATGTTTGACATATTCCATAATAAAAATAAACTGTAAGTAAATACGTAAAGTAAAATTTAAAAGAAAAAACAAAAAGCGCTTTTCTGAGTATAGGTCCCATGATAGGCCCTCTGATAGCAAAATGAATATGTAAATGATATGTAAGCACTAAAGGAATAAATCCTACACTCCTGAGGTCCTATTGTGCAAAATTCTGAAGTCAAACAGTGGAGATTCAACTATTAACTTGGCCACCTACAAACTATGTGACCTTGGGCAAATTTTCAAACTTTCTAAGCCTATTTGCCCATTTGTAAAAGGGTAATACTACCACCTACCTCAAACAGTGGTGTGAAGCTTAATGACACAATCAGTGTTAAGGTCTTCTCTACTATTTTACTTCCTTCAACAGAGCTCAGGAATAGTGAAGACATATAAAGACAATTTCACTTTGAAGATGATGATACAGCATGGTTAACTTTTTGCACTTACATAAGCAAAGTAAAAGGCTGCTTTCCTAGTGTCCGAAGACAGAGACAAATCAGTTTTGCCATCACAAGAACACAGAAAGTAAAGGTAGACTGCCCTATTACTATTATTATCCAATTCATCTTAATTCTCATCACTATAACCACGACAACCAACATTTACTATTTACTATGTATTAGGTACTGTTTTAGCCTCTCTAAATGCAATAACTCATTCTATTAATCAGACAAAATTTTATATAAGCTACATAAGAGAAAAAGTAAGATTATGAATTCAAAGAAAAAGCAAATTTCTTTCAGGTGAAAAAACTTAGAGAAGGTTGCCTGAAAAAGGAGAATCTAGTATGCAGATGCAAAGGATACATGGGCCAGAGGATACACAGAGGAAAAGAGAAGGCAGGGAATGGTAAACAGTGATAGGTATAAGGCTCTTCTTATTCTTTACTATGGCTAATAACACCCAGTCACCCAGGCTATAAATCTGAGATGTCTTCTAATATTTCCCTCTCCCTATCACACTACTCATTCACAATTCTAACTCTTAAATGTTTCTCCAGTCAACAATCTTCACTGATACCGCCTCATTTCAAGCACCAATCATTCTTTCCTGAAAAAAACGTGCCTAGTGACTTTCAAACTCCAATCGGTATTACTCACTGGCACTACAAAACTATCTAAAATACACATCTAATCATAATGCTTGCCTTTGCTTGAATTTGTTTGCTGACTTCCAAATCACCTATAAAACTATAAAGAATATAATTTACAAATTCTATCCACCTGTCATATGTACCTTTCCTGGTTCATAGCCATATATAAACCCTACAACCATCTCTGCTAAACTATTTCCCAGCATACACATAAATAATAGTTTTTCATGCTTTTGTACCTGTGCATGTTGCTGTTCCCTCTACCTAAAATGACCTTCTCCTTGTCCATTCCAATCATTCATTCATCAACTGTCTTTAGTGGGGAGATTTGATAGGCCTTGCAACAATAGCCTAAGAGACAGTTTTTATATACCATGTACACTATTCTAATCCAGGACCTAGATTTAAATTACCTAAGGACACTGAATTGCCTATCCATTTAATTATTTCATTAAAAATCTAGAGAAAAGTCAAATTCAAGAAAGTTCTAATTTCAGTCAAGTTTTTCCCTTTTTGATAAAACCGAATGACAAAAAATCTTAAAATCAGACAAATCTAGAAATGGGGGGACCTAAGATTTATTCAAGGCATGAATATGATGAAATATTCTGGCTATCAAAGTTTATCATAGATGAACAGTGAAAAACAATGGATATAACAGTTTTTAACAACTTTTAATGTTTTTAATGATTCAGCAGTCACTTCAAATTTTTACAGTATTACCATGGTGTCTTTATAATTACAAATCTCAACATAAAGATATAAAAACAACATAATAGAATTATTCAAACTTTCTGGCTCTTTGAACTTGATATAAACAGAGTTTTCTGCATAATAGTATATCCTTAAAGAGAAATTTATCTCCACAAACTGAGAAAAATAGCAAAGGCCTATAAATTTAGAGAAATTAAAAACTATCTCAAGCTGTTCTCATTTTTACAGAAGCATCACAATATGCCCCAAATGCCTCAAATATCCCTAGTGAATACATCTAAGGTCCAAAAAGTACTTAATTAATTATTCTCCTCTGTCTATTCTTACCACTACTACCAGTTTACACCATGATCTCTCACCTGGACTAATTTCAATAGGTCTCCCTAAATCCAGTCTTGGCGTGTTAACATCTACCTCTCTACACAGCCCCCCGAGTCATCTATTTAAAATACAATCTGACCATATTACAACCTTTCATTGGCTATTTTTTAAAAGTTAACAAATATTTATATAGGACTTACTGTATGCTAGTCATTGCTTTAAGTGTTTTACAAACATGTTCATTTACTCCTCACAACTACCTGTGAGAATTTAAGTAGCTAGCCTTTATATGTGGTATGTATACAGCTGACTCTTGAAAAACACAGGGTTGGGGTGCTGACCCCTCCAACACAGTCAAAAAATCTGCATATAATTTTTGACTCCCCCAAAGCTCAACTACAGTTGTTCCTTGGTAGCTGCAGGGGACTGGTTCCAGACTCCTCCTCCACCCCACCATGGATACCAAAATCTGCGATGTTCAAGTCCCTTATATAAAATAGTGTAGACCAACACATACAGTCAGCCCTCCCCACCGACTGATTTCCAACATTGGATGCAAAACGCAGGGTTATGTAGAGCTAACTGTACATTTATTGGAAAAAACCCACGTGGACCCATGCAGTTCAAACTCATGATGTTCAAGGGTCAACTGTGTATATATATGTAAAAGTATATAAGACAGCTATGTAAGCAGCAGAGCTGGAAGTTGAACCCAGGCATCTGGGCTCTATAGTCAGGGCTCTTAATCACTAGAGACTGCTGCCTCCCTATGTCCTAAAATCCACATGCTTTAACACAATTTGTAAAATTTTTTATTAGTATCTGGTCCCTGTCCACATTTCAAGTCTCATTTCCAATCAAGCCCCACTTTGCTCACATTCCAGTAACATGAAGCACCTTGTAATACATGTCTTCCCTCTCCCCACTTCATGACCTTTAATATTTTACTTCCTAATGTCTCTGTCCTCTGTCTAGAGCACCTTCTAGTACCTCAGCACAGCTTCTACAATGGAGTGGACTGAATACAGTCTAATAAAAGAATAAATTATTTAATGCCTCACAAGGCTAGAGAGCAACAAGAAACAAAAATTTTCTATTATTTATTACACTTGTAGACATATAAAACACAAAACGTTTTAGAACTCAAGTCTCCAATATACCTAATGGTTATCCTGTTAGAACACACACAAACAATAACCATAAAAATTTTCCCAACTTTGGTGCTTCTACAACTCTTGTTCCTTCATAACACCCACCTCCACTTGACAGCCCAAACAAAAAAACAAAACAAACAAAAACTCAATTCCTCACTTTCCTCACTCCTCACACCCTACTGGTTACTAATTTTATACACATTGAATCTCTCTCAAATCCATTCTTTCAACCTGTGCTGCTACTTAAATAATCTCACAGGTCTATCTGCCTCCATCCACTCCACTGTAGCATTCCACAATGCTAACAGCGCCCTTCTGAAAGGGAAATCTAATGATGTCACTTATCATGACTTAAAATCCTCCACTGGCACCTCAAAAGGGCAAAAGCAGTGGTTCTCAAAAACAACTAGGGAGCTTATTAAAAATGCAGATATCCCGGGTGCTCCCTATGGAATTTGTACTGCATAAGTTTAACATGGAGCCTGGAAATTCATATTTTTAACAGGTAAAAATCTACATCTGATGAAGATGGCCCACTCACCACCCTGTTTTGCAGGCCAGATCAAGGTTAACATACTCACTCCTCTATATTCACCCATCACTCCACCCACAATGAACTACACAGAACTTACTTCCCTCACCAACCAGAGCACAAATTACTTCCTCTGCCTGCAACCCCAATGTGACAAGATTTCTTAAAAATGTTCGACCAGCATCCTTTTGAAGACTTTCTTGAAAATTGTGGGCCCTTATCTCACCAAGTACATATTTTGATTATAAAACTGTTATGCTACCTTTGCATATTAAATGTGTTTACAAACTTTAATCTTTGAGGGCAGGATCTGACAATCTTATTGTATCCTCAATACTTGGGATATAATATAGCTAAATAAATGTTTGCTGGACAAAAATCAAAGAAAATTTAGGGAAAAAAATATGTAATGGCATTGGATAATTTTTTAAAAAACAGAAACCCAATGAGTCTCTATACAAGTGTTACGATGGAAGGGCAAGATAATAAAAACAATTGCAAGAACAACTGTAATAACTACAATTCTCAATTTTCTTGCTCTCGAATCTTATATTCACCTTAATGTAAAACAAGTATCTTTCAGGACATGGATCTACCAGTTCTATTTTTAAAATAAGTCTAATCAATCAAAATATTTTGTTTTCTGCTAGTACTTAAAATTATTTAGAAGAAAAAGGAAGAACAAGGTGCATCAAACACTAGCATAGAACCAATGAGTAAAATACCCTATTTACTTTGCTTCTCAGATAACAGCAGTCTCCCTCTAATAAGCCCCCAAATGGGGAGCTCTTCTCTAAAATCTCAACACTAAACTCTACACAGAGTAATTTCTAGAGGGATATATAATTCACTTAAAGGTTCTTCAAAGACATTCTTCGATCTTTATTCTCCAAACTATTATTAAAAATTTTAACTAGAAAATGTGGTTAAATTAATATTTAAAATTTTAAGTGAAATTTTTCTGATATTAAGATGTAACTTGTTTTAATAAATGGAGAGGAGATGAGTCTGCCTTTCAGAAGAATTCCAAATAATATATGTAAACGCTCCCTGTTCCGGAACATGGATTTGACTCACTTTAAAGGATAAAGTAGGAGAAAAGAAAATAATAACTTTATGGTAGAGAAAACTGGCACACACTATATTAACCAAGTGACGAAGTTTAACATCATCAGTGGTGTTGTGTGGGTATCGTGTAGATGTTTTGACAAGTGCACTGCACCTCTGTGGTATTTTTTTCCAAAAAACCATAACCCCAATCCAATCATTAAAAAAAAAAAGGCAGACAAACCCAGTTTAGGGGACATTTTACAAGATACCTGACCATACTACTCAAGACTGTTAAGGTAATGAAAAACAAGGAAAGACAACAGAAACTGTCACAGACTAGAAGAGACTGGAAAGACATAAACAAATGCAATGTGATACCCTGGAATGGATCTGGAATAGAAAAAGGATATTAATGGAAAAACTAGTGAAATCAAATAAAATCTACAGTTTATCTAATAGTAAATACCAAGACTGACAAATGTTCCACAGAAATGTAAGATGTTAACAATGGGGAAAATCAGGTAAGAACTCTGCACTATCTTTAGAACTTGTCTGTAAATGTGAAATTATTCCAAAATGAAGTTTAATAATAAAAAGAAAAAATGTGATTAAATTATTAATATTTGAAAGTATAAGCAAAGATTTTCTGATTATTAAAGATGTAAATTGTATTTTTCAGTTCAAATAAAATGCTTATTTGCAGTGTATTTTTTCTATTAAAAAAAACAATTTTTTCATTTGGCATTGATTTACATAGCACTTCTTGCCTACTAAGTAGCTCTGAAGCCATCACTCGTTTCAGATACACATAATGGATACCAAAAGAAAAGAATCTCTGTACTAATTCTTAAGAAATATACTTAAAGCTATAAGAACTTTATTAATATATTAATGACTGCTTAAACTATATATTAAACTCTTCATTTCAAAAAGTCTCTAACAACAAAAAACATTTATTGAAGGATTTGCAGGCTTTTTATCATTCAATAGTAGTAACTACCCTATGAGTTAGATACTGTCAACATTATCCATTTATAGATAAGGAAACTGAGACTCCTCCTCAAGGTACATAACTCATAAATTGTGGAGTTAGGGTTAGAATCTAATATATTCATATATGGCTAGAGTCAACAGCTTTATTTTTCTCTGATAATACTAAATACATAGCTTTTCCCCACCCTTAGAAAATAAGTTAACCAAAAACCTAAATAATCATTAAAACTGACTCATCTACATCTTCCCTGCTTTTGAAATCAGCTTATTTTTGATAAAATAAAAATATGAAAAAATAGATAAAATATATGCCTTAAGCATATAAAAGTCTAGTATCATAAAACCACCCTCTATCTTTGCCATAGATTAAGTAATTAATCAATAATGTGCAAAATCTTAATAAACATAAGACTTTGGATAATGCCTCCAAAAATTAAATTTCTTAAAAATTTCCCAGATTCTTAATTTCACTGTTACCAAATAGTCTCAAAAAATTTCTTGACAGCTTTACTTAATTGTCAATAATTCTTGTCAAAATCTAAGAGCTCAAGAGCAGATAAAATGTGAAGAGCAGATAATTATAAAATGCAAATATACTTTGTCTAGTTGGGTTAATTCTTATAGTTGAGAATTTTGTGGCCCTGATGTACCTACCAGAAATGTGACACTGTTCCCTGCAACAACATAAAATCTCTGTAAAGGAAGTATAAACACCTTTTCCTCCTTCACCTCAATTCCTGAGAGATCACTGGAAATTAGCTATTACAAAAAACTATAGGATAGCACATTTCCTTTCACATGACGCCATATTCAGTGAAATACAGTTTACTTATTAACACTACTTTCATGTATTTATTTAAATATTAATTTAATGTGTTACACTAATATATTAAATTTAATTATTAATACTACCTGTATACCACTTGTATGCGTGCAACAAGTCTTTATTTACTTATCAAGACTACTATAAAGCAGTATTAGGCACTTTCTGGGAGTCAAATGTCTAAGGCCTCATGAAAGCAAAATAGTTAATATAAGACCATATATTAATAAATGCCAACTTAAGTGACGCAGGCAATAAATGCCACTGATTTTCACCATTTTAGAAAATAAATTAACAAACATAAGAATAATCATTTTTAAAAAGTCCATTTTGTAAAAAGAAAAAGAAACATTTCCTTGATCATACAAGGAAATATCTAAGTGGTTCAGTACCTGTAATATTTACCTCATTCTAGCTACTAACCTAACATGTGACCTTGGGAAAAGAAATTCTAAGTTTCAGTTCCCTCATCCATAAAAATGTTAACCTACCTCAAAAAAATAACTGACACAATAAATGAAAATGAGTACTTTAAATATATTTACAAAGCTCTAAGGAAATGTTTTTGACAATGCTAAATGACAGTAACATCAGAGGATACCCTTCCAAAACTATTCTTGACAAATGTACAGATCAAAAGCCACCATCTTTAAAAGAGAAAAACAATAAATCAAAATAGTAAGCACTTACGATGCCTGCATCCCATGAGTATAAAACAGTTCACAAATATCAATTAAATCTGTAACTGCCATGGCAAGGTTAAAAATTATACACAGAAGCTAAACTAAGGTTCCATTTAAATGACTAGCCCAAAATGTCATACCAAATGAGCAACAAAGCTAAAACAATGCAAAAAAAGACTTCACTGCAGTTAACTATTCCGCTTACGTAATACAGCATCTTTCTTCATCAAAGTACAGATTTCCCAAAACATTTGGCCTTCAGTAAGTAGGATTCACTCTACAGCTAAGCATCTTCAGGAGAAAGAGATTTTCTTTTTCTTTTCAGAACTTCCATTGTATACCACTGGTTTTATTTTAATTAGTGACTTTTTTAAGTAAAAAAATTTTAATTGTATTATAGAAGACATAGAACTGCAGCAAAGAATTTCCACTTCAAACTTAACTATTTCTTTCAAACGTACATGAAAGTTGTCATTATGAAATATGTTCAACAACAGACTTAAGGCAATTAAAAAAAAAAATCTTTTAGAACCACAGCAGACATGGCCAGCTCAGTTTAAAACCTAGGAAGCCTCAAGTCCCTTTGGCAAAAGAGTGTATGATTCACTGCTTTAGGACTTGATGAGAAGAACTGTAAAATTCACTCTGATTACCCTAAGATTTTGCTTTGGGCTTGTTTTTTAAGACATTTCCATCTTAATGCTGACAACTTTCAGTTTCCATGGCTTGCCTATTAATATAAATTGTGAATATGAGCTACATGTAAACAGAAAGTAGTTGTATATATTTATGTATTATATACTTATATATAATTTAGGACACTGGAAACATTTATATTGAAAAAACAAAATACGGACAATGAAACATGGATGTTCTAGCTAGAAAACCAAAAATTATTGCAATATTGACTTTTCTCTTCCAGAAATAGATCCAAATCTTTATTCTAGGGTTACTTTATCTAGAAAAACAGGTACCAAGTAATTCTACTAAAAAAATAAAAAGTTTTATAAGTATAGGATCATAAAGAATTTTTTAAATTGATCTCCAAATTAAGCAAAAGATACTGCCACATGTATCAGAAACACACAGATACACATTTGGAATTAAAGCTCTCAAGTCATCTATAATCTACTGAAAAATTGTTCTTAGTACACTTTCATAGCTACAAATACTAAGGATGGGAATATGTCAGACATAAAACAGTGACTTACCAGTCCTAATCTTACTCATTTGTCACCATATGAACCCCTTCTACTTTCTAATTACATTAAAAATAACAAAAGTGCAAACTATAACATACACTGACAGTTAAAAGGCTCATCAAAATCACATTTACCACATGATTCTGACATTCTTTTGAAGACGTCTATTTACATAAACGCTTGATACAAAACGTTAAGGTGACCCACTCTCTTAAAAGGACCCTTTTCAAAGAACACAACAGAAAAGGTCTACATAAAGAGCCTTTAACACAAATTCTTATCAGTTTTTACTAATCTTTGATGTTCATTATTTTAAAAAATCACAGATTTACTGCTTTAATGCAAACTAAAAGAAAACATCTGTAGTATTACTAAATTTTTGCAGCATTTCTACTATTTCTGGCCAAATATTTCTGACATTCATTAATTTACACTTAACGTGACTAAAACAATAAAAAAATGTTAAGGTGTGTGCAGATATATATGTATGCATGTATATACATATATACAGATATATAAAGACAATGTCTGCTTTAGAGCAGGGACATTGGTTTTTACCTCAATCATTAAATTCCCACCTTGCAAAAAAAGTAGAAACTAAAATTACAAGATTTTAAGATTTGCTACAGAAAAATGCCTTTGTGGTAGCACCAATTAGCATCAAATAACCTTACAAAACATAAGAGAAAAATGCTATGAAAGGGCAGTCTAAATCTAGCATTTCACAGCTTCTGCTCTCTTACTCCACCCAGTCTCCCCTGCTCAATGGCTGTTCACAGCATCCACAAATATTAGCTTTTTTTTTTTTTTAAAGGGGTGGTGGTAGTACCAAAATAAGGCTAGCTCCATCAAAATCAATATAGACAGAAATATTTTGTGAAAAATTGGGTTCTCTTCTATTAAAAAAAAAGCTCCAAAATTGTTTTAGATCCCCCCTTCTGAACAATCCAAACAATGATCATTTATAATAGAACATGAAATAACCCAATACAGATTACTCTTCTGCTTTAATAAAAACTGCAATTTGCAACTGCCAATAATTTTTGCAAAACTGTGTCCTAAAAGATCCCCATGAGGTAGCTAATGCCTTAGACCCAAATAAGAATTTTTTTAAGTAAAAGCTTTTTACATATTTAACATTATATCACTACTGACATACACAGGAACTAAATTTTTCTGATTGAGATTGGACCCTGCAGCAATCAAGCCCTGCTGTAAAAAATTAAAATTAAAAAACTTAAGCAAATACTACTGTGGCAAAAGGGGAGAGATGGCATTATTGGTCTGAAAGGCCCAAATACTGGCTCCTCCGCCCCAGCCTCAAAATGAAATTCACACAAAACAATCCACCTCCCCATCAAAATAGAATTACCAAAACTGGCACAAATTTTTTTGTTTAGCCTTTGTAACATTATGAATCTCAAGGACTGTGTGTTAAAGTAGAAGTCTGAATAACAGTTAATATCTTTATTCTCTCCCGATTGCTTCTTAAGGAAAGGGGGAGGGGGGAACCTTGGCATGACATCGCCCATTGAGAACGAGACCGCAAATCTGGTTCTTCAAAAGCACAATTTCTTAACCAACAGATTGATATAAATTGGTCCCAGATTCTAACCCCAAAAGAAAATCTCCTTGCCCTCCTCCCAAGGAGTTTCTTGCTAAGTCACTGAAGGAAAGGCAGAATAACAAATAAAGCCAAGGCACCTTGCTCTCTTATTTCAGATATTGAAAACCTCCTTCTCTCCACTCATTTATCTAGAGAGGTAGAGTTAAAATTTGCCCATCTCCTCAAAGGCATTTCTCACCTGGGAGGCTAAGGAAGAAAGCACTGCGTTTCCTGAAGGAGTAGGGAGATTAGATGAAGGGGAATGGATGAGGGCCTCGAAGCTCGGTGTTAACAACATCAAAAGGCAACTCCCGTTTGAGGAGCCCGTGGCAGAGGAAAAAAAAAAATATCCTGCCTGATTTAGTGGGTGGATGCTGCGGATGGTTCTGTGGGTCCAGCCGCTCCTTCTTAGTGGGTGTAAAGGCTGGACCACCAAACAAGGGGGCCAGGAAAGGGGTGGGTCGTCATCCTCCTCAGGTCAACCCCATCCTAAGGACAGGTGGGGGACGGAACGCCTGGAAGGCCTGTGGGTGCCAAGGTGGCGCGGGGCTGAGCCTGGTTCCCGAGCCGCCAACCGTGGGCGGGGTGGGGACAGCGGACCTCGCTTTCGGTGGCCGGGGAGAAGAGAGCCGAACCTTTCCCCAAGAGCAGAGAGCGACCTACTCTCCACGCCCTTCCTACCCAAGAATACTTTTCTTGCTAAGTCACCGAGGGAAGAGGGCGATCCCTTCCCAGGGAGGGCCGCGGGTGGAGCCGCGGCTGCCTAGCACCCCCCGAACCCGGGCCGGGGAGGAGGAGAGCGAGGGCAGCGCCCTCCCTGGCCTGTTCCCCCTCCTCTCGTGGCTCTCACTCAACGGCCGTCGCGGCCGCCATTTTGAGAGCAAGGAGAGAAGAAGAAGGAGGAGGCAGTGGCAGGGGGAGGGGAGAATGGGAGGGAGGGGACCGGCGCAGCCACATCGTCAGGCCGCTGGGCCCGGGCCGCAGCCGCCCGAGCGCGGTGAAGAAGACAGAGGGGAGGGCGCAGACCCTCGCCGCCTTACCGAAGCGCTGCACCGCCGCCTCCGCAGGGCCTCTTCCGTCCTTCACTCCCATCCACCGGCGGGGGAGGGGGAGAGGGAGAGGGAAGGGAGGGAGGAGGGAGGGAGGGAAGGAGGGAGGG
>NW_006443570.1:22882125-22959370 GCF_000325575.1 Pteropus alecto | reverse complement strand
GGAGGGGGAGGGGAGCGGGCGGGCTCCTCAGCCGTTCCGGCGCTCGAGCCCAAGCCCGGCGCTCGCGGTTTCTCTCGCTCGCGCCCAAGCGCTCCCCTCCTTCTCTTTCTCGCTCCCTAGACCCTGGAGTCGCTGCTCGTTCGCTCGCTCACTCGCTCTCTCTGCCGCCGGACTCCGCCGCCGCCCCGCCGCTCCAGCTCCGTCTGTCACAGGAGCTGCCCCCAACGCCCTGACGTCACCGCGCCGCCGCCACCGCCGCCGCCGCCCCAGACCCGCGGGGAAAAGGGAGGGGAGGGGGCCGGGAGCGGAGGAGGGGCTGTGGCGCATGCGCTGGCCTGGGCCGGGCCCTGAGCCGCACTGCCTTCCGCTTAGCGGGCGGGGCCGGCGATGCAGTTTGGCGGTACCCAGGGGCCGGAGAGCGATTTTGCGCGTGAGGCGCTTCTTCTCGCGCTTCATACTCCTCTGTAACCTTGGGAAAAAGGCTCTCGGCTCCCTTTTCCTAGTTCTTCGTCTGACTGTTCTGGCCTCTCGCAAACTCCGGCTCTGTTAACCTCCCTGCCCTGCTCTTGCCCAGAAACGGCGCTTTCCCAGCTTCCCCCAGCTAACTGCGGGACCCGTTGGCATCTGTGGATTCCGGGCCCTGATAGATTTCAGAATAAAGCGGAGCGTGGGCCAAGCTGTCGCTCCTTCTATTTCCGGCCTCGGATATATTTCCCAGCTTGAGGACAGGGGCCGAGGAGTGAGAGTTGATTGAGTTGGCTTGGGATGAAGAGCTATTGAGGTTAAAAGGCTGATGGAATGTCTGTTCATTTTTATTATAGATTTTAAATTGGGAGGATTCGCTTTTAGTTGTAATTCAGCTATTCTTTAGTTACACACGCACATACACACAAGCCTACTAGGGTTAAAGTTCCAGGTCTTATTTTGGGCATCAGTTTTCAGACTTCCAGAGTCTCGGGGCGGGGGGTGTGTGGGGTGTGTGTGTGTGTGTGTGTGTGTGTGTGTGTGTGCGCGCGCGCTAAATTATGAGTTGAAATACTGATAAAGAAGTTTGTGGTCAATTTATTGCGCATAGAGACATTTAATTTAAAAGAGGCCAGATTGAAGGTTTTGAGTCATTCAGTATGGGATATTTTAATAAGAGGTATCCATTGTGATTATCTTATCATTAGTTTGCATTGTCTAAGGAAACTTCTTGAAACATAGGTTTAGGCTTATGTGTATTGATTTTATTCCCTTTATATAGGTAAATACATACATTCCTATGAGAAGCAACTGAGTTAAGCAGATAATTTGGGTATGAATCCTTGATCAGCCACTTACCAGAAATGTGACCTTGGCAAAATTACTCTCTCGGGCCTGGGCTTCTCTATAAAATAGACTTAGTAAACAACTAAATTGTAAGGCTTTTATGAGAATTAGAGAGGAGATGCTGCATATGTAAAGTATATTGCCTTATTGGGCAGTCACAGGTAACATAACCATTACTGTAGCTTGTTATCAAAACAGGTTTCCTTTCATCAAGAAAAATTGTTTTTATCCCTAGAGGTGATCAAAAGGAACATGAGTGAGTTGTGTGGAGGGTGTGGGTTTTCTCCTTCATGAAGGCAGGAAAGGAAAGCAAATGGTCTCTGGGAGGTCTTCTCCAAATTTACAGTTCTGGGATTCTCCAGTTAGATGAGGACAACTTGAGGCTCAGAAGTTTGGTCTGTGCTATGTCCAGTAACAGTCAATAAACGAAGTAAATTAGCATTCCTCGTCCCAAGAATTTACCTTCGGTTCATTTTTGCCTTTTAAAATATTATTGCCTGATATCATACTAAATATTTAATCAGCTGAGTACATCAGTTCATTTTTTAAATAAATGTTCTAAAAGCCAACAGAATTGCCCAAAAAATCAGAATCACATCAATAAACACTGATTTGATACAAAAAGGTAGCACTAACCCTTATAAACCTTGAGCTCATAGACTCGTGTATTTCGAATACTTCAAAATCTGTATTATGTAATTAAGATCAGGTTTTATTTTTATAGCAATCCTTCAAAAAAGACAAACTCCCTTTGGAGGAATGTAAAAAAACTTTCTTCTCTGGTTATAACTTTTCTGAACAGAAATAAAACTTATGTGCTTAACTTGATATGGAGCAATGCGTTGTGGTTTTGTGCACTTTCTTTTCAGTTGCTAAAATGATAGATCCATCTTAATAAACACTTTATTGAGAATGGATAATTAGGACATCTATGCTATCAATCATAATTCATAAAGACATATAGAACCTACTATATCCATCTAGGAAATATTTAATAATGAATATTTTGGATGATGTTTCTTGAAAAACAAGTATAAACATCAATGTTAGGCAGTAAGTGAAATTAATTCTGAATTCTCACCATCTAGTTATTTGTTATGAACTGTTGCTTGCTATAAATAATGTTAGCAAAGGTTCACAAAAACAAAAAGAACTAAAACTTGAGGGGAAAAAAACATTTTACTACCACAATTTAACAATTCATTTGAATTGCAAATCTTTATTTTTCCAGCAGACATTTTCAAAACGGAAACATTTGTTTCAAGTCCAGTAAAATTAGTGTTAGTTTAAACAATTCTGCAAATAAGCTGACTGGAAGAAACACTCTAAAAATATTGCTATTGGGCATAGGACAAAATGTCTTCTAAAAGTAGCTCCAGAGCCAAAACCTGTTTACAAATGAGCACACATGTTGAAACATTATTACTCTGTTTATAGACAAATATATATTGTTTGCATATTTGATAGAAAGCAATTAGCAAATGATGAGAAAGGGGCTTTCACCCATCAAAGTCCCATGTGAAAGTTAGGAACGTGACCCAACTGATAAGAGACTCCATAAGATTTTAGCTAATTAATTTGTAAACCTGCATTTCCCCAAAGAATGGACATGTCAGTGAGGGCAAGTCCTTAGAACTAAACCAGTCATTCTTCATCTCAGCATCATGTGTCATGAATATTGGGAGGCCATAGAAGCAAATTAAAGGCTATTAAAAGAGGTGAAACTCTCAACCTAGACATAGAAAAAATATTTAGAAGCAGCACTTTGTAATCTGAAACCTTTAAAAAATATATAGAAAAATAATTTTCAAGTGCTCACTTAAAGAAGCAGTACAAAAGATATATCAAATTTATTCTAGATGTCACCAGAGTAGACCAGGCAAAGGGTAAAACAAACTTTCTTCCATTTTATGTCTATACACCTAGCAGAGTAAAAGATTAATTCTCATTTAAAGGACTTACGGTTTTATGGAGGGAATTTAAAGCAGACCTTTAATATAGCTAGAATTTTAATTCATTCGACAAATATTCACTGAATGCCTTCTATGTACCAGATCTTGTGCTGGGTGCTTAGTATACACAATGAACAAAACAAACAGAATCCCTGAGCTCATGGAGTTTATAATCTGGCAGAAGTCAGGGTGGGAGGGAGGGAGGAATTTTTAAAAAAAGGTGACAAAGCTATGAAGGCAATAAAGAGTATCGAGGTAGAGAAAAACAGAAGAGAGTGCCTTAAAGAGAAGACATTTTTGAGGAATGACATTTAAGCTGAGATTTGAGTAGCCAAGGGATTCTGGATTCAGGAACAAGTTCAAAGGCCCTGAAGCAGAAAAATGCTTGCTGTGTCCCAGGAAATGAAAGAATGTCCAGGTAGATGGAATGAAATGATGGAGAAGAAAAAGGCATCTTGACAGCACTGGTCCAGCAGAGAAAAAAGTAGTGGAGACAAGATCGGAGAGACACGAATCAGATAATGCAGGGCCTGGAGAACATAGTAAGAAATTTGGATTTCATTTTTATAGCTCTAGATAAAGGTAAGGACCAAAAAAAAGAAAACATATTTTGACCCCTACCTTTGGATCTTAAGAACTTTTAACAAATAATAATGCTATTATTTTACTTTTTTAATATGGAAATCTTCAAATACATACAAAAGTAGACAGAATGATATAATGAAACCTCATATTCTCATCATCAGGTCTCACAATTATATACTCATGGCTAATCTTGTTTCATCTATACTCTCACTCATTTCCCTCTCATTTTGAAGCACATGTCAGATGTCACATTATTTCACTCATTAATAGTTTAGTATCTATCTCTCGAAATTTCTTTAAAAAAATTTAATCATAATACCATTATTTTACCTAAAAGAAAAACAATTCCTTAAAGATATTTTGACCCTGCCCTTTGAACTTTGCCTCACCAAAGATGTTGAGTGATCAGAAGTTACAGGGAAGGACAAGCAATATAGTTAAGCAATCTCGAATAATAGAATTATCCTGAATTATTTGAGATCAGCCTACACTTTTCTTATGGATAAATTTAAAAATTAATATAAACAATTGGTCTTTTATCCCATTAAAATTAATATTACTCGTAGAAATGATTTGTACAGCATATAAGTCGCAATGGCTAGAATTCCACACAGTAAATGTTTTATCTGCAAAATTGGACCCCGGAAAATTGCATGTAGTCAAAATCATGATCACATAGGATACTTACACACTAACAGAAACCATAATAAAGAAACTAAAAACAAAACAAAACCCAGGTAAATATGTCAAATTTCCTTTGTAAAATTATTAGAGGAAAGAACCAATCCTAATGAAAATAATTTAATTAAAATCAGAATAAAAATAGAGAAAGTGAAAGTGGTTTAACTCTACTAATAAATACATTTTCCCTATATAGTCACTGAAGTTAGTATAATTCTGATTAAAACACTTGGATTCACAAATGCTGAGCCAACATGCCTTAAGGTCAATATATAAGGAGAAAAATAGGGCAGTATTGTCCAATAGAGATATAATATGAAACATGAATGTACTATAATCATACATTTTGTAGTAGCCACATTTTAAAAAGGAAAAAGTGAAGTTAATTTTATCTTTTTTCATACTCTTTGAAAACCCATGTATATTTTACACTTACAGCATATCCAAATCCACACTAGGCGCATTTCTAGTGCTTAACAGCCCCACTGGTTAGTGGCTGTGGAATGTGACAGTACAGATCTGGGGGAAAGGCGATGTGGGTAGAAAGAATGGTTTGAGCAAAGAGATGGAGTTAAAAATGTGGAAGGCAAGTTCTGAGAATATGAAATGATTCCAGTGTAGCTAAAAAGGAATGTTTGTGTATGAGAGAGATGGGTGAAAAGTAGATGGAGGGTTGCAGAGGGGGAAAGAGAGAAGTATATAGGCTGTAAGACTGGGAAAATAATCTAGATTGGAAGGTTTTTAATATCTTGAAGCTATTCTATCCTGTTTACTATGGGGCTACTTATATTGTCTTTGTGTAAGACCATAAAACAAATAACCTTCATCTTCCAAAGAGAACTTTCCCTGCTCCCTTTTAAAACACACTCTTTTCCCCTCCCAGTTGCTATTTCTACTGTCCTTCCTTCCCCTATTGACTGTACAGAGAAAGGAAAGACTAAACTTCAAGTCTACAAATGATGGTCCGGAAAACCCACTAATGCTAAGTTATATGAAGACATACCCTAAATTGTGGTTTGTATACTTTTTTTCCAAAGCTTATTTTTCCAAACAAAATATTGTACAGAATGCCTATATGTATTTAAAAAAAAAAAAGCAAATAAACAAAAATAGAGTTTCCCTATTTGAAGTAGGGGTTTGGGGGCACAAACTGACACCCCTTCCACCATACTACACCAGCAGGAAGAAATTTCTATCATTTCACTGTACACCTTTGACAGCATTCTCAATTCACACCAGATTTATTTTTAAAAATTAGTACAACTCTGTATTTTTTAAAACGTGAATATATTATGGCCGCATATCTAGAATTTATGATTTCCTCCTGGATTCCAGTGCTTAGGTAAACAAAGTAATATTCTTCTCCCTAAAATCTCTTTTGATATGTGTATATTTAAAAAAACATGTAAAATTTTCTTCCAAATATCTTCTTTGTAAAATTGATGTTTGTTTTAAACACATGAGCATCTTCTAGGATGGCAAACAGATTAGTAGGAGCAATGACAGATGAGATGGAGATAATTTTGGATAAAAGGCCCATATGCCCCACAAACCACAGCCTACTTATTTGAGAGAGTGCCTCAAACGTCTCACTAGATATTTGTTTCATGTACTGATGATTTATGCCATAGCAAAAAAATTGGGAAAATGCAGAAAGTATAAAAAAGAATGAAAATCACAAGTAGTCTCATAACTCAGATATAAACACAGTGAAAAAACTATATGTATCCTTTTTATTTTTTTGCACATATGTAAGTAAATATTTGTTACAACATCAGAATCTTAGTTTAAATGCAGTTTTGAATCTATTTAGTTTTTACCTAAAGGTTAAAAATCAATATTTCCCCATGTCATTAAGTAGTCTTCAAAAGCATGATCTTTTAATAGTCACTAAATAGTCCATTATATTTGTATTTCTTACAGGGCCACTATTGGCATTTTGGATGAGACAATCCCTTTTTATTTTTTAATTGAACTTTTTATTTTGATATAATTGTAGAATGACATACAGTTGGTTATAAGAAATAATAAGTCCTTTATACCCTTATACCCTACTCCAATAGTAACATCTTGCAAAACTATACTACAATATTACAACTAAGATACTGACATTGATACAATTAACATATAGAGTGTTTCCATTAACATATAGCATATAGAGTGTTTCCATTAAGGATTCCTCATGTTTCCCTTTTATACCCAGTCACATCTACTTCCCTCCCAACCCCATTCCTTTCTTAATCTCTGACAACCACCAATCTGGTCTTCATTTCTAGAATGTTGTCAGTTTACGAATGTCACATAAATGGAATCAAATGGCATATAAGGCAGTCCTTTTGAGATTTTTTTTTTCCCCATTCAGTATAATTATCTGGAGATTGAGCTAGATTGTTGTGTATTCAATAGTTTAATCCTTTTTGTTGTTGAGTGCTACTCCATGGTATGGATATACCACAGTTTAATGATTCACCTGTTAAAAGACATCTGGTTGTTTCCAGTTTGGTGCAATTATAAATAAATCTGCTATGAGCATTTGTGTATATGTTTTTATGTGAACATAAATTTTCATTTCTCTGAGATAAATGCCCAGAAATTCAATTGCTGGATCACATGGTAGTTGCATGTTTAGTTTTATTAAAAAACAAAAACAAAAACAAAAAAACCTGCCAGACTGTTCCCAAGTGGCTCCATTTTATATTCCTACTAGCAATGTATGAGCAATCCTATTTCTCAAATCCTTTGCTAGGATTTAGTGTTGTCACTAGTTTTCATTTTAGCCATTTTTATAAGTTTGTAGTGATATTCCATTGTGGTTCTAATTTGCAATTACCTAATGGCTAGTGATGCTGAACATCTTTTCATGTGCTTATTTGCCATCTGTATATCCTCTTCAGTATAAACACAGTTTCTTCATGTCTTTTGCCTACCTTCTAATTGCCTGTTTGCTTTTTACTATTGAGTTTAATGATTTTTTTATGTATTCTAGGTACTAGTCCTCTGTTGGATATGTGGTTTGCAAATTTTTTCTCACAGTCTGTAGCTTGACTTTTCATGCTTTTAACAGGGTCTTTCACAGAGCAAAAGTTTCTAATTTTGATGAAGTCAAATTTATCAACTTTACTTTTTTAAGCCATACATTTGGAGTCAACTCTAAGATTTTGCCTACCCCTAGATTCCAAAGATTTACATTTTTTTTGGAAATTACTATAGTTTTACATTTAAATCTATGATCAATTTAAAATTAATTTTTGTATAAGGTGTGAGATTTAGGTTGAGATTCTTTTTTGGACTATGGATGTCCAATTACTCCAGTATCATTTACTGAAAAGGCTATCTTTCTTCCTAAATTGTTTCTCTTCTTGTCTAATTGCTCTGGCTAGGACTTTGGATACGATGTTAAAATAGGTGTGGTGAAAGCAGGCATCCTTGTCTTATTCCTGATCTTAATGGAAAAGCTTTCATTCTTTTACCATTGAGTATGATGTGAGCTATGGGTTTTTCCTACATGGCCTTTATCATGTTGAGGAAGTTTCCTTCCATTCATAGTTTTTGCTGTTGTTGTTGTTTGTTTGTTTGTTTATACCTACAGCACCTGGTTTTCGTAGGTGGTCTCCCATCCAACTACTAACCAGGCCCGACCCTGCTTAGCTTCCGAGATCAGATGGGATCCGGCACATTCAGAGTGGTATGGCCGTAGACCTATTCATAGTTTATGGAGTGTTTTTACCATGAAAGGATATTGAATTTTGTTAAATGGTTTTTCTACATCAATTGAGATGATCATGTATTTTTTTTCCCTTTATTCTAAAAAATGGTGTATTACATTTACTGATTTTAATACATTGAATCATCCCTGCCTTCTGTGAATAAATCCCACTTGGTCATGGTGTGTAATTTTTTAAATATACTTCTAAGTTGATTTGCTAGTACTTGTTGAGGATTTTTACATCAATATTCATAAGGGATATTGGTCTATAGTTTTTTATTTATCATAGTGTCCATCTGGCTTCGTTATCAGGATAATGCTGGTCGGAAACAATGAGTTTGGAAAGGTTTTTTATGTTTGTTCACAATGTTCAAGGTTTTTAGTTGTACTTAGAAGGTACAATAGGGAAAAGTACATCTACTCCATTTTTCCAGAAATGGAGGTTGGGACAGTAGTTTTATGAAGGATATGTCACATCCCTGGTACCTGGGCACTAATGCTAGCAGCACTCCTCAGTCATTATAGCCAAAACTGCTCTGGATTGGAATTATAATTATTCTTATGTTGAGCAGTCAGGTTATTTTTAATATTTCATTATTATATGGAACATAATGAAAATTCTTGAACACAAATCTTTGCTCCATTGACTTAGTTATTTCCTTAAGACAAGAAATATCTTATTATAATTCAGAGATTGGATTAGTATTATTAAGACAAAAACTAAGTAGGTTTTTTAAGACACTTAATACATAAATCACTTTTTAGAAAGGTAGTGTCAATGGTTTCACTCATCCTTACAAACACTGAGCATTATCATTGTTTTCTTTAAAAAATTCTTTTATTCATTACAGAATAATCAGAAAGCGAACAAATAAACAAACAAACAAAGCAACATGAAAATAAATCCTCCTACGCAGAGGCAGCTACTCTTTCCATTTTGGTATCTATCTTCCCACGATCTTTTTATTGTAGTTACATAGTTATATTTGCATATATATTTTACTTTTATAAAAATTCAATCATATTACATATGCTTTCTAATCTGCTTTTTCAATTCAACAACTTATCATAACTATGTCAATAGACAAATTTCTACATCATTTTTTAAAACAATAAACATTATCATATAGTTTCTGTGAATTTGAAAGCAGTTTAGCTGGGCAGTTCTGGCTTGGGGTCTCCCATAAGGGTGCAGACAAGATGTCACCTGGGACTGTACAACACCATTTTTAATAACTCTTGTATTAGTACTCCTCTGTTTGCAAGGAACAAATACAATTTAAAATAGCTCAGGCAAAAAAGAGGAATGTATTGGCTCATAGAGCCAACAATAGAAAGGGTAGGAGTGAAGGACTAGAACCAGAGATGTGAATTTTTCCAGGATACATTCTTTCAGCCTCTTGTCAGTGCTTTTTCCTGTGTGTCCAATTCATTCTCTCAGATTCTTTCAAATATCTGGAATGCTTAGCTAAGCTCACACTCACTGCAATTGAAAAACATTCTACTACATGGTTGTACATTAATATATGGATATTCATTATACATTAAGAACATCTACAAATCAGTAATAAAAATACAACCCGGTTTGTATTTAAAATTTTAAAAATAGCATAGAAATGATCAATTCCTTGAAGATTAGACTTTTTTCATGAAGCTACTGTACATTAGCACTTCTTTGAATAGTTCTTTGATGATGTTTTCAGTTTCTGCTGTGATCCTTGGTGTTTTAAGTTTTCATCTTGTTCGTGAGTCATTTTAAAAGATAAAGAATACTTTTCCTTCTTCATCAAGATTTTCAAATTTTTTGGCATAGAATTATATAAAATAGACTCATATTTAGAATATATCTTAGCTGGATTTTGACTGGGGATGCATCAAATATGTACATATATTTAATATTAATGGCAAAATGTTGAAGATATTACTAAAGTCAGGAACAAAGCACGATGTCAGCTATCACCGCTCTTAGTTACAGCTGTCCTTAAAATCCAAAGCTGATGCAATAAAACTAAATAAAATAGATAAAAACTGGGGAAGAGGAGACAAATTAATTTTTTAGAGGAATAAATGCTCATTAAAATATTAAAACAACAAAACAACATATAAAGTAAAAAGTAAACATTTCTCACTACTCTCTTAATTCCATTATTCAGAGGTAATCACCTTCAACAAAAACTTTTCTATGTATATGCAGGCATTTATATTTCTAAGTGTATATACTTGGATTTTGAAAAATAAAATTGGGATTATAATATATTATTACCCCACGAAATATTTTCTAAACTTAACAAAATAGCATGGACTGGTTTCTAAGTTGGTACTAGAGATATATTTTATTCCCTTCAATGGCTGCACAGTATTTCATTGCATAAATGTACCATAATTTAGTTATTATGAATTTTAAATTTCAAATTTTTTGCTATTAAAAAGGTTCTTCAACGAATATCTTTATTCATATATCTTTCTTCACTTGTGAAGGATGCAGTCTTTCACAATTGAAATCGCTAAATCAAAAGATAAGCAATTTAAAAGTTCTCACGGATACTCTTAAATTAGCCTTCAAAAATACTTACCAATTTACACTTTTAGGGTTTGAGAACATCCATTTATCCATATTCTCACCAACAATGAAATATTATAAATTCCTTTAAGTTTTGCCCATCTGGTAAATGAAACAAAAATGAAAAGTCACTATTTGTAGATTATATTGATGTAGGGAAGAGGCATGAGAACTAAATGTCAAACCAAGCTGTATTTAGAGCCTGTAATGTCCTGCCAGAACAAAGGAAGACTCTTGCTTGGATTGCTAACAAATCATTTACCCATATCATAACAGGAAAACAGAGTCTTTAAGTCATACCCTACACAAAATACGCCCAACCATTCATTCCTTATAGCCAAACCATGGGGAACCTATAAAACAATGGCTGAGATTGCTAGCATATCTTTCACACTACATATCCATATCATCAAAGGTAAACAGGTAAACAAAGTCTTTAAGCTTTAATTCATAGAAACTAAGAATGACATATAAACTGAATTCCCTGAACGCTCTGGGTCTCTCTCAGTCTCTCTTATTCTGTCTCTGAGAGGAGACCATGCTCTGTCTGTGGAGCATTATTCTTTCTCTAAGAAACTTTGCTTTCATCCCTAACTCTGGTGTGCATTTGAATTCTTTACTGTGCACAGTTAAGGACCCTCACCCTTTCTCTCTCAGTGCAGGACTTGAGTCCCCATTCTGGGGAATTGGCCCCGTCATGCATCAATATGATCACTTACCTATAAAAAAAAAATCAAGAAAATTAACTAAATTAAGTTTTGACTAAAGAGCCATGTGTAACAGAAAGCGCTTTCATACTTGGAGAAAGTAAAAATTATACTCAGAAGGGCAATTTGTCAGTATGAATCAAAAACATTAAAAATATGCATCTCTTCTAACCCAGCAATCAAAACCCAGTATTTTTTTCCTATGTAAATAAGGAAATGTACAAAAATTTGGCTACAATAATTTTTACTGAAGCATGGCTTATAGCTATGAAAACCTGAAAACATAAATGTCCAACAAGGGACTAGTTAAATGATGGTTCATTCATACAGTCACATATAACACATTCATAGAAGTGATATTGTAGATTAAAATTTGACAAATTAATATTCTCATATTATAGTACTCAATTTAAAAGAACACAAAATAGTATGTATAATATGATAGCAATAAAAATGTATATAAATAGTCCTAAATTACCCATCAAATTTATTTTGGTCAAATTTATTGTGTTCTAACTATAATTCTTTTTGAGGCCCAAGCCAAAACACCAATACAAATGGAAGCTGAGGACCTGATATCCCAACTGAGCTACCAGGAATAGTTGCAAATATAAAACTCAGCCATAATCCTGACAAAAGAAGAAATGCCTGTTCTGGGACCTTAAAATGAGCCTTCTTGATGAAATTAACAGCTGTTTGAATAACCTCTCTGTTTGTTTACAAAGAGCGCAAGCTCTGCCAACATATCTCAGGATTGTTTTAAGTGCCCTGAGGGACCTTGAGAACCCCATATTGCTCCTGTCATTTAGATGCTTATCTACTGGTTGGAAGAATCTAAACAAGATACTTTCAGCTAAACATTGTAGTGCCCCCAGCAAAAAGGAGGGCCAGTGTTTGCTCTGTGACAATTCTTTTTCTCAAACCATGAATCAGCCCCATTGTCCTACACGCCTCTGTGCATCATTGATTCTGCTCATCACAACAAATGGCAAAGGCAGGAACATGACAAAGAAGCTGAGACTCTGGATGAGGAAGAGAACATGAGGCCATAGTATTTAATCCTGCTTGTAAGAGAGCGTCAGATTTCACAGGGGCTGCTTCAGAGAAATGGTTGGAAATGTGTCAGAAGGCTAATTTCACAGAGAGTATCTAATTAACAAAATAATACTTGGCAGTCGATCAGCATTTTTTTTTAATTCTAAGGTAAAGGAGTCTCCAAATGTGAATGTATAAAATTTTTCTGGGCACCATGCCAGGTCAGACTTATCCTTTCTTCCTCCACTAGCTTCCTTTTCCTTTTCACCCCCGTTTCTTTTCTTGATCCTCCTCACTGCTCTTTCCCAATTAGAAACAAATGATAGTTTAACCTGTATAAGACTCTCTGTTGTTCTCATTGTACAAGCTGACGTTCACTCACCTGGCCTAAACCTTTCAGGCAATTTATTTTATAAAGAATAAAGGGAAAATTTTTTTGTCTTCCAGTTATAATACCTATTGCCCAAAAAGTCAGCTTTCTTTTTAAATCTCCATAAGGCAGTACAAGGCCATGTCTTTCTATTCCATAACTTAATTTACCTCTATTTTATAGTTAGGACTCTTTGGTTGTAAATAAAAGAAACCCATTTGAGCTAGCTTAAGAAAAGAAAAGGGACAATTTGTAAAAGATAGAGAGGTGCTTTCACAGCACCAAAGGCCATGTCTGCTGCAAGGCCACTAAAAAGTCTAGAACCAAGAACAGTGAAGCAGGCTTGAGTCCCTCGTCTCCCTTCTTGCTTCATTCCTTTTCTCTCGGTATATCTACTTCTTTTTCTCCTCTAATCCACTTGACAGGCAGAATATGACTGCTGTATAACTGCCAACTCACATGTTAAAATTCGAGTCTACTGTGGACTGATGATCTGTTTCAGTCCAATCTTAAAGTCCCTAAAGAAACAATCTGATCATCAAACCTGAGCAACATGTCCACTCTGTTATAAACAGCCATGGCCAGGAAGGCAGTCAGGAGGTAGCAAATAGCTCCTAAGAGCCCACTCCAGTATGTGATATGTGGGTGTGCTTCCTCAAGAAAGTGGGGTGCCTAGTGAACTTTAGAAATGACCAAAAACATAAACTAAGTTAATGTATTGCTTTGATATTTAGACTATTTGGTGACAGTTTTTCTTCTTGAAACTCAGGAATAGTCTAAAGAAAAGATTTTTAATATATTTTTATAGAATGAAGTTTGCATGACCATGGCCAGTTCACATAGCAGAGTTGAGACATGAGACCACTTTTCATGGTTCGTCCAAATGAGCATTCTCTTGGATTCCAGTTGCACCAAATTTCTTAGCTCTTCCACTTTTCAAGAACCAGTAAGCTCAAAATTAAGTAGTGAGTATTGATTTTTGTTTCCATTTCTCCTGAGTATTGGATAGATTTATGGGAATAACCTGAAACTTGGAAAAGGCAGCTCAATGTTTGTTGAAGGTCGATAATGTATTGAAAATAGCACCAAAAGCTTTGTCATCTTGGCCAAGCAATAGCTTATCTGGATCCCTTAATCTGTAAAATAGGAGGAATAAAGTTTTTATTCCTACCTCACAGGGTTGATTGTGGGCCAAATCAGATTACATAATCAAAACTACTTTGTAAACTATAAAGAATAGTACAAGTGTGTCACCTGCACATCTCACATCTTGCCAGGCTTTGGTACAAAAGAGGAAAAGAGCTATTTTATATAATGTGACAGTTAAGAACAGGTTCATTTCAACAAATGATGCTGGAACAATTGAACATCGATATGCAAAAAAAAAAAAAAAGAAAAAAAGGAAAAGAAAAGAAAAGGAAAACATAATCCATACCCTGTACCATATTTAAAAAATTAACTTGAAATGAATCTTTGACCTAATGTAAAAGAACACTATAAACCTTCTAGAATAAAATAGAAGAGAAAAGATTTGTGACTTAAAGTTAGGCAAAGATTTCAAAGGAGAGACACAAAAAGCATGAATCATAAAAAAAATTGATAAAGTATGCTCATTAAATTGAAAGCTTCTGCTCTTGAAGAGACACTGTTAAGAATATGACATGACAAGACACAGACTGGAAGAAAATATTTACAAATCACACATCTGTTAAAAGATTTGTATCCAGAATATATAAAGAACTCTCACACTCAACAGTATGAGAACAGCCCAATTTGAAAATGGGCAAAAGATTTGAACAGACCCTTCATCAGATAAGAGGAAAAGATGGTAAGCATATAGAAAAAAGTTCAACACCAGTAGCTATTATGGATGTGAAAAATCAAAACTATAATGAGATATCATACCACACACCTACTAGAATGGCTAAAATAAAAATAAATTGATAATACCAAACATTATAGATAATACAGAACAACTGGAACTCTTATGCATGCTGGTGGGAATGCTAAAATAGTACAGCTGCTTTCGAAAACAAATAGGCAGTTTAAAATAGTTAAACATACATTTACCATATGACCCAGAGATCGCATACCTAGGTATTTACCCTGATAAATAAAAATATATGTCTGCACAAAGACCTGTATGCAAATGCCTATAGAAGCATAATTCATAATAATTCATAATTGCCGAAAAATGAAAACAAACCAAATGTCTATCGACTGGTGCACAGACAAATACATGTGGTACAGCCATACAATGAAATACTATTCAGCAATAGAAAGGAGCAAATTACTGATACACTAATGTATATGAATCTCAAATAAATTGTGCTGAATAAAAGAAGCCAGGCTTCAATGATTCCATTTGTAGGACATTCTGGATAAGCCAAAACTATAGTGACATAATCAGATCAGCCGTTGCCAGGGGCTAGGAGTAAAGGTTTGGAATGGACTACAAAAGAGCACATGGAGACTTTTTGAGATGCTGGAATTGTCCTATATCTTGATTGTAGTGGTAGTTACATGATGGCATGTGTTGGACAAGTCATAGAACTGTACACCTAAAAAGAGAATTTTACTGTATGTAAGTTATTCCTTAATAAACCTAACTTTTAAAAACAGAACAGTGTCAGGTCCTCAAAAAGTTAAACATTAAATTAGCAGATGATCCAGCAATTCAACTGCTAAGAAATACTCAAAAAAAAAAAAAGCAGAGACTCAAACAGATATAGCAGCACTATTCAAAATAGCCGAAAGGTGGAAACAACCCAAAAGATCAATAGATAAACAAAATGTGGTATATACATGCAACAAAATATCATTCAATCATAAAAAAGAATGATTCCAGTCAAGATGGCGGAGTAGTGTGGAATGTATTGTGAATTCTTCCTCTTCAAGTTCTATAAGATCTTTAGTAAAGTATATCTTTCTTCTGAAATAAATAAATAAGAATGAAATTCTGATAAATGCTATAAAATAGAAACCTTGAAAACATTATGCTACATGAAACAAGCCCGACAGAAAAGGAATATTGTATTACATTAAATAAATATAAAAATCTATTGTGCTAATTTGATATGTAAAAAATGGGATTTCTTTTTAATTAGCATTCTTTATTAGGGAGGTTGAATATTTCCTTTTCTATGTATTTGTAATTAGTTTTTTGCTAGTTTGTTTATTTGGTAATGTTCTTGGTGCATTTTTCTATTGTTATATACATCTTTTCCTTGTTGATTAATAAGAGATATTAACTATTTATCTATTGATTATATTGAAAATATTTTCCCCAGTTTGCCATTTGTCTTTTAACTTTGTCTGTGGTGGGATTTGGTATAAAGAATTTTGTTGTTGTTGCTGTTTTCTGTTTTTTTTCATTCAGAACTGTTTTCTTTTACTTGGTGTTTTCTACCCTTAGGGTCATATTTAGAAAGTCTTTCTGCTCCCCAAGACTATAATAATACTTATTTATTTTCTTTCTAGAACATTTATGGTTCCATTTTGTACATTACTTTGCATGTGGTAAGGGGAAGAAATAATAATAGCTAACATTTATGGGGTACATTTTGTGTGATAGGCACAATATTCTTACTTTTTAATACTCATTATCTCTTTTAGTCCTCACCATCATATGAGATAGTCACTTTTATTACCTCGTTTATAAATATGAGAGAAATGAAGCTAAAGGAGGTTAAGTATCTTGCCTTCAATTACACAGCTAATCAGTGGCAAAATGGCATTCAAAACATAATTCCATTTACTCTCAGAGGTCTTAATTATTGTTGTGTATATTTTCTAAATCATGTCAATTTTTCAAATATCATTTGTTTTAAAATCCAGCATTTCCCTCACTGATTGAAGTGCCACTCTTATCATCTAGTAGCTTTTGCTAAGTTTTGGGGTCTATTTCTGTCTTTTCTGTTCTATTGATTCTTCCGTCTATTCCTGTGCCAGTAACATAATGTCCTAGTGACTGCTACATTATTTATACATTCTATTATTTGGTAGGCCAAGTCATCCCTGGATGCTATGCTTTTTCAAAGTTTTCTGATTTTTTTCTTCATTCTTTATTCTTCCAGAAAAACTTTAGAATTATGTTGCACAGTCCCCAAGAAATTTCATTGAGATTTAAAAAACAGATATTGGGGGCTGGGGATGCCTTGCATGCTGAGAATCAAGTTCATCAGATTCTTCAGTTCATAACACACATGGTCTGTGTAAGCCCCTTTACTTATTTCAACCCTTCCCTTATTTTGGTCTACATTCTCTTTCTCTATCAACATAAACACTAACTGTTATATGTTTGAATTGTGCCCTTGGGTATGTACGTATTCTTATAAAATACATACTGCTGTTTCCTGCATATGTTTTAAATGTATGCAGATAGTATTGGTCTAAGGATCTTTTTCTGTTTCTTTTATTTTTTATTTAATACTTTTTATGACTACTCATGCTGCTACATGTATATCTAGCTCATGGGTTCTACTGCTGAGGAGCATTACACAAGGTGCACCCACATATTCCACTAGGGATGGACACCTCAGATGGCCCCCAATTCCTCATTTCCACAACAGAGCTGCAGTGAACATCCTTGTACATGATCCCTTACGGACAGGAGAACTCTCTGGAGCACATACCCCAGGTTGGGATTGCTGGTTATTGGGTCTTTGCATCCTTGATATCTCTAATTCTGCCATCTTTCTTTCCAGAACATATGTACTGGTTTGTATCCATAATAATGCAAAGAGATTTTTATTTCTTTAATTCTCATCACTTGCTACTTTCTAATTCTCTAATTTTGCCCCTCTGATAGGTATAAAACGGTATCTCATTGTTTTAATTTTCACTTCATTGATTACCTGTGAATTTGAACATCTCTTCTTGTGCTTGTGAGTCATTTGCATTTCCTCTTCTGTGAATTACCTATTGATAGCATTTGCCCATTTTTTTAGTGGGTTTCCTGCCTTTTTTTGGTATTCATTTCTCTTTCACATACAGGTGTTTAATTCACCTGGAGTGCAGATTAGGGTATAGTAGGTGATAGGAATCATACTTTATTTTTCTTCAAATAGTGAGATAGTTTTTCTGACATCATTTACTGAACAATTTGTCCTCTCCATATTGACTTGTAGAGTCATCTTCATCTTATATCAAATTCCCATTTGATATAAGATGGGTCTATGTCTGAGGTCTCTGTTCTGTTCCTCTGGTTTATTTATCTATTCCAATACCATCACCATTCTTGTTTTTTGACTATGGCTTCATATCATATCATAAAATCAAATTGAGCTAGTCTCCTCCTGTTGCTCTTTATTTCCAAAATCAATTTAGTTGTTCTAACAAGAATAAGTTTGCATATATATATCAAAATGTATAAAGAACTCATACGAAACCAAAAAAAAAAAAATCCAATTAAAAAATAGGCAGAGGATCTGAATAGGAATTTCTCCAAAGAGGACGTATAGATGGTCAATATACATACGAAAAGATGTTGAACGTTACTAATCGTCAAAGAAATGAGAATTAAAACCACAATGAGATATCTCATACCTGTCAGATGGCTATCATCAATAAATCAAAAAGCAACAAGTGTTGGTGAGGATATGGGGAAAGGGAACTCTCGTGCACCCTTGGTGGGATTGCAAATTGGTACAGACACTATGAAAAATAATTTGAAGGCTCCTAAAAAAATTAAAAATAGAACTACCTTATGACCCAGCAATTATCCAAAAACAGAATCTAAAACACTAATCTGAAAAGATATATGTACTCCTATGTTCACTGCTGTGCTATTTACAATAGCCAAGATATGGAAGCAACCTGAGCCCATCGATGGATGATTGGAATAAAGAAGTTGTCATACATATATACAATGGAATATTACTCAGCCATTAAAAAAAACACTAAATCTTACCATTTGCAATGACAGAGATGGACCTAGAGGGTATGATGCTAAGTGAAATAAGTCAGACAGAGGAAGACAAATACTATATGATTTCACTTACACGTGAAATCTAAAGAACAAAATAAGCAAAACAGAAACAAGACTCATAGATACAGAAAACAAATTGGTGATGGGAGGGGGTTGAGGGCCTGGGTGAAAAAGGAAAAGGGATTAAGTACAAATTGGTAGCTACAAAATAGTCATGGCGATATGAAGCATAGCATAGGGATTTAGTCAATAACATTGTAATGACTATGTATAGTGCCAGGTGGGTACTAGACTAATTGCGGGGAATCACTTTGTAAATTATGTAAATGTATAACTACTATGCTCTACATCTGAAACAAATATAAAATAATATTGAATGTCAACTCTAATTAAAAAATAGAAATTAAAAAAAAGAAATCAGAACAACAACAAAAATAAGTTAGTCCAATTTCTAAAAAAATCCTGATGGCTTTGCTTTTAATTTAGTGATAAATTTTGGGGAGATTGACTTTCTAAAAGAGTATAAGTACATAAATTTTAAAATAAAATAGAACTATAAGGTTATAATAAAGTTCAGCAGTCTCTTACTCTATCCCTCCCCAACCCCAGCCCTAGAAACTACCACTTGCTCCCTCTCAGCTCTCTCTTCCGGTATTTCTCTCCATATCTCTAAATGAGATATTTACACTGTCATTTTTGTGTCCTTATTTTAGATATTATCTATTGACTCCTTACTACAGAATAGGATTTTGCTCTATTTTGCAGCAGACGTAGACATACGCACACTCCTATACACATCCTCCTTCATCCTCCCAATGTAGTTTTATTACATTTTTTAAAAATCGATACTCAGTGCTTAACTTGTTAAACCATGTAATATTGTTCACAGCTAAGTAGTATAGTATGTCATGATTATATGTCCTTTTTTCGGCAACATTCTGTTTTCCATGGCATTAAAAATGACCTTGCTTTGTTTGTTGAATAGTTTTCTATATACCTATCACGTTTCAAAATCTGCAGAATAACTCTAAAACTGCTTTCAATATAGGCAAACACAGATATCTCAGTAAAGTTGCTTCTGAAGCTTTCCATTCTCATGCTCCAATATGGATCAGTTACTCCTCAGACCTGTTGAAAAACTGTTATCCTGGACTTCCTCGATGTCCATCCTTAGTCTTTAGCTTATATTGGAGATCCTATTTCATGGGCTCATGTTATCTTCATTGTATTGGAGATCATCTTTCTGCAGCTTACTGAGAAATTTACTTGCAATAGAGATAAATTTTTGGAAACCATGCATGTTCAATTATAATCTCTTTGCATTTGCACTATGGCTTGACTAGACTTTCAGGTTGGAAATTAATTTTCCTTGGAGTTTTGAAGACATTTCTCCATCGTCTTCTTGCTGCGTATATTTATGTATGTATGTATATGTTTTCATCTTGTGCTTATAAAATTTTTAAGAAATTATTCATTGAGATATAATTGACATGTAACATTATATTAGTTTCAAGTGTACAACTAAGGATTTGGTGTTTGTATTAACTGCCAATATTTAGGATGAGAAATCACTGCCATTCTGATTCTTGACTATGTGTGAGCTGTTTTATTTTTCTTAAGATTTCCATTGCCTTCAGTGTTCTGAAATTTCATGAAGATGGGTTTGGTGTGGGTCTTTCCTCAATAATCATACTGGACAACTGGTAGGTCCTGTCCATTTGAAAACTCGCCCTTTAATTCTGAGAAATTATCTTGTGCTTTAACACTTTTCTCTTAATTATTTTAATCTGTTTTCTTATTTCCTGAAACTCCTATTATTTAGTTGTTGGACCTTCTAAACAAACAATTCTTTCTTTACTAAATTCTCTCTCCCTGCACCCTCTCATTCTACATTTTAGATTTCCTTAACCTTATCTCCCAACTTTTTCTGTTTACATATTTTTATTTTCAAAGAGGTACTTCTTACTTGCTAAATGTTTCTTTTATAATGTGTCCTGTTCTTATTTCACAAATGTGATGCTTCTCTGAGCACTCTGGGAATGCTAATTACAGGGTTTTTTTTTTAAGATCTTTTCTCTTCTCTGTATTGTCTCTATTTCACCTGAGGGCTATCAAATGTCTGAAGGATCAGACATGGTTATGCTGGCAGGAAAAAAAAACCTGATTTGTCATGTTTGCCAACTTACATGTTATAAATATTCCCATCATGGCCAATTTCAAACTTCCAATGTTACATTACTAAACATGGAGTTGAGAAGAGAGATACAGCAGCACACCATTATGTAATATTTCTACCATACAAATATAATAGATGTAAATAACCTCACATAGATAATAGTAAAATGTTAAAATTAATTTTGGGTATTTATTGTTTTTTTAAAAATATAACTAGTTTGTTTGTAAGTATGTATAAATCACTTTTCAATAACAGCTGCATTTAACAACTTGCTCACTTGAAATTTAACCATCAGCTCTCACAAGCTGGACAATTCAATCCTGGCACACCACTGCCCTTATATTAGTAAAATCCCAAGCTTATGTTTACTTACCCTATCAAATTTTTGAGTGTTTTATTTGCGGTACAATTGACATAGGATATGATGTACACATTTAAAGTATAAAATTTTATAAGTTTTGAGATATATATGTCTATGAAAATATTACTACTATCATCAAGCCTATCAAAATTTTAAGCTAGAAAGAAAATCATAATGTCTACTACTCTTCGATTCAGAATTTTTGTTTCTAAGAATTTTTCCTATAAAAACATCTATTTGCGGCTATAAGAAGAAAGTAAATAAATTCTAGACAAGTTAAAACAAGAGATAGCCACTAAAGGTAAGGTAGGAAGAGAAACTGCATTGAGGAACTATTACTTATAAAGTAGTTCCATGTCAGTTATCTATTGCGGCATTATAAACCACCCCTAAACTTACTGGCTTGTTCATGATTTTGAGGTTCAGCAATTTCAGTTGGTGTTACCTAGGTGGTTCTTCTGCTGGTCTTACCTGGTGTCATTCATCTGTACATAGTCATCTGGGGTCTTACTGTGGCTGAATGGTCTAAGATGGACTCATTCACATGTTTGGCAATTGGCCAGTTAGACATAGATAGGCTGCTGACTGGGCATCCTCAATTATCCTGTGTATGACCTGTCTGTTGGGTTAGCTCAAGCTGGTTCACATCTTGGTCTCAGGGGTAAAGACACAGACAAAAGGGAAGTCAGCCCTTTTGTGCAAGTACTTTTCAAACCTCTGCTTGCATCACATTTGCTAATGTCCCATTGTTCAGGCCTAGATTCAAGGAGTGAAGGAATAATCCCACTCCTTGATGGTAAGTGCAAAGACGTATTGCAAATGGACTTGCACATAAATGTGAGAAAAATTATTGCAGCCATCTTTGTAAACAAATGACCACTCCTACCTTCTATTTAGTATATTCTTATTTAGTACATATCATGTGTCATATGCTAAGTCCTAAGTATAAAGAGAAAACAAGTACATCATCTGTTCTAAAGAAGATCTGATTGAGTGAAGAAGACAGACAACTAAGCCAACGTCACAATGTGGTACAATTGGAGCTATAACAAAGTTTACAGGATACTGTGCAAGTAGATGGGAGGGACATGATTCACACTGGGTGAGGGACATAGGAAGGTTGCTTGAAGGAAGTGACTGCTAAAGAGAGTTCTGAGACCATCTCTATTTGGGAAGGACGAGGGGAACTTTGAAAAATGAAGTCAAAGAACTAGCAGCGTCAATCAGCCTTCAACCTTCAACCATCCTCCTTTCACACATTTAGTGTGGAATCACAAAATCAAGATGGAAGCCCAAAGTCAAGCAGAACTACAACAATGAAAAATGCCAAGACCATTTTTCCTGAAACTCCCCAGTCTCTCAGTCTCATCAGATTACATTCTCATAAAAGATCCTTTGTCAAAGCGATTTTACTAGAGGGAGGTTGTGGACAGAGTGGCTAATGCTTACCGCTTTGGGTTTGGAGCCCAGTCTTTCCCATTCATTCTCAGTGTGATGCCACCCATCACAAGTTTCTGGAAGGCTGTGACTAGCATCACAACCAAAATGCCCTAAAGCACAGCAGAAGGATGAGGAGGAAAATGCAACAGTGGTACAAAGCACAGGGTGCTTGATAAATGTTGAATTAAAAAAAAAAAAAATGTTTAGAAGGAAGGATACATACCTTACAGTTGTCTGTGTTTACCTCTGGTCTGATCATTAAAATTTGGAGGGAGTGGGAACATTCATGATTTCATATATTTACTTTATATTGTTTGAACGTTTTACAATCAGCAGATAATATTACTAGTATTGTAAGTTTAAAAACTGAAAAAGAGAGCCATAGGTCTAAAATATTTCCATTTGATAATACTACCACCGATAATAATAACTCTTAGCACATACTTGGTATGTGCTAAGCATTTTATACATATTTAACCTAATGTATAACTAACTCTGTGAGTTAAGTACAGATTAGGAAACTGCGACTCAGCTAAGTTGCATAATTTGTCCAAGGAGACAGATAAGAAATGTCAGAAAGAAAGTGACTCTGGGTCATTTGGCTTGAGTCTATTCACAATCACTGTTATACCAAAATACTACTATCAGCTGGGGAAAGGGACAAATATTTCTGGAAATCTGAGAGTAAGGTCTAAAACAAGAAGTATAATTTCTTTAAAGCTCATATTTTACCCTTAAAATTCATCATAAGTTACTTTCTGTCTCATAATATATGTACATTTGTTTGAAAATAAAAGCATGCAAAATATTTCCCATCGGGGCAAATGAATGCTCCGGGGAGATGCCCCATGTCCATCCTGAATCTTCATGTGTTCTGGACACACCACTGTGTATATCCAGAGAACTGTTTGCCCCAGGTTGAGAAACAGAGACAAAATCAGTTCTCCATTGCTCTGCCATTCTCTGGTAGATCAACTAGGTCAGAATGTTTTTCTGAGATCCTGGAAGAGAGCAAACATCAGGTAACTCTGGTCTCTACTCCAGTTCCAGTTAAAGGGCTAAATTCTTCCTCTTAATTAAAGCATACTAAATGACCTGTCTGATGACAGCTGACAGATTGGCAGACCTGCTGGCCAGGGTATGACATTCCTCAGGCTGGCCCCAGCTGTCTCTGACTTGGTCAATTGCTCTTCACAGTCCACAGCCCACTTTCTAGGAATTCACACACAATGACTGTTGCAATCCAACACACAGTTGTTAAAATGATTAGTAAGTGCAAAAGTTCATCCATGAAAAAAATGGAAATAGATAGTGGTAATGGTGGCATAACATTGTGAATGTAATTAAAACCACTGAACTGCATACTTAAAAATAGTTAAAATGGCAAATTTTATGTTACATATTTTACCGCAGCAATAAAAAAAAAAATTATCCACAGATAAACAATACTTGGTCTGAGCCTCAACAATATTCCGAAATTAGGGAATGGTAACCATATGTCAGATGGATGGAACTACTAGCCAGGAGGAGAGCAATTCTAATCCTGTAACCTGCCACTGAAATCCCTTCAATGGCTCCCCATTACTCTTGAGATAAAGACCAGCCTTAACAATTTTATGAGGCCCTATGTGGTCATCTTCCTGATCTCATTTTGTGCCACTTCTCTCCTTGCATTTCTTGTCCCAGCTACCTCAGCCTTTCTTCTTTTCCACTCAACATGCCAAGCTCCTTTCCACTTCAGGGCCTTTGCATAGGCTTTTCCCTTTGCTTGAAAATCTTTTACATTCCATTCTATTTTTGGCTAACTCAATCCAAACATCATTTCTTCAGAGAAGCCCCCAGTATGGGCCAGGTTTTATGCTATATATGCTGATAAAACCACATATCTTCCTGTTGTAACTGAAAATCACAGGAAAACTCCAAATAACAGTGGCTTAAACAAAACTAAAGCTCATTTCTCTTTCACATTCAGAAGTCCTGGGCTCCATGGTGCCTGGAACCCAGGTTTCTTCTATCTTGTTGTTCTACTACACATGACTTTCATTCCTAAAGTCACCTCATGGTCCAAACAGCAGCTGGAGCACCAGCCATTACATCCACATTCCCACGAGCAAGAAGAAGAAAGAGGAAAAAAGGGCAAGCCTCCTCCCTTTAAAAACATTTCCAGAAAGTTGTACATAACATTTCTGTTTTCATACCATTGGCTAGAATTTAGCCATACAACCACATCTAGGTAACCGTTATGTACACCTGGAAGTGGACATTTACTTACTTTACTCATAAAGAAGGGGAGAATGGACATTGAGAGACTACTAGAGTATCTGCTACAATGGCGTTTATCTTATTTTGTAATCATACATTCATTTAAGGTGATATTTAACTAAAGTCTTTCTCCCTCACTAAATTATAACCTCCATGAGAGACTGGCCTTGGCTTTTGCTTATCAATGTATCCCCCTGTGCCTAACATGGTACTTGGTGTACGATAGATATTCCATAAAGATTTGTGGACCAAACGTGGAAAATATGCTGTTTTAATCAGCTATGGTTGTTATAAAAAAATATCATAGGCTGGGTGGCCTATCAACAGAAACAAAAGAAGTGAAAGTGGAACTGGAACAGATATTTGTACAGCCATGTTTAGAGCAGCATTATTCACAATAGCCAAAAGTTAGAAATAACCCAAGTGTTTATTAAAATATGAATGGATAATCAAAATGTGGTATATATGTACAAAGGGATATTATTCAGTCTCAAAAAAAAAAAAAAAGAAATTCAGACACGGGCTACAACATGAATAAACCTTGAAAACATTATCCTAAGTAAAATAAGCCAGACACAAAATGACGAACATCATATAATTCCACTTGTATGAGACACCCTAGAGTAGTCAAGTTCATAGAGACAGAAAGTAGAATGGTGGTTGCCAGGGGCTGGGAGAATAGGCAACGGGGAGTTAGTATTTAATGGGTATAGAGTTTCAGTTGGGGAAAATGGAAAAAGTTCTGGAGATGGATGGTAGTGATGGTTATACAGCAATGAGAATGTCCTTAATTTCACTTAACCATCCACTTAAAAATGGTTAAAATGGTAAAATTTATGTATATTTAACATACACACAGACACAGACACACACACACACACACACGTGCGCCCACGTGTGCATTTCTAGAGACTTCTGGGCTGGGCTTCTAGGAGGCAAAATGGAGAAGCAGAAAGAGAAGATTTGCCCAGGCACTCCATCCTGTCTTCCTTGGGCAGTCTGCCTCCAACGGGATTAGGTGGGGAGAAGGGCCTGGATCATCTAGGGTAGACACTGTGAATTTGTCCTAGTTGCTGAATTATTTAGCAGAGAGCCCGCATGAGCACCAGGTCCCTGTACCTCTCCCGCCTCCAGCTGTGGTTGGCACACTGCTGGCTCCAGTGGGATGTGCAAGGCCAGGATAATTAATTGACAGAACCACACCCTGGGCTCATTCCTTCCTCTACACTCCCAGCTCTGTCCTCTGGCCTTAGAGTTCTTCCTGAAGGTGACTGTCATGCTGCTGCATCAGACTCAGAATTTGATTTTCTTGTGGAAGAGATCTCTGCGGTGTGGCTGCCCAAGGAAGATGAGATTACCAAAGCCGAAAGGATGTGTTGGTGGGAGTCCTTTTCCCGACCTCTTAGTCATGCAGACTGTTTGGGCAAGGTGTCCCGTTCTGGTCACCCTGCCCGACAAAAATGTGGCCCAACCAGGACTAGACCAGGAAACAGGGATCTACTTGACATCATCAGGAGAAGAGAAAGTCAAGGTAGTGCCACGCCTGTTTTCTGCTCATTGAAGGAAATTTTGAAAAAATCCATTAAAATTTTTATGTTTAATAAAGTAATATAGGTAAAAAGTCAAATAGAAGAAAAAAACTTAAAGGAAAAACAGCAGCCCTCTGTTCCCCTACTCTCAACCCAAGCTTGGCTTCTCAGATGCAACACTTTTAACTCCTTTTTTAGCTGTTTCTTCTGTATTTACCCCCTATCTCTAATAACAAGCTTATAGTGGTATTTCTTAAATTTTCATTTGCAGATATTACCCATGGACTTCCTCTTATAAATGATTTAAGTCTTTCTTGATCTTTTCCCCTTCCTTCTCAATATCTTTTTTTCCCCCCTCTCTCTATAATACATACACGCTTTGGATTTTTTTTTTAATTAAAATTATTGGGGTGACATTGTTCTCAATGTCTTTTAACACAAGTTTGGTTAAAGCCATGCTTCATGCCTTTCATACTATGGCTATGTAAATATCAATGAGCAAAGACTCAAGTACATTTCCCTTTTGTTTCCCTGGAATTAATTTCCTCTTTTTTTCCTGTTCTTAGGTTTGTTGGAAACTGTGTCTTCCCACACCAGTCCAGGATTCTGTAAACCCCTCTCAATCCAATTTTCCACACAGTCACACTTGTCAGATAATCCCTCAATTCCATTTTTCCCTCGTGCATCCCTCTTGCAGTCCCTTCCCCCACCTGGACAGGTGGCTCTCTGGGCCTTTCTCTACAAGGCTCCATTTCTGAAGCTTCCCTTTGCTGACCTCCTGGGAATTCCGAAGAGAATTGTTTTATAACTATCTTTATGAGGTTTTAAAATTTTATATGATTTCTTCTTGTTCATTGTAGAAAAAGTTTAAAGGCATGAGAAAGAAAATAAAGGTGATATATTATTCTACTCGAAAATTACTATTAATATTTTGGTATATATCTTTCTGATCTTTTTTATACATATCAATATACATCAAAGAGAAGAAAATACCACCTGGAAAACAGAACCCACAACTGCAGTATTTCTGCCCCTAGGAAAATAGCCTGATTTCTATCTGAAGAATGATTCTTCTGTGGGGTAAAACAGCTTGTTGGGCCCCATGAGTCGATGAATATTAAAAGAGAGATTTAAAGAGACAGGGAGAGAAAATGTTTTTGAGGAAACAAAAAGAGCAGTAAAACGCTCTACCAGTTGGAAGTGGTAGGAATTAAGGCATTGAAAAATTAAATTAAAAAAAAATTAAGGCATTGAAAATCTAACAGAGATGAAGGGTCTAGAGTCACATTGTCCAATATGGTAGACATTAGCCACATGCGGCTATTTAAATTTAATAAAATACAAAATTCAGTTCCTAAGATGCACTAGCCACATTTCAAGTACTCAACAGACATTTGTTGCTAGTGGCTTCCATATTGGACAGCACAGGATAGAACATTGCTATCATCACAGAAAGCTGTGTTGGATTGCACTGGTCTTGAACAAAGATCAGGAACTTGCAATGCGTGGGCCAGATTTAGTTCATAGCAGTAAAGCAAGATGATTAAAAGGGTAGTCTCTAGAGCCAGATGTGTGAGTTCAAATCTTGCTCTGCCACTTATTATCCATATGACTTTAGACAACTTAATCTCTATGTCTCAGTTTCCTCATCTGTAAAGTGAAGATAATAGTAACTACTTTACAGGTTGTTATAAAGACCGAATAATTAATACCTGACATATAATAAGTACCTGACATATAATAAGTACTTATTACTTTGATTTGCCTGTTAGTTATTAACAAAAATTGAAATATAAATAAAAATATAGATTTGTTTTTTTTTCCTTTTGCAAGGCCTGGCAACCCTGGCTCACAGCATTCCCAATATGCCACAAATGACCTGAACAGAGTAGCATCTGCTCAGTTAAGATGAAGCATAAACTCTGCAGTTGCCTACATGTTCTTTTTCGGTGGATGTTGCATCAGCACCACTCAGGGCAGGAATCTTTTTCCAATTTGCACAAAGGCACAGTGTAAGCTGGTGGGCAGTCCTGGGGAAGGTGACAAACATGATCAAGCAGTACCTTAAGGAAGGTAATGGCAGGTTGTTATCTAGGGCAGGGGTCCCCAACCCAGTCTGGTACCAGTTTGTGGCCTGTTAGGAACCGGGCCGCACAGCAGGAGGTGAGTAGTGGGCGAGCTAGCGAGAGAAGCGTCATCTGTATTTGCAGCTGCTCCCCAGCACTAGCATCACCACCTCAGCTCCACCTCAGATCATCAGGCATTAGATTCTCACAGGAGCACCGGTGCCAAAAAGATTGGGAACCACTGATCTAGGGCGCTGATATTTAATGTTCAGTTTTAAGCTGTAACCTAAACTGTACAGTGTAATGATTCTCTACTTCAAATCTTCAGTAAAGTCTGCTGTACACAGAATTTGAGGTTTGCAATACAGCATTTTTGGCGAAATGAAGGAATGAGGTGGTCCAGCAAAGAAAGAAATTAGTGATGAAAACAGTTAGACTGAAAATTTTGCAGTGACCAGGAGAACAATGAGCCCCTTGAAAAATCTTAGCAGCTTATTTGAGGGTAGGCACCAGAGTATGTGGAATAGAGGCTAGAGTCCTTCTATTTGAATAATCAGAAAAGCCTGACTCTTAAAAGTCGAAAATATTGGCAATCTCCTGAGTCAGACATCTGGGTTATAGACTCGTACACCTTGAGGAGAGGGAGCAGAGAATAATATTTGCAACTTTGTAATTTCCTTTTATCTCTTAGTGTATCATCATTTTTCCAAGTCATTGTTCTTTTACGTCAGTGTTTCTCAAGGAGGGGAGAGGTCATATCAGAATCAAACTACCCACAGGCTTCTTCAAGCCACACAGGTGTATCAGTCAGGAATCAGATAAGGAAACAGAATCATCTCCAGTGTTTAAAAACAGAATGGATTCAACACAAAGATTAGGCTATGACCAAAGCCCTGAAAGGTTGGGAGAAGCAGCTCAACACTTGCTTTCACGAATTTTCCCAGAACACTTTCAGGGAGTCATTCCCTTTGCTACTTTCAAGAAGGTTGAGTAACAGGATATGCTGTTCTAGCTACAATCCAGGTACCAGAAAGCTGGGATTAGTAGGCTGCTGCCACCAGCCCAACCTGGACACTGGAATGTGGAATTCTGCCACTGCTGCCTCCACAATTTCCTCTCAACATCCTCAAACTTGGAGATGGGACACTGGCAATCTCATCTCAAAAATAATGCATGACATATACCTCACTTTCACTTTTCAAATCTCACAGAAGTGCATCTAAGTGGTAGGACTTAATCTGCACTCAGAATCTTAGCTGCATGCAATCTGGGAAGTGTAGCTTTATCTTTTCAGCCTCTGTAGCACAAGAAGACCACTGGAATCAAAGCTGATGGTCTACCAACCATCTCCTGCACAGAGATTCTAGTATGTCACCTCTAGGAAATCATTGCCTCTGTTATGGGCAGAGCTATTTTTTTTCCTCCCTGCTATCCACATCCCCTTTTGCTAATAATAATCCCCTGATTTTCCTTTGGAGAACCACTCTTCCACTTGTGATCCATGTGGTTGGGTGAGGCTGACCCCAGACCCCAGTCCCAGGTGAGGTACATGTCCCAGCTCTGGCCAACTATTGTACTCCATCTCCCATTCTTGCTCAGTATGTCATCCCTCAGAGAGTATGTGAAGGGATGTGATATCATCCCCGTGGAGACATGAGAAAGAGAAGGGACAGCCATTTATCTTGGGCTGTGGAGACATTTACCAACATAGAGGCTGGGGGCAGAATACTACGATTCAATGTCACTTTCTGCTCTAAGGTTTGGCAGTTGTCTGGCTTGGGTGATGCAGATAAGAAAATCAGTCATAGATATCCTTCAGAATTTTAAAATATATATGAAAAACAATCCTGATTTGAAATATTTTGCCCTTTCATTAAATGAAGCACTGGATCACAGTTTCAATATTTTATTTGGAAAATGTGTTCCCCGTAACACCTTCACACTCAGCCTAACCTTTCCCCGCAACACACATATAGTCTAGCTCTACCTCTCACTTTCTCTTAAACCACTCTTCCTGGGTTGGGAGCTCTATTCCTCAGCACCAACATCCACAGCATCTCTCCAGGAACTGAATGAGAGAATCCTAAACTAAAATAAGGAGGAATAAGAGGCAGGTAATAGTTATCTGCTTAAGAAGTTTCTGGTGATTGTGTGTGCCTAGTGACACAAACCTGCTTCCTATGGTGTTTGGTCCTGTTTGGCCGAGGGCCTGGGCCACCTGTAATGAAAACAGTTGTGAATGAGACCAGAGGCCTGGCTCCAAACCTGCACAGCCAAGTGACCCTGGGTAATCTCTCTGGGCCTCAGTTTCTCATGTGTGAAATAAGTGAGTTGGACAAACTCATGGATACAGAGAACAAACAGATGGTTGCCAGATGGGAGGGAGTTTGGGGGAATTGGGCAAAAAGGTAAAGGGATTGGGAAGTACAAATTGGCAGTTACAAACTAGTCACAAGAATGTAAAGTACATCAGAGGGAATATAGTCAATAATATTTTAATAACTATGTACGGTGCCAGGTGTGTACTAGACTTATTGGGGGGATCACTTAGTAAGTTATATAAATGTCTAACCACTATGCTGTACACCTAAAACATAATACTAAATGTCAACTATAATTGAAAAATAAAAATAAATAAATAGAAATTAGAACTACAGACTAAACTGCCAAAAAATAAAATAAGTGGGTTGGACCCATTTATTTTCTAGTTTTTATGGTTTACAGTCATACATTGGGTCAGTGATGATTTGGGGATAAGATGACTCAAGACATAAGACAATTTGTTTTAGAAATATCCCATCTGTGGAGAAGATAAACAATATTATATTAAATTGTTCTGAGCTAGGAGTCAGGAAACCTGGGCTCTGGTACTTGCTGCATCATAAACCGAGCAGCAGTGGCTAGTCACTTGGCTTCTCTGTGTCAGAAAGGGAGAGGCTTGGAGCAAATGATTGTCTAATGGCCTTTTCAGCTCTGAGATCCTATATGAGCCTATGATCCATAATGTTTTGCTGGAGAAGTAGATCAGAAGGGTTAAGTGAAAGCCCTCATTGGGTTGCCTCCTGCATTCACAGTCTTCTCTGTCCTTTGTGTTCCTCTCACGCCCAATGTCCAGATTTAAGGGTAGGAGCTGGCACATCTGAGGCCCAAACTGGCTTAGATGAGCAGTAGGACCTTGAGTTCTGCTGAGTCCTCCCATGGCTGGAGTCCAAGGGTTGAAGACCAGATTTTCCCCGCAGCTTATCAGGGTATATTACTGGCCCAGCCCAGGTGACTACTTGGCAGTGTACTTTGTTTTAATCTATTAAGTGCCCCAGAAGTGCCACTTTGGCTGACACTCTCATCCATGCCAGGCCCCATGCTGCAGGGGACTTCTGACCTCCAGCTCTGGCCGCAGTGAAAGTCATTAAAAAGGCACTATCCTTGGAGATTTTCTAGGCTGAGCCACTTTGGAGAGGTGTCACAAGGGGCAAGGCTCATTTTTTAAAATAATGTGGACTGAGGAAGCCTGGTGGGAGTAGAATAGGGGCTTGTGAGAGGAAACAGAGACTATGAGGGGTTGGGGGAACAAGATTGGGGAATTCTGGAGTTCCCACAAAAGAAGAGTCGGGATCGAGCAGAGAAGTGCAAAGGGGCATGGAGTCCAAGAAATCTATTACAGTGCAGCTAGATCTTCATGTGAATAACAGAGTAAAATGTATAAAATAACACTCCAAGTAGCTTAATTACATATGTTACCTTTCAGTGTTTTTCCCCTGAATTTTTAAAAAGTAATGTAAGGTAAAAAGAAATATGGAAAATAATAACTAATAAAAGAGAAAGGAGCCATAATTCCACCACCTAGTGATAATCACTACTAATATGTTTGTATGTTTCCTTCTGGTCTTTTAGGCATACATACACAATATAATTTTTAAAGGGATAATACTCTCTGTGCTTTTTTCTAAGCTGTTCTTTTCACTGGGCACTATATCATGGATATTTTTTCTTCCAGTCGATATTGATTCTTGTCATCATTTTTAATCACTGTATGATATTTGATCAGGTGAATGTACTATATTTTATTTAACAATCTTTTATCACTAGATATTTAAATCACATCTATTTTTAATATGCTTCTTTGAACCTCTTGGCACATACATCCTTGCACATCTGTCTAATTATTTCCTTCAGATAAATTCCCAGAAGTGGAGGTGCTCGGTCAAAGTGTATTATACATATTGACATACTGACAAATTCCCCTGCAGAAAGATTGTACCAATTTGTTCTCTACCACCAGTGTCTGATGCTTGATCACCCTTGAGTTAACAGCTTTGGCACCTTGTAATTAAGACTATGGCTGTACATCCCTTCTTTAACATCTAAATTATACAAATTTTATCCTTGACTCAGTAATTCTACTTCTGAGGAAATGTTTAAAGAAACTATCTAAATTACACACATATAAAGGGGATAGATTAGATAAATAGATAGATAGATAGATAGATAGATAGATAGATAGATAGATAGATAGATAGATAATAGATAGATAGATAGATAATAGATAGATAATAGATAGATAGATAGATAGATAGATAGATAGATAGATAGATAGATAGATAGATAGATAGATAGATAGATAGATAGATAGCTGATATATTGGGGGAAAGGGGTTGCCTGAGTAAGTCAATTGCTTTGGCAATCATCATTGTCCCTATGGATTGGAAAGGGCACCCTTAATTGTGTCAGAGATTTCTCCTCCAACTTTGCTCACTGAAAGAGGAGGGGTGGGTAATTACTCTTAGTTTCTTGGACAGTGCCACTGTTGCACATAGGGTGGGCCACATGCTTACACCACTCTCTCTCTACCCTCAGCCTCCTGAATCTCCCCTCCCCTTCCTTAATGACATCAGGCCTTGGCTCATACATCATTGTCAGCCCTACCTTGTCTATCAAAGGTCACTTTGATAGACATGTACCCAAGTATTTTTACAGCATTAGTTATGAGGCAGGATAATGAGATGATAACCGGTGTGTTCTTTCCCCTTATCAAAATCCCTTTAAAACTAAGACCACTGTCCCACCTTTTGGGTTGTGAGACTAGAGGCCACCTAGAGAAGTTGGTAGCATAGAACCAGAGAAGAAAGTCAACAAAATCTCAGTTTTTAAACTCACAGACTTTATATTCAAGTGTAAGACTGAATGATGTAGAAAAAAACATGTCAAAACAATAGTCAAAAATAATTTCCCTCGCCTCCACTCTAGAAACGATAACATTTATTAGAGAGGGAAGACAGGGAGAAAGTTTAAAGAGGAAGAAAAACAGCAGGAACTGTGCACCTGGCCTTATCTGAAGTCCAATAAACCCCTTTTATTGGGGATTGAAAAGACCTTGATTCCTAGGCAACACTTAGGCAAGGCAGCAAGCATCATAGGCAAATCTCTTACCATTATTGTGCAGATTCTATGTAGTCGAAATGGCAGCTGGGCATGTCTAGGCTTGAAATCAGAAGCAGATTCTCCCAGCTTCTGAGGGGGAAGGCTGGTGGAAGGAGGGGGGATCTCCTGGCTGAGTTAGAAGGATGCCGTATGGACAGATGAGGATAACATCAGCAGATTGTTAGGGAAGGGACCCTTCTGGACTCCCACTCACACACCACCACTGCGGCCTTTCTAGGAGCCAGACAGAGATGACTAGCCTATGATACTGGAACAGGAGGCCACTATGAAACAAAACAGAGAAGGATCAAGAAGTGGGTGTCCCCTCTCCATTTACTACTCCTTGGTGACATTTGCAAACCTTCCTTAGCAATAGAGAGGTGAAGAGCTGGGAAGAGCAGAAAGATTCAGATTATAATTGAGTTTACCTGGAAGTGATTATGTTTTTTGCTTCTAGAAAGCTGGGGCTTAAAAAAGAAATTTAGTCCATAGAAAAATAAAGGAAGTTATATATTTTTCCAAACCCGAATTCGTGCAATTGTGAAATTTTAACCTTCTTTTACAATAGTGAAAAAATTGGTAAATCTGGAACATCCAACAAGAACACTTGCAGTATTATGTAATCACTTAATGTTTACAAATACTATACAATAACAAAAATATTTATGATATAATGTTAAGTGAAGAAGCAGAATACAAAAAATGTATGTCTTTTTTATTACAATGATGTTTAAAATAAAAACCTTAAAAATACAGTTGAAATAAAGTTTGGGAAATAAACACACAAAAATATTAAGTGACTATTTTTGGGTAAGAAAGCTGTGGGCAATTTTTATCTTCTTCCTACTTTTTCTTCATTCTCCTCCATGAGCACATTTGTCTGTATAATGAAATTTACATATTTAAATATATATGTGTATATATTATTTTAGGTGTGGCTTGATCCATGGCTTAGAGCTTTGAAGAGGTTGGAGAAAAGAAGGAAGAAGGTAAAAGGGAATTTTCCAGGCTCTTTTGAACTCTGTCCTGCTGAGTGACTGAGTGGGTCATCAGTTGTCTCCTTCTTCCTCCCTGGTAAGTAAATATTGGGTGATGTCATGGACAGAATGAGCCAAGAAATGATGGGCCATGATGAATGGGTGACTCTAGAGGTTCATGTGAAATACAGGAAAATTAATGTAGTTTAACTTTTATGTCAGTGAGTCTCAAACTGTCATTCTCAGATAGGCAATATCAGCAATGCTTATTAGAAATGCAACTTCCCTGGCCCCACCCAGACTTACTGAATCACAACTCTTAGAGTGGGGCTCAGCAAGATATATTCTAGCAAGCCCTTCAGGAGATTCTGATGCCTGCTAAAGTTTGAGAACCATTTTCTTTTTCTAAGTTTATTTTATTTTTTAAAACTAAGTTTTTCTAAAATAAATTTTTGATTTTGAATAGTTTTAGATTTATAGAAAAATTGCAAGATAGTACAGTGAGTTACATATAATCCCCCTACACCCAATTTTCCCTGTTATTCACATCTTACATTAATATGGTACATTTGGAGAACCACTCTTCTAATGAATAATCACTGAGGAGCTTGCTTTAGTCACTAGGGTAGGTATCAGTCCTGAGGCCAGAAGGAGCTAAGGGAGATGCTTATCAAAACCATCACCTCTGTTCACATTTAAATAAGACTTTAAGATGGATTATTTCATTTTATCCTCAGCAGAAGCCTTTGAAATACACCGATGAATTTATCTCCACCATACAGGTGAAAAAAACTGAAGACTAGAAAGATTAAATGATTTGTCCAAGAACACACAACTAATAATAACTGATAATTATTGAACTTTTCAAATGAGCCAAGTCTTATCGTATCAATAATATGTCAACAACAAATATATATTGTCTTATTTAAACCTCACAAAAATCTTGTAAGATAAATACCACTAATATATCTTCATTTTATACACAAGGAAACTGAAGAACAGAAAGACAAATTTACTCTTGGACATACAGCTTTAAATAAAGAAACTGTGATTCAAACCTAGGAAGTCTGACTATAGGGCAGGTGTACATCACCATCAAGCTATTGAGTAAATATGATGACTTTGAAATGTATCAGCTTGCCTAGGCTAAAATACATAACCCAAAACTCCCTTTTCAGTATGTTTCCAGTTAGTATGGGCCACAACACAGTTTTTGTGGGAGATTTGGAGGACAGAAATGAAGCAGAAGCTATTCTGTAGCTGACATATGTTGCAGCTTATCTGCTGCCTCACCTTATTGACATGAGGAAACAGCCATGTATGTAAATTGCTTCACCTTCCCCCAAATCTTCCTTCAGCTTCTCTGACTCCTGGGCCAGGTGTGGGTGTTTAGCTATGTGCAAAGAGCCTTTGGCTTTTGCAGAACACCCACACCATCAACATTAGAGGCAACAAGAACTGACATGGGCTTTGGTCAGTCTTCATGGGCTCCAGTGCATGCCTCTGAGTTCCAGCTTATTCTTGCCTCCCTCTACTTTACACCCATTTTCCATTCACAACTGTCTGCTCTGTGGACTTCAAGCTCCAGAGTCAGATGTGAAGACAACAGCTTTCCAGAAACAGTTTAACCAGCTCTCACAATTATGTAAGATAAATTCCCTATAATAAATATATACAGGCAGTCTTTACCTTGCATTGTAATGCAGGAAGTATGGCAAGCTGAAACCATGCAAAGCAATCTTAATAATCAATGAGAAAAAAATCAATAAGCATGATTCTTCTGTGACCTTTACATATTTTGGTCAAAACATTAAAAACTCTCTATTGTCAATTAGTTATAAGTATACAGAAAAAGTACATAGTTACAAGAACACAGAAAAAGTTATGAGTACATAAAAAAAGTAAATCTAATATTTATTTAGTACACTGTTACTTAAAACATAAAAAACATTGAAAATTAAAATGTTTTATTTCTTTGTAAAAAACTTATTAACAGTGCTTGCTTTCTCATAGTACAACTTTGACAAGAGGAAGCATCTTTTCTATGGCTTTGTGAACGGTCATACTCCTTTCCAAGTTTGGATCACCTTCTAACATTTTATTCTTCGAGTTTTTAATGACATGAAATACATCTGAGAGCCCTTTTTATGTAAAGCTTGTTTTGTTTTTTAACCAGCATTATTTTCTCTGGAACATCTTCATCCTTTTTACTTTAATCCTTGGAATCTGGGTGCAGATTTCACAGCAGCATCCTTATCTGCATTAGCAGTCTCACAAGTTCAGCTTAACATTAATCAGTTCATGTTGATCTCTGAAAAGATTAAACTATCTATTGCTAGCGGTAAAGGTTTTTCTTCAGTCTCCTTGTAATTACCGTTTTCTTTCAATGTGGCTAGTAACTTCCCATGCTTTGGCTTGAATCCTAGCCACACTGATTAAAAAAAAAAAAAGTTATGTTCATCAATCTAAAGTACAAATAAATGCTCCGTTTAACTGCAAGTGGCTTTCTGTTTCTAATTTAAACTAAAATATGAAGTGATTTTTGCCTTGTTTTTTTTTTTATATATTTGCCAAATTTTTTCAATGATTCATAGTACAGCATCATGTAAGTTGAGGGGGACCAAAGTTTTGCATGCCAAAATATACATTTTGGGATACTGATTTTAAGCTGGTTATTAAAACACAAAAGACTTGATAAGAACTTTTGACTCTCTCCCCTTAACTGCCTAAAGGAATTCAGATAGAAAAACCTGCTAAAGAAAGGGAGCATTGCTTAAGGATCATAACATAAACCTAATGTGACAGACTTCCCTAGGTATCCCATTGTTTTGAGTGGCCCAGAAAGAATTTGTTTATCACATGTTTGCTCTTTCTCATCTACTTGTAAATTGCCTGCCTTCCCTTTGAAATCATAGACTTCTGCCTTCCTCTCCTTTGTCCAGAATAGCATATAAGCCTCAACTGCCAATGCCTCTTTAGGTCTCATATTCTTATGGTACCCCCCGATCACCACCCCATGTACATCCATAATACATTTTGGACAGTTTCTCCTGTTAATCTGTCTCATGTTAATTTGATTATTAGCCCAGTCATAAGGACTTAGAAAGATGGAAGGAAAATTATTTTTTATGCCCCTACAGGGTCTGGGTCTCTTCCTATTTTTGCTTGTTGTCACCATCTTCAAATCTTCTATTCACATCCAATTTAACTTTTAACTGTTTCACTTTTCATTTCTTTGCTTCGGTTTCATCTTTGTTGGCCAAATTTCTTTTTTTATTTTCCATTTTTGTACAATGTCACATGGGTTTATCACTGGGAGATAAGGAAGAAACACAACTACATACTTTGCTATCTGTGAGTGAATTGAATAACAGATACACAATAACCAATTACCAAAAGACTTTGAAAGAAGTGACATGATTAGTCACTGATAATGATGTGCATCTATTATTCACATGGTGATTTGTGGACTAAATTGCTAGTAATGAAGTTTTAATTTAGGCAATTACTCACAGGTAGTATACTGTGGTAACAAATTAGAACTGTTGGGGTACTGGTATTATTTAATCAAACCATGATAACTGAAATTCGTGAATATTGGAACTGTGCAGAGTGAGGACTGGCTATATGTTTGTGCATGTGTATGTGTGTAATCTTAGCTACAATCTCATAAAATAAGTGCACTGTTCCTTCATAACAGTCTCTGCAAAACCTCAAGGTAGAGTAGGAATTACCTAGAAGAGATTTGTGGGCATAGCTTTTGTCTAAAGTAGGGAAACACCAAAAAAAAAGATTAATAAGAAACCCATAAAAATTTTTAAATAACTATATTGACTGGACCATTGCCAGCTTGGTTTCAAAGGGACTAAGACCATACAAAATGAAAAGAGGCCTGTGCACACACACAACCCAACCCCCCAACTTCTGCTAGCAGTAAAAAAGCTGAGAAAACTATTCAGCTGAAAATACACCTACCTTTCACGGAGCAGTGGATGGAGTCAAGAGTCATGAAGAATTACATCCTGGCCTTAAGTCTTAATCAAGGAATTACCAATTTATGTGCAGCTGGATTTCAGAATTTCTATGGACCATTGACTCCTATATGCCTCCTATTTTCCTCCTTTTTGAATGGGAAAGTCTATAGCAGTTATCCTATGCCATTGTATGTTGAGTATGTAGAAGACAGATAAGTTGTCGCTTTACTTCACAGGTTTTCCCATTGAGAGGTATTGTACCTGAGAAACTAGATCCAAGGAGATTTATCTTCACTTGGATCTGATTTAGATCATGGCATTCTAGACTTTGAGCTGATATTATAACAAGTGGAACTTTTGGGGATAACAGAATGGTGGATTATCTTGCATGTTTGAGAAATATAAATAATTTGTGACTAAGGGCAGATGGGAGTGGTTTTTAGGTATATCCACAAAATTTTGCCTACTTTCAAAAGGTGAAGGCTAATTTTTCTTACATTTAGTGACTTAGTGACTTCCTTCTAATTAATACATACTGTGGAAGTAACAGTATGTGATTTTTGAGAGTAGATCATAAAAGACATTGAAGTTTCCTCTTTTTCTTTCTCTCTTGGATTATTCACTCTGGGGGAAGCCAGGTGCCATGTTGTGAGGATACTCAGCAGCCCTATAGAAAGGTCTATTTAGCAAGGAACTGAGACCTCCTGCCAACAGCCATATGAGTGAGATATCATGAAAGTGAATTCTACAGTCACAGTCTAGCAACAGTTGACATCTTGACTGCAACCTCATGAGAAACATGAGCCAAACCACTTAGCTAAGCTTCTCCCAAATTCCTGACCCACAGAAACTGTGTGACACAATGTTTATTGTTGTTAAAAGAAAAAGATTCTCACTGGATAAAAAAAGAAGCGCATGCTTCTTACAATAAGTACACCTTAAATAAAAGAATGCAGAAAGAATGGAAGTAATGCAAAAAGGTACACCATGCATTCAACAACAACAACAAAGAAAGCCACACAACCTAATTAAAAAATAGGCAAAGAACTTGAATAGACATTTTTCCAAATAAAACATATGAATCGCCAATAAAATCATGAAAATATGCTCAACATCATAATCTTTAGAGATACGCAAATCAAAACCACAATGACATATCACCTTACACCCCTTAGGTGGCTACTATAAAAAAAAAAGAACAGAAAATAACAAATACTGGCAAGGATGTGGAAAAACTGAAACATTTCTGCATTGTTTTGGGGAATGTAAAGTGGTGGAAAACCATATGGTAGGTAGATCCCTCAAAAAATTAAAAACAGAATTACCATATAGCCCAATAATTTCATTCCCGAGTACATAATCCAAAGAACTGAAAGCAAGGTCTCAAAGCGATATTTGGACACCCATGTTCATACCAGTATTAATTACAATAGCCAAAAGGTGGAAGCTGAAGTGTTCATCAATGGATGAACAGATAAGCAAAATGGGTGATATATATATAAAGGAATATTATTCAGCCTTAAAAGGGAAGAAAATTCTGACACATGAATGAATCTGGAAGATTTTATGCTAGGTGAAACAAATCAGTCACAAAAGAACAAATATTGTGTGATTCCTCTTATATGAGAGACCAAGAGTAGTCAAATTCATAGAGGTAGACAGTAGAATGGTGGTTGTCAGGGGCTAGGAAGAGGAAGAAGTGGAGTTTAATGGATATAGAGTTTCAGATTACAAGTTGAAAAGAGTTTTGGAGATTGATTGCACAATGATGTGAATGTAGTCAATGCCACTGAACTGTGCACTTAAAAATTATCAATATGGTAAATTTTATGTTATTTTTATCACAATTAAAAATAAAAAAGAAAAATTTTAAAGGAGAAAATCAAATAAAAGTGGCAAATAGACCATTAAAAATAAAAATGGAAAAATGCTTTTGTTATCTATTTGCTAATTAGACCACATGGTTAATTTGAATGTTTAAAAAAGAAACTGAAGTTGTACACTGATCTTTAAAAGGGAGGGGGATACACCATGCAAATGCTAATAATAACAACAATAGAAAAATTGGTGTAGCTATCTTAATATCAGATGAAGTATACTAAAGATAAATAAGGACATTTGGTAGATAAATAAAACATTCAACTATTTGGACAAGAAAACAATTCTAAATGTCTATGCTCTTAATAACATAGTCTCCAAATAGAGCAAACAAAAATTAATTTTCAACTAAAAGTGAAAATAGACAACTCTACATTCATAATGGGAGGTCTTAATACATCTCTTTTCATAACTAAAGAACAAACAAAAAAGTCAGTATAGATATAAAAGATTTCAATAACTAACAAACTTGATTTATTTAACGTTATACTCAACAACTGCAAAATACAAATTAGTATATATTAGGCAGATGAAACATTTACCAAAATTGAGTAAAGTGACAATATTTGTTTTAAATAAATGTTATTTTAAATGAATTTTAAAGTATTTAAATATATTGAGTATTTTCACTGACCACGATGGAATTAAAGAAGGTTAACTAAAAAATCTCTGTATGCCTGAAAATTTTAAAATACATTCTATATAATCTATAGGTCAAACAGGAACTCCCAATGGAAAAAAGAAAATGTTTTTAATTAAGTGATAATATAAATATGACATTCCAAAGCTTGTGAGATGGAACTGTGCTAAAGGAAAGTTTAGTTTTAAATGCATAAATCAGAAAGGAAGAAAGGCTAAGAATCAATGTTCAAAGAAGCCATGTCAAAAAATTTTTTAAATGACAGATTAAACCTAAAGAAAATGGAAGAATAAGATAAGAGCAGAACTTAATGAAGTAGAAAGCAAACACACAATAGAGAACATTAATAAAGATAAATATTGGTATTTTGAAGAGACTAATTGCTAAATCCTTGGCACAACTGATCAAGAAAAAGAGAAAAAGTTTAAATAACCATTATTAGGAATTAAAAAAGGAATATCACTATATCATCTACATGTATTTTTAAATGATATTACAAACAACTTTATTCCAATAACTTTTACATTTTGTTGAAATGAGCAAATATGAGAAAACTAAAATTTCCCAAAATGCACGCAAAGAGAAATGGAAAATCTGAATGGTTCTATACTTATGAATGAAATTAAATCAATACTTAAAAACATTCTACAAGTAATTCTTGGCCCAGATATCTTTATCATTAAATTCTACCAAAATATTTAAGAAAGAAACAATGCTAATTTTACGCTAACTTCATCTCTGGGTCTCGGTTTCCTCATCTGTAAAAGGCAGGTGTTGAACCAGCCGAGCCGTGTCTGCCCTTGATCTCTCTCTTTTAGCCCCTTCTGGCAGGCCCTGGTCTTAGGGAAAAGTTGAAGACCTTTGGCTTTCATGGGAAAAGATTTCAGAATTTTGTGGTTTTGTACCTATTGACCATCACTGGATGATTGGGAATTACCTGTTCTCTATGCTTTATAATTTGCTATGGATGGTGCCATCTGAGCTGAGATGGGTTCTCTTCCAGTGGTCCCATAATCCCCACAACTGTCCTTTACTCCCTGAAGAGCACAGGAAGCTTAAAATTGTCTTATAAGATGAACCCCAGTATTAAGGGCACAAAGGGTCATGAGTGTAATATTAATTTCACAAACTCAACTATCCAGAACCTGAAGATTTACTCTTTTAAGCATTAAAACTTTATTTTCACTATCTTGCTTGGAAATCATGCTAAGTATATTATATCTAGTACGTCTTCGTAAATATAGGTTAACAAGCATACATTCTTTAGTTTTTTTCTTTAGCATACAAGGTCATAGAGATGAATATCAGTTATTGTAATATCAGAGAAGCAATCAGGAAAATTAAAGTACATATACTTATTTTTTCCTACGCCGACTAAATTTTCCAATTTTCTATGATTTTTAAATTTTTGTCTGCTTTAAAAAAAATCTTCTCTCCTCCCTACATTTCAGGCTGTTTACAGTCCACCTTAGGTATTGTAAATGTGTTTTCTTAGAAGCAGCAGATCCCTTTTTCTAATGTGCCGCTTCTATTTTTCTGTGAGCTAAGAAAAGAGATTATCGGTATATTAATAGTGTGTGTAAAGTAGGAATAAATAAAGTCCACTGAAGATAAAATAGTTTTTAAGTTGAGATATTAAGCTATGCACACATTCTCTCCCCCTTCATTCAAGCAGATAATAGGTTTTGTGCTATTAGTCTCAGGGAGAATTTGTGGCTCCTGTTGAAGAAGGAAGGGTTGAGAGAGATGAATTTCCTCTGACCAGGGTTTTTTATGAACTGGGCCCTTAAACTTGGATGGGAAAAATTTACGTCTTTATTTTCATTAACCTGTATCTGAAATGTGGCATTTCCTTCAATTATGAATGTAGGCAACAAACTACTGTTATATTAACAGTACTTATGCTTTTGTCATCAACAGAAATCAGCTATTTTCATATCCTATTATGGTTGTTGCAATATGTTGAAATATTGTTTACAATTATCACTACTTCAAAAGTATGAAGTTATTAGATCAATCACTAGATCTTGGTATTCAAGTTTTTAAAAAAGCCATACATTACTACAGCATAAGTCCTTTAAAAATATTTTGATAATTATACATCAATATTTCCCCTAGTCTGGTGGAAGGAAAAAAGGAAAGAGCAGAGAAGGCTGTGAGACAGAGAGGGAGCACTGAGTCCTCGGGGAAGAGTGCTGCTACTCACTGCGTCCAGGGACATAGTCCCATGTCACCGAGTTGGGAGTGGAAACAGTTGACAGAGCCACTGTGTCCTGCAGGGACAAATACCTGAGGGTTTGATACCCACCTCCCAAAAAAGCTCTCCCCAAACTGTGAATAATGCATGGGAACGAGGAATCCCTAAAAAAGCTAAGTTCTATTTCTCATACAACTGAGTTTGGGAGCTAAAGTTTGTGGCAGCTACAAAGGCTCTTCTAGGCATAGCTTCAAGTACAGGATTTCCGTTCATTGTAAACATAAACAGCATGAAAAAAGTTAAATACCTGTATTCAGGTTGTAAGATCTAGCATAGACTTGCTGTGTATATTGTAATGTTAAATGAAAAATAAAAATAAAAACTCCCCTTTGTATTATAGTTATGCAGTCTCATATATGACAGTTGAATAATTTTTTTAAAAACCCTCTAATTGGACCTTTGATGAAATTCCTGAAGAGTGGCAATATTTCTGATTGGGGCTGACGTGTAGTCTGTGTGTGTGCCAGAGCTGGGAGAGGTCATGTGTAGTTATGTCCTGTTCATTTGCTGTCTCACCAGTCAGGGGACCAAACTAGGACCCCAGACATTTTTGCACTGAGTCCAGTCACCACTGCTTCCATTAGAGCCTACACTGGCAGCCTCAAGGACAAATTCAGCTATCTCACCTTCTCCCATTTCTCCATTCCAAAGATAAATTCTCAACTCATGGTCTGAAAGACAGACCAGGCCAAAAGCTTCTTCCTCTTCCTTTTTACCTTGTCTATAAATTCTCTTTCCAAAATAAAAGACCCCTTTGAGGTGAGGAGGAAGACTAGTTCTGCCCCCGCTCAACTCTTACAGAGAGCTTGCTTCCCCTCCTCAGGCTTCTCTTACTCTGCAGGGAGAGGGGGTAGGGTCTAAAGGAGAGGTAAGGGTAGTGTCCAACTTTTTTGTTATTCTTTGAACCCTAACCTATTCCTTCTACAGCTGGGCCTAGTGTGGGAAGGAGAGTCTCAGGTCTTAGCTTGTCAGATTGTGCAATGGACCAGCTGACAGGTGAGGCAGGCTCCTCTTACCCCCCAGATAGTATGAGCAGTTCAATGGCAACAGCTTCTTGGTCTTAGATGGAGATGGGGGAGGGCTAAGCCAGTGCCTCTAGGTCCTTTTATATTTATTTTTTTAAATGCTAGTTTATTTATTTATTTTTTCATACTATATATACATATTTTTTTAAACATTTTATTTTTTTATTATCCACCCCCCTCCGCCCCCTGCCCCGGCCATAGGTCCTTCCTCCTCACCTCTATGCCTTAGCCAGCAACAGGGAGGCAAGGTGATAGACAGGAGACCTGGGTTCTAGTCCAATATCTGCCAGTAAAGCACTTCTGGCCCATCCAAGTCTCCTCTCCACTGTAGCCTTAATTTTTCCATCTTTAAGACAAGTGAGTGAAACTAAATGAACTTTTCCATCTTTTAATGGTCCCTGCACATTATCAACATCCCAAAAGATAACAGTCTTTACTCACAGGCCAAGCAACAGGCTCCATGGGAATAAGGGGCCTAATCCAAGGCACACAGTCAGGCAGAGGGAAGAGAGGATTGGAATGCACCTATTTAGAATCCTAGTCCATTCAACTGCATTGTTTAAGGCTAAACCTCACCCCAGGAGCTCTGCCTCTCTTCTAAAGGTTGGGTAGTCTTTGAATTAGGAAACATGCAGAGGGAGAACATTCAAAGCCGGGGAAAGCCCAAGACCTGCTGCTAACAGGCAGCAAGGAAAGGAGCCACAGAAGTTCATCACCAGGCAAAAGGAAGCCTAGAGGCCCAGTCAGATCTGTGAGACTGGCAGATAGAAAAGAGTGGGTGATAGGGATGCATTAGGATAAGAAAAAGTAGCTATTAGGATGGCTTGCTTGTTCAGAAAACAACGTACCAAGTATAGTCCTATTGTTGACAGAGAAAAATGCCATATTAGTTAAACATGCAATCAGCTTAGCTGCGAATAGAGGCCATCATTTAGTGACAAGTACAGTCTATGAGAAACAGTCTGGGAAGGGGCAGAACAGGGGCTTGCCCCAATTTCTGAATGGTCAAAGGGAGGTGGATTTTATAAGCTTCCACTGGCCTCTTCAGGCCTGACATCTTGCTTCCTAGTACATCATGACTGTTGGAGGAGAGATGGGGTTCAGAAGATAAATAAAATTGAGAGACCACAGTAGTGGCCAGGAGATTTCATCTTTCTCTTATTTTTTAAATTTTGAAATATTTAATAGCCAAAGAAACATATGTGATATATGTGTACTACTGGTGCTCAAAGATTTCATCCCCTGTTTTATCCAGAGGTAACTGCAATTCTGAATTTGTCCTACAATCTTTTACTTTTCTTTATATTTTCCTACGCATAATATTTTTCCCCAAATAATAAATTGTTCAGTTATGCTTATTTTTAAATTTAACAAGAATATATTTATTCTATGAATTTTTTTCACTCATGTTTCTAAACTTCATCCATGCTGATGTGCATATAGTTCATTCATTTGTACTATGTATAGTATTTCATTGTGTGAATATATCACAATTAATTTATCCATTCTTTTTTTTTTTTTTTTTAGGCAAAGCAATCCTTGGTTGACCTCACAGATGGCAAGGGCTTTGTCAACTTACAATTCCTTATTTATTTATTTATTTATTTACACCTACAGCACCTGGTCTTCCTAGGTGGTCTCCCATCCAAGTACTAACCCGGCCCGACCCTGGTTAGCTTCCGAGATAAAATGGGATTGGGCTTGTTCAGGGTAGCATGGCCACAGACAATTTATCCATTCTTTTGTCCACAGGCATCTGAATTCTTTCCAGTTTTTTGCTGTTTTAATGTCTATGTTTCTTGGAGCCCAAGTGTAAAAGTTTCTCTGAGGTACATACCCTGGAGTAGAATTATTGGGTCAAATTGTTTTTGTGAGTGGTTGGACCAATTTATGTTCCATTCATCAGAGTTCCTGTTACGTCACATTCTCACCAAGATTTGGTATTATTCTTCCACTTTCTAGCAGTATCCCTAATTGTGGGTGTCTCTGCTGGTGACCTTGGAGATGGGAGTAGCCAGAGCCTGTGGCTTTACTAATGTCACATTGAACATCCTGAGCCATTTCTGTGTACCATATATTCATAACTAATTAACACTGAGTACAAGGGAGGAGAGGAAATGAGTTTAGGTATAGACTAGGAGACGTGGGGTCTTTCTATGTTACTATCAGAATCCCTGGATCCTTTTAGAGAATGAAAGCAGATTGGTTACTTCTGCCCTAACCCAAGGCATACTGAAGCCTGATCCCCTAGGGTGACTGAAGATGCTTAATTAATTTTCTTCTCTATTAGCCCCCTACTCCCTTTTCTCAGGTGAACACTCTACCTCCCTCCACTTTTTCTTCCACTAAGTTAGTATTTCTCCAAATGTGGCCCACCACCCATCAATGTGAGAATCAGGTGGAATGCCTGTTAAAAATGCAGATTCTCAGACCCCCTCCTCAGACAGAATCCGACTCTCTGGAGTGCAGCTCAGGAATCGCCTGTTTAACAAGTTCCCCAGGTGATCAGTGTGCACACTGAGGTTTGAGAGCTGCTGCTCTAAGCACTCCCATCAGAGAGGTCAAATCAAGTTCATCTCCAGGCGGGTTCAGACACTCTCCCAACAGCTCCTCCATAAGAAACAGGTTGAATTCCATCTTCTCGTGACTCCTCCCCTACTTCCACTGTCCCCCAGGACAGCAGGGATAAGGAGACTACTTAAATTGTAGCATCTATGTGTAGATGTGCACCCTAGCATTGCTTAAAGTAAAGAGAAACTGAAAAACGTCTGCCTGCCAGTAGAGTTCTCGTCAAATACAAAATGGTACATCTTTCCAATGGAATGCTACGCAACTATTAAAAGTGACTCTGTCTTTATTATAGTCTCCACTTTCATTGAATCTTTTAAGAAGTATGTTAAATTTTACAGTTTCACTGTTTGAGTTTTCTATGTAAGTAGGCATTATCTTTATAATCAGAAAAATACAGTACAATAAAACACAAAATACAGAAACACTCAGAAACTTTGCTGGATGTTTATAAAGAAGCTGGTTTCGATAATTCACTAAATCCTGATAATAAAAATCTCTTCAAATTATCAAAGGAAATACTACAGGAAATTTTTCCATATCTGAGGGACTTGAGTTTCCGGATTGAAAGAGCTCACCAAAAGGCTAGCATAACAAACAAAAAACAATTTTGCAGATATTTGTCATCAAATTTCAGAAAACCAAGAATAAAAAGATCCTGAGCACTTCCAAAAAGAAAAATGGAAAAACAGGCCAAAGACAAAGCATCAAGAATCAGAGTGGCATTTGGGCTACTACCAGAGGCATTGAATATTAGAAGACCATGAAGCTTTACTTTCAAAACAATGGAGAAAAAAGATCTCCATATCTATTATAAATAGCCTAGGATAGGTTATGGTAGAATAAAAACATACCGAGACATGTAAGGGCTCCAGTATTTAATTTTCCAAGCACTCAATCTCAGACTACTCCTGGAGGATGTGCTTTAGCAAAATGAGGATATGCAACATGAAAGAGGAAGCCATGCATCCTGGAAATGGGAATTCTAATCCAGGGCACTAGTGAGAGAAGCCCCCACAGGACCCAGTTAAATCAAATTGGGGCAGAAGAAGGGGGCTGAGGGATAGATGCCTCCAGATTAAAAAATTCAAATGGAACCAACAGAGTTCAAACTATGTTTGAGTATATGGAACAACTATTCACAGTCATGTGACAGTCTTTTGGAGCATTTGAAAAAAAGTAATGAAATAGAGATAGGCACACAGAAAACCAAGGAAATGAAAATAAGACAGCTGATAAGTTCAGAAAAAACAAAAAGTTGGACATAGAATACTGGAAGTCAGCACAATGCATAAAATTGATAAACTACGAAACTGTAGCATATGCATATTATTTAAAAATAAAGAGAAAAACAAGGGAAACAAAGTTAAGAATTGAAAGTAGTTTCCTCTGGGGAATGGAACAGGTACATGGGTAAAGGTCTGTTGTATTTTGCCATAAGCCTTGTAGCATAAGCCTTAGTTTTTGGCCTGTTTTTCGTTTTTCTTTTTTTTTTTTCTTTGAAAGTGTTTAGGATCTTCTCTATTCTTGGTTTTCTGAAATTTGATGACAAGTATCTGCATTGCTTTTTGTTTGTTGTGCTAGCCTTTTATTGAGCTCTTTCAATCTGGAAACTCAAGTTTCTCAGATCTGGAAAATTTTCCTGTAGTATTTCCTTTGATAATTTGAATTTAACTATATATACTCATTATTATTATAATAAAAGTTGGAACACTCATACACTGCTGATTGAATGTAAAATGATGCAGCATTATCTTTAAAGAGTTAAACGGAGTTATCGTATGACCTGACAATTCCATTCTTAGGAATAGATTCAAGAGAATTGAAAACAAGTGTTCAAACAAAAACTTGTACTGGAATATTTCAGCACTATTTCCAATAGCCAAAAAATGGAAACAACCCAAATATCCATCAATTGTTGAATAATTTAAAAGTGGTATATCCACATAGTAGAAAATTATTTTGCTATATAAAGGAACGAAGTATCGATACATGCTACAACATGGATGAAACTTGAAAACATTACCCTAAGTGAAAGGAGTCGTACATGAAGGATCACATATTATATAATTCCATTCATAAGAAATGTCCAAAATAGGCAGATTCACAGAGACAGAAAGTAGATTAGTGGTTGCCTGGGGCTGGGGGAACATGAAATGAGGGGTAACTGCTTAATGGGTACAGGGTTTCTTTTGGGGATGATGAAAATGTTCTGGTGATGGTTTCACAACATCGTGAGCATATTAAAACCTACTGAATTGCACTTTAAAATGGTCAAATGGTGAATTTTATGTTATGTAAATTTTATCTCAATAAGGGACATCCAATTCAAACTGCCTTAAACAATAAAAGACATGTGTTCCCAGTTTAAAGTATTAAAACACACACATGTGCATATTTTCCCCACCACTCTTTCAGGGCCTAAAACCCACTGTGCCCCAAGACTCCTGCACACAGAACCTGCAGAGGGGCTGGGAAGGACAGTATATTGTTGTGGTAAATAGGTGCCTGAGAATCAGACAGTTGGGGTTACAGCTCTGGTTCTGCCACTAATTTGCTGCAAGACCTGCAGAATTCTTAATTTAATTCTTAGTTTCTCATCACTAAAATGGGGTAATAACAGTCCCTATCACATCCTATTTGGTGATTGTAAAGATAAGAAATAACGTTTTTAAAGCCCAAGCACAACACCTGGCCCACAGTAAACAGAGTACTTAGATCCTAGTAAACATATAATCTCACTTGGTAAACACTTAGCTATTTAATATTAGTATTAGATAACGCCCTAAACAAGGATGTTTTGGGAACTCCACTCCTGCTCCCAGAATGAGCAGTTTAAGCATAATGGAGCAGAGCAGGTAGAAGGAGAGATTTCAGGAAAATGCAATACTAATATTTTTTAGCGCTTACTAGGTGACAGGCCTATTCTAAAGCCTTTCTGCGCATGAGCTAGTTTTCCTAGCCTACCTGGCCTGCCTGCCGGCCCTGTTTTGGGGAGAGGTGCCCTTGGGGCCAAGGATTTTGGAGGCCGCGACCCCACCTTAGCAACTGGAAGGAGGTTGGCACGGGCGTAGAATTTGGGGGTTGGTGGGGTTGGCTGCCTCAGTTGGGACTCAGTAGTCCCGGCCCACAACAGGGATCCAGCCCACGGCGGGAGAAAACGTATCGCAGCCAGCCCGCGGGGAAGGTGGGCTCAGACTTCTGTTCTGGCCGCCTGCGGAATGTCCCGGGGGACGCCTGAACCGAAAGGACAGGCAAGGGAGCGGGGTATTGAGGCCAGAGGGCGCTGTGACCCAGAGCCCGGGGGATTCAGGGGCCAGAGGAAGCGGGGGTAGCCTCGGGAACCAAAGGGAGGTGGAATCCATGGGGCAGCTCCGCGGGGCCCTGCTCCCACGGGACCTCCCCTGACCCTGATTGAGCCCTGCCCCTCCCCTTAGAGCCCACAGTCTGGGCTCTGCACTAACTCTTCCTGTTCATAGGGCTCAATTTACTCCCGTGCCTCCCCTGATAATCTGAGATTATTTGCAAAACGGCATTTTCATTTAAACAGTGGACAAAAGGGGGGAGGTAGATGGAGTAAAAGGGGTCAAATATGTGGTGACTGAAAGAAATCTAATTATGCGCAGTGAACATATAATGCAATATATATATATGTGTATATATATATGCCATACATATATATGTATATATATATGCCATACATACACACACACACACACACGCACGCACGCACGCTTTACAGCTAAATTGTATGCTTGAAATTTCCTGGATTTCTTTAATCAATATCATCATTATTATTTTTTTAAAACATTCCAAAAACCGTAGAGAAAAGATCCAAACTGTGTCCCTCTCATGGGCTCCAGTAAACCTCTGGGCTCCTTGAGGACAGGGTTTGTCTTTCATCTCTATCCCCAGTGCCTGGCATCTAGTAGGCTCTTTGCTGTTTGAGGTTGAATATATAATGAATGGCTGTGTGACTGAACTTCCTTTCTTGGGACACAGACCTCACCCTTGGGCCTCTAGAGGCAGAGGCAGAAGGCTGTGGTAGGAGCCCCGGCCCAGAAGTACTAACAGTCAGCTACTATAATTCCTTACATGTATATATTGGTGGACAATGTCAAAGCCAACTCACTGCTTTTTTCTCTGAGCCTCATACTATCCTTGAGAAGTAAATATCTAATGCTATCATTCTCATTTTACAGGTGAGGAAACAGTTTCAGAGGGAGTAACCCAGCTAGACATGTACAGAACCCGGTCTTGCCTGCTTTCTGGAGCCAGACTTCCTGGAGCTCCTGCACCAGGCTTGTAGTTATGGATATCCATACGGATGGCATTTCTCCTGCTTTTCCCTTTGCCCACTGCATTATTCAGGGCTGCAGTGTACAAAGGGCAGGCCATGGGCTGGTGATTATGATGAATAGCAGGTGATATGCTGGTGAGGCTATTGAAATAGGGAGAGCAACATTGTCATTTAATGCCAATCCAGGTTTGATGCAATACAGGTGTACTTACCAAACCTTTACTGGACTACATATTTGGGGAAGAGTGTAACGATGGATAAGATACAGGCCTTGCACTCAGGGAGCCAAGACTTGGTAGAACAATAGCCACACAGATTGTGAGGAAGGGAAAATTTTTCCCTCCTTTCCCTCATAGTTCTTCTGGCTGGTCTAATAATCGAATTGACGAGACAGATTAACAGGAGAAAACCAATTTTTAAATACTTATGTATATGTGGGAACTCCATAAGAATATGGGGCCCAAGGACAAATTGGCAGTTGGGGCTTACATGTCATCTTGGGCAGAGGAGAAAGCGGGTAGGGCAGTGGTTTGGACTTCAAAGGGAAAGTAGGCAATTCACAGGTAAATGAGGAGTAAACACTTGGTAAGCAAATTCTTGCCACACCACCCAAAAACAATGGGACACAGAGGGGAGTCTAACAACAGATTTGCTAGGTTCCTTAGTATCTACCACACTTAGTTCATATTATTTTAAGGTGATAGTTCACTTCCTTCAAGCAGGTTTTCCTATCTAAATTCCTTCAGACAGGTAAGGGGGAGGTAAAAGACTCCTCTAAGTCTTTTGTTTCTTAAAAATAACCAGCTTACAATAATCATATTCCTAAAAAGCATATATTTTGGGATGACAAACTCTACTCGCACTCAATATACATATACATATGTATATTTTCAAGAGTTCAGGAGGTTTATCTAAAAACAATGATTCATAACCAGAGGTTCACAGAATACCTGTGGAGAATTTTAAGTATACACATGCAAAATACTGGTGTCAGAGCCCCACCTCAAGCCTACTTAGTCAGAATTTCCTGGAATGAGATCAAAGCATGTGGATTTTTAAAAAAGCTTTTCTTGGATTCTGATGTGCATTCCTAGATGAGATCTGTTGTTTTAATGCAAAATTGTTGTTGATTGTGGACCAATAAGAGAAAAACACAAATAACAACAGAGAGCAAACGGGGGTGAGGACATTAATAAAGTGAGAAACGAAGTGCTATAGAGTTTCAAAGGAGGGAGAAGTCACATCTAGATGGAGGAAATCAGGAAGTATGGGTAAAGCAGCAATTTGTGATGGGACATAAAGTATGTATAGGTTATGGACCAGCTGAAATTGTGGGAAGGAAAAGAGGAGGATGTTTCAATAAGACACACTAGTTTGAGCAAAGAGAGAGAGAGGCAGGAAAGAGCACAAAGTGTGTTCAGGGACCAGATCATAGTGAGTTTGGCTGGAGGGTGGTTAAATATGGGAGAAAAAAGTGGGACTCTGTTGTGAATGATCTTGCATGCTAAAGTCTTATTAAATATAAATGGAAGAGTCAATATTATAGAGATGCTGATCCTCTCAAAATTGATCTGTATATATAATGTAATAACAATAAAAAATCCCAAAAGGGTTTTTGTAGAAAACTTAATAAAATGGTTCTAGAGTTTATCTGGAAGAATAAATATTTGATATGAGTTAGACAATAGAAAGCTATGATAATTAAAACAAATGTGTACATGTGTAGAAATAGGGAGGTGGATTAATAAAACAAGTCTAGAAATAAACCCAAGTATGTATGAGAACTACAAAAATTACCAAGAGGACAATTCAAATCGATGGGTATCAAATGAAATAAACCAGTTACAAAAAGATAAATACTGTATGATTTCATTTATATAAGCTATCATAAATAGTCAAATTCATAGAAACAGAAAGTAGAATTATGGTTACCAGGACTTGGGGGAAGGGGGAAAAGGGGAGTTGTTTAATGGATCTAGAATTTTAGTTTTGCAAGTTGAAAAAGTTCTGGAAATTTATTTCACAACAATGTTCAATGTCAACAATATTGAGCTGTACACTTAAAATGGTTAAGGTGGTAAATTTTGTTATATGTACTTTGCCACGATAAAAAAAATTAACGGTATTCAAACATCCAGCTAGCTACTTGGAAAAGATACATATTTCACTAGATTCCAGATAGATGAATGATAACAATAGCAAACATTTAAAGAAGAATTAACACCAATACTCCTTAAACTCTTCTAAAAAAATTGAAGAGGATCACTTCCAAATTCATTCTATGAAGTCAAGATCACCCTGATACCAAAATCAGAAAAGATACTACAAAAAAAGAAAACTATATCGATATCCCTTATGAACATTAATATAAAAATCATCAATAAAATACTAGCACACTGAATTCAATAGCATATTAAAATTCAATAGCATATTAAAATAGACCCAAGAGGGTCTATTCTTGGAATGCAAAGACGGTTTAACATATGAAAATCAATCAATACACCACGTTAACAGAAGTGGAAAAAATGATTATTTCATTTGATGTAGAAAAAAGCATTTGACAGTTTAGCACCCATTCTTGATAAAAACACTCAACAAGGTAGGAATAGACGGAAACAACCTCAACATAATAAAGGCTATATATGAAAAGTGCCAGATAATAGCATACTCAATGGTGAAAGACCAAAAGGTTTTCCTTTAAGGTTGGCAATAAAACAAGGATGCCTGCCTATGCTGCTTCCGTTCAATGTAGAACTAGAAGTCCTAGGCAAGGAAAAGAAAGAAAAAGCATCAAAATTGGAGAGGAATAAGTATAAAGATCATTGTTCACAGATGACATGATCTTATATGTAGAAAATCCTAAGGATCCCAGAAAAAAAAGAATTCAGCAAAGTTGCAGTATGCAAAACCAACACATAAAAATCAGCTGATTTTCTACACATTAAAAATGAACACTCGCAAAAGGAAATTAAGAAAACAATTTCATGTACAATAGCAATAAGAAGTATAAAATACTTATGAATAAACATAACCAAGGAAGCTATATTAGTTTGCTAGGGCTTCCATAACAAAATACCACAGACTAGGTGGCTTAAACAACAGAGATTTATTTTCTCACAATTCTGGAGGTTGGAAGTCCAAGATCGAGGTGTTAGCAGGTTTGGTTTCTTCTGAGGCCTCTCCTTGGCTTGCAGATGGCCACCTTCTTGCCATGTCCTTTCATGGTTGTCCCTTTGTCTGTGTTGTCTGTAACCTAATCTCCTCTTTATAAGGATACAAGTCATATTGGTTTAGGGTCCACTCTAACAACTTGACTGGTGTGGGCCTTTTAAAATTCATTCAGTTTGGTACACAGCGAACTCTTAATTTGAAGACTTATATCTTTCTCTGCTTCAGTACTTTTTCTTCCATCATTCTTTTACTTTCTGTGCTCTCACATTCTGAAACTCCTGCTAAACAGAGTTGGAGCATCTGGGTATATCTTCTAAACCTCTATGATCTCATATTATCCAACTTTGCCTCCTCTCCAGACTACCTTTTCCTGAATGAGTTTTCAGGCTGTGGTTTCTTAACAAAAGTGATTTTATCTTCTTTTTATTTTTTTAATCTATTTTCAAATTATACAACTGTATATTAATTCATTAACATTTTAAAACACTTAAATGATACAGAAAAAATTAAAAACTCTCATGCCCCACCTCTAATATTCCAACTCAGTTTCTCCAAGGTAACCAGATTCAGTTTAGGGTTTTTCCTTTCAGATTTTTTCCTATAATGACTTTTATATGTTTAGATTTTTATATTGAAATAGGTGTTTTGTTTTTGCTGTATGTAAATGGTATCAAATTGAAACTCTTGTTTCACAATTTTCTTTTACTTTATTCTATATCTTGGAGATTTTCCATGTCAGTAGACATAGATTTATGTACTGTCAACAGCTTTATAGCATTCCATACTACTGATGTACCATAATTTATTCACTCATTCCTTTACTGAGGGATATTTACATTGTTCCCATTTTCCTTCTCTTTTATAAACAATGTGACAATGAACATCAATGTACCCACCTCAATATCACTGCATTTCTTTAGGAAATAACTTAAAAATGGAATTGCTGGTTAGGAGAATATTTATTTTTTTATTTATTACATTTATTTTTTGATATATCCTTAATACAAAATTCAAGTTACTAAATCAATTATATTGAAAAGCGAATCTTCCTACTCCTGTCTCCCAAATCATCAGTTCTTCACTCTAGAAGCAATCACCATGTTTTTTCTTTTTGCAAATATTCTAAGATTGAATGCATACATATATATGCATTCAATGAGTGTAAATGCAATTTACACTCACTATGGTGGATTGTAATTGGCCAGATACTTTGCTGTTCCTCCTACCCAGAGGTGAAGTCTGTTTCCCTACTCTTTTTATTTGGGTTGGGCTAGGCCTTAAGAGATATTGTAGCTTACTCTCTAGCTTTCTTGGAATGTTCCTGCCATGTGAATAAACCTACTCTATCCTACTGGAATGTGAGAAACAATGTGAAGCAAAGACACACTCCCAGCTTTGGTTCCCTAGACCAGGGGTTGGCAAACTTTTTCTGTAAAGGCTAGATGGTAAATATTTGCAGCTTTGCGGACTATAGGGTCTCTCTTGCAACTATTCAACGCTGCTGTTGTATTGTGAAAAAGCCATAAACTATGTATAAATAGGTGTGGCCAGATTTGGCCCACTGGCATTAATTTGCTGACCCTTACCCTACACCAGGGGTTCCCAACCTTTTGGCACTAGAGACTGGTGCTCCTATGAGAATCTAATGCCTGATGATCTGAGGTGAAGCTGAGGTGGTGATGCTAGCACTGGGGAGAGGTTGCAAATACAGAGGAAGCTTTGCTCGCTTGCCTGCTACTCACCTCCTGTTGTGTGGCCCATTTCTTAATAGGCCATGGACCAGTACCGGTCTGCGGCCTGGGGGTTAGGGACCCCTGTCCTAGACCAATGAGCCTGCCAACTGCCAGGCATGTGAGGTCATCCCAGTGTTTCCTCCAGCAAACTGCAGAGATCAGCTGAACTAGTCCAGACCAGAATAACTGTCCATCTAATGCACAAAATTGTAATAATTAATGCTTGTTGTTCTGCATCACCAAGTTTTAGTTTGTTACACAGCAAAAACTAACCAACACACCAACCTTTGCCATCATTGAACATCATTTTTTAGTTTTATTAACCTGATGTTAAAAACAATACATTGTAGTTATTTCGCTATGTCTTCCTATGATTACATATGTGTCTAAGCATTTTTTTATATATATTCATTGGTCAACTATATATGATCTTTTGCTTTCTCTTCATATCCATTGCTCATTTTAGCACTGGATTATTTTCTTGATTTGTCATTGTTTGAGAATATATCTTGGATATTAACCCTTTGCCCATTACATATACTAAATAAAACATTTTGTTTGTTGTCTATTATTATATTACCTTTTTATATTGAATTTTAAAATTTTTATATAATCAACTTTGGCAATCTTTTCCTTTATAAGGTTTTTGAGTTTTGTATCTTTAAATGGCCCTCCCTATTCTAAGTTTATAAAAATATTCTCTTACATTCTTCTAATACTTCTATAGTTGATTTTGTTTAAATAATTGTTTTATTATCCATATGGGATTTATTTTATGTATGGTGTAATTTTAATTTTTTCTAGGTGAAAACCATTATAATGATCTATTCTTACACATTATCTTCCAGATAAATTTCAAAATCATCTGCAGTTTCCGATAAAAACTACTTGACTTTTTACTTGTTATTCCTATACGTGTCCTATTTTTTTCAAAGCATTCTCAATTTTTTTGGTATGCCAATAGTACTATTTCTGGGTTTTCAGTCCTATTTGGAATTTATTCATTTGAATTTATTTATTTTTAATTAATATATTTGCTTTGGGTCTTAGAACAAGAGGGAGGGTAATCAGATGTACATTTAGATCCAGTTCTATCAGCATTAATTTTTGAAATTTACTTCCCACGTTCTTGAAAGAATTCAGCATTATTTATAATAAAAAATATGGTGTCTAAGTGTAAAGCATCACTTGAGTGGTTCTCTCAGTTACGTAAATGGAGGCTGAGAAACGATCATTATTCTGGGATTAGGGTATAGCTTTTGTGACTTAATTAAGGTAGCCATTAGATCTGACATATTAACTTGGTCCCTCAGAGAGAGTTAAATAAATTTACATAAGAAGGCCAAGGTCTTCTGGGCTAAAAGGAATTGATACTCAATCGTTGCTCCCTAAGACATGAAGTTAGAGAGACCTGTGGATGTTAATTGGCTGGTCCTGGCTAAAGGACAGTGGCAGGGGAGGGTAAGTCAGAGAGATAAGCCCTAAAAATTAGATGTTGAATGTCTTTTAAATCTATTTTGTGAAGTCTCTAGGCAATTTTATGTAAAAAAATTTTTTTAAAGGAGATGTATTTATCATTGCACCACAATTTTAGAAGCAAACCAATCTATGTCCACCTGTAGAAAAATTAGTTTAAAAATGTGGCACATCCACACAATGGAACACTATGCCCTCATCACAAAGGACTATTTAGAACTATATTAACTGAAATAAAACCTCCAGGATTTATATTTGAGTTAAAAAAATAGAAAATATTCCTATAGAAATTTAGTAATGTCTTTATGAATATAGAGGTCTAGGAGTAAGGTTATTAAAATTTATGGTGATTGGCTCTAAGTGGTTGAGATTTTAGATTTTTGCTTTCTTTTTCATACTTTCCTGTATTACTTAATTTTTTTTTTTACAAATTTACTATAATGAACATGTTTTATCTTTATGAAATAAAAGATTTTTAAAAATAGAAAGTGACTAGAGAAATTATAATAATAGTAATAACAACACCTTCCTATGTACCAGAAACTATGCTGTTTTATATGCATCATCTGATTTCTCACAACTTCATGAGATTACCATCTGGTTTTGCAATATTGGGCAAACTGAGGCTCGAACAGTTTAAGTAAATTGTCCATAATCATAAGGTTAGTAAGTGGTAGGATCAAGATAAAAGCCCAAATTTCCTGGCTGCAGAGCTAGGGTTTCTCTTGTTCAACCCACAGAGGACTTGGATCTGTCTGGAGCTGACAGAGAAGATATTCACCAGCATTTTAAATGCAATCCACTGTCAACCCTACTAGTCATACCTCCAAGGCTTTTCTTTTTTACCCTTTTAGAAGAAAGCACCAAATACTATAAAAAATAACCTGTACCAAAGTTACTACCAACTAAAGACAGAAAATTTTTTGTGGTATTCTGCTACAATGGCAGACTTAGTGAACTATATCTTCTAGTACTGAAGGGGTACCCTACTATAGTCCCTCTGGAAGCTGGGCTGGCCCTTTCACTTGGTTTAACAAATAGAGTAAGGTGAAAGCACCAGTTCTGGACCTAAGCCTTAAGAAGGCCTAGCAGCTTCCACTTTTCCCCTTTTGTGAGCCCTGAACCACCATGTAAGAAGCATGGCTATACTGCTGGAGAGATTATGTGGAAAGGTCACATGGAGGAGAGAATTTGCCACTACAGGGAGAGAGGCCAGTCATTCCAGCTCAACCAGGCCCCAGTTGATGCTACCACCAAAAGCAAGAGCAGCAGAAGAATGGCTAGGCGTGGTTTGTTACACAATAGATAATGAAAACACCTCTTCATCTTCTTTAGGCCAATCCTGATACACTCAGTTCTGTGTAATGCTGAAGTCTTCATTCCTTTGTCCCTGTTTATGAATTTTATTGCAACAGTTTGCCAGAAGCTTTCACATTAATTACCAGGACCTAGGCAAGCTTTAATAATGATGAGGATCCAGAGGCTCAGACTTTAGCCCTAGTTTTGTTACTTGCTGTACACCTTTTCGAAGTAATTCGCCTTTTTGTCTCAATTGTAAAATGGGGAGACTAATGCTCACTCTACTTACCAGAGGGTAAAAATTAGTATAACCTAGTTGAAAAGAAAAATAAAACGTATTTAATAGCTTTTCCAGCTGAGGCAGGTGAGGAAATACAAAAAAACATAGATTTGTTGTCATACGGGTGTAAGATCTTGAACAAATAACAATACTTCTGATCCCCAGTTCTTCCTCTGTAAATGAGACTACTTTTTCTCACCTCAGTTTATCTGTGATGTTTAAATGAAATATCGCATGAAGAGCCCTGTTGCACAATAAACGCTAATTGCCCGCCATCGAATCCAAAAGCTCTCTTTTCCCAATCCCCCGCCATCCTCATATTTCTCGCCCAACCCCAGAGACTGTGATTTAGTAAGTATGAAGTGGGGCCCAGAAAGCTACTTTTTAAAACCTACATTAAAAACAAAACAAAAACAAACAAACAAAACAAAGTTACCTAGCAGATCCTAATGCAGGTGCTTTCGCGAAAAGGAGTCCACTTGCTACTAACGCCCTCTACATCTGGAGCCGCAAACTCCAGGTCTCGCGACAGTTTCTTTTTTTCTTCAGCAACTGCTACAGATAGCGCGAGAGTTACTTGTCCAACCACGAGGCCGGATGGCAGCCCCAAGATGGCGGCGCGCTGGGAGCGTAACATCTGCGTTTCCAGGAGCTTCGCGCTGCGGTAGGCTTAAGACACTGAGGTTAGAGGCCTAATATAAACTGGTCGTCGGCAGAAACTTCGACCTCAGAGGTAAGTCACTTAATATCTTTCAAGCAGGTTGAGAGTTCACTTGACCCATACATCACCCAGGTTTCCTCATTCTCGGGTTTTGGGCCCGTGCGGTGCTCACTTCGGGGTCTAGGGAGATAGACCCGGTGGGTGGGTAAGTAGGGGGGTGTGGGTGTCGGTGTGTGCACGCGCGAGAGTGGTGGTGGGATGGGTGGGGGGCGTTGGCGAATAGAATGGAGACTAGGATTTGAGGTAGGAAAGACCCCTGGGAGCTGAAGAGGTTTAGAGAGATCCGAAACTGAGGCGGGAAGACAAACTGAGTGAGTGAAATGAGGGTGTGGAAAGAGGGGAAGAGACGGAGAATTGGCGGGACTGGAAGAAAAAGTCAGATTTATAAGGGAAGGCAACGAGAAAAAATGGAGATTAGGGTTGAAGTGGTTGGGATCTGTGCAGAAGGATATTCGAAGTTTTGAAAGCAGAATTTAGACTTGTCTGTTAAGGTAAGTGGTATTATTTAAGCGGCAGGAAAACCCAAGGAAACAAGTTCGTGCTACTGCTTTTTGGACTGACTCGGGTAACCCGGGAAAAACCCCCAACCCTAAGGCTGAGCCTCTTTGTGAGTTAAGAGGGAACTTTTCACCAAGGATGGGGGTGTTGTGTTTCGGTGGCCTAGACAGTGAAAAGGGTACCATTGTGCCTTCAGTCAACAAATACTTATTGAGTGCTTACTCTCCCAGGCCCTAATTTAAATGCTAGGAAATCGCAGTGAGCAAATAGACGAAATATTTTTCTTTTATGAAGCTTACTGGCAAGATAGATTTTAAAAAATTAGTGAAGTATATGGAATGCCAAATGGGTAAGTTCTATGTAGAAGACTGAGGCTAGTAAAGGAAACAAGGAGTGTATTCATTTGCTTCACTTTAAAGTAGAGGTATTAAAGAAAGGCATCATTCGGAAGGTGACAGTTGAGTAAAAGACCTGAACAAGGCCAGAGTACCTTATATGTGTGTATTTCTAGGGGAGGAGCGGTCCATGCTGACCAAACAGCAAGTACAAAAATCCTGAGGCAGGAACATACCAGAATTGATAGAGAAACAACAAGGAGGCCATTGTAGCCAGAGCAGAATGAGCCAGGAATAGAAAAGTACATTAGGTTAAAGAAAAGGAAGTGACATTGCTAATATCAGGTTAAGAGTTGACACTCAGTTAAATTCTGAGGAATGGGATCGATTTAGCTAAGAACCCATTGCCTGTATTAGCGCTTGGTTAGCAAAGAAAGTGGCTTTATTGACTCCTTTATCTATCCTGACCAGAAAGGTTGAATAATGTAGGAAATGAATTGAATCTGTCATATGTGAATGAAAAAGGGTCTATGTGATAAACCTGACAAACTCAGAGCGGCCGCATGGTAGGCTTGACTAGCTCAGTGACCGAAAATAACCACACTGGATAGTTTGATCACAAATTCCAACTGGACAGGTCATAGCGGGTAGTCACATCCCAGGCCTACAGCTTCCTTAGCAAAGGTCAATCTTTACCTTAAGTGAGGCCTGTCTGTTGTTCTTACGCATCTAGGATAACATACCTTTGAAATTTCAGAGTGATTTTCTTTTTTAGACCCTTCAAAAGCACAACTGTAGGCACCATAGCACAAGACCACAGAACTCCTCATCGTTATCTTGTTCTCTGCATACCCTCTATGTACTATAAATGTTAATTATTAACTATCCTATACCCACTAATGTTAAAAGCATGTGTTTCTCCATTTTGCTTTTTTTCCAATCCTAGAGATTTTGCTGCTTTGCTTTCTCCCACCTTAATCTACCATCAGTGGACTTCATGTACATTCCTTACATTTTCTCCTTTGATTAAATGCATAAAAGGAACTGTAAAACTGCCATTTTCTGGAGGATTTTCTCTCTCTCTCTTTTTTTTTAGGCGAGGCAACCCTTGGTTGACCTCACAGATTGCAAGGACCTTGTCAGTTTACAATCCCTTATTTTTATTTTTTACACTTACAGCACCTGGTCTTCCGAGGTGGTCTCCCATCCAAGTATAAACCAGGCCCGACCCTGCTTAGCTCAGACGGGATCGGGCTTGTTCAGGGTAGCATGGCTGTAGACTGGAGCATTTTCTCAATTCATTGAGATTTTGCTTCTGGACACGTCCTCAAAAACTTTGGCTCAAATAAACTCTTACGATTTTTCTATAGGTCTGGATGTTCTTTTGTTGACACATATCTATAATTTAAGTTGTTCCACATACATTCAGAGTGTTATGTATGTACACTGATGTCAGCTATGTAGTCTTTAAAGTCTTAATGTGTTGCAGAACCCTAACATACCATTGTCTCTTGAAATTACTCTTAGAGTACCTTTCTTTTTTTGTTGGTTGCCAGAATCACAAGAAAGAAAAGTATTTTTCTTTTCAACTTTTTCTTAGGGAATGAGACCTGTCCTGGTTTTATGCTCCTTTCTTTGCTGATGATCTGTAAAGTGTATGTTAATGTTAGGAAATTAAGACTTGTATATCTTGAGTTTCTGTGATAATGTGAAGGACAAAAGATGGTAATGTACTGGAAAAGAACTTCCAAGTGACTCTTAATTCCCCCAAATTCCAAATTATTCATTTACTCAACAAATACTTATTGTACGCCAGTTGCTAGGGGGTACAATGAAGAATAAGATGGACATGTTTGTAACCTGGTGTGTGTGTGTGTGTGTGTGTGTGTGTGTGTGAACGTGCGTGCATGTGACAAACGTAAACCAAAGATCTCTAAAGTACAGAGTGCTTTGAAAGCATGTAGAGTGGACATCTGAATGGATATGTGGTGTCAGAGAAAGCTACCAGAGAAAATGATGCTAGGGTATGGTTTTAAGGACTATTGAGTCTTCACAAGGTGAAGGGAGGGTGGGACAGACCATGATGCAGCAGAGAATGAAAGAAGACCAATATGTCTGGAGCATAGTGTAGGAAGGGGAAAGTGGCAACAAATGAAGTTAGAGGGATAGGTAAGGCCTAGATTACGTATGCCTTGATAATGATTTTGGACTTTATCAGTCTAATAGCTTTAGGAAGCCACTGAAGGGATTTAGCAAAGAGTGTTCAGATTTGCATGGGGTGGGGAAGGGAAGACTTGTCTGTTGGGTGACAGGTGGATTGCAGGAGTGGTTATAGAGAGATCAGTTAGGGACTATTATAGTAATCCAATAAAGAGATTATAATCTGGCCTAGAGGTGTAGATTTGTGAAGGGTGAAAAATAGATAGGGTCAAGAAATAATTAGGAGATAGAGAATTTCAGGACATGGTATGTTTGGAATGAAGGAAGTAGGGTGGAGAAGATGCTAAAGATTTCAGGGTTGTGTGCCATAAGAAAGATAGTGGTTTCATTTAGTGAAATAGGGAAGATTCACAGAGGACCATTTTGGGCTGGGTAGAAATTACTTAATTTTGGACATGTCGTACATGAAGTACTTTTGAGCCATTCAAGCGAGAAGTCTGGTGGGCAGTTGGATATGATTTGGAAAGGTCTGGGGTGAAGACAATTCTTTTTTGAAAATGGTTGTTAAATTTCCAGTGTGGAAAGCTGTCAAAAAACCTTCTGAAATAGCGTTAACAGATTTATTACTATGCAGTTACATCTTTAACAGAGCCTGCAAAGGAAAGGTGCTTTTGGCTAGGAAACTTTCTAACAGGGGATATTACTTAACTGGAGAGATTAGGGAAGGAAAGATCTTCCTGAAGAAGAGATTCTTGAACTGTGATAGTAAAGATGAATAGAAATTCTTCAGGTAAAGAGGGGGAAGGAAAGAGCACTATAGACAAAAGAAGTAACTTGTGTGAAGACCCTATTGCCAAAATAGAGGGACAGAAAAATGAGCTAGGGGAGTGTGATTTGAGCTGATAGTAAAGAAATAGGTGAGCCCACACCATTCTGGTCCTTACATGTATGCTGAAGTAAGGTTTTTTGTTTTTCTCTGAAGAGTAGGGTTTTGAGCAAGTAGGCATAGTAGGACATAAGATGTGTGTTTAGAAGTTATCACTGCAAGGCGAGAAAAGAAATGGAGAGAATGAAAGGGATTCAGGGAGACCGATTAAGAGGCTGTTGTAGCAGTAGGTAACTTGTACTGGGCTTATATTGGTGGAAGTAGGGAGAAAAAAATGGATTTGAGAGGTATTTAGCAGAATAAGTCAACATGACTTTTGATTTCTTGGACTATGAGAGGAATAGGGAACTATCAGGTAACTCTTAGGTTTCTGGCTTATATAATACTATTTAGATGAATGCTCATTATAAAAAATGTGAAAAATACAGAATCGTATAAAGAAGAATATAAAAATCACCTACGACCCAGAGATAACTAGTACACTAAAATATTTTTAAATTACCAACTACTTAGAGATTTACTAAACCACTATAATGGCTTCTAGTTTTAATTTCTTGCTATAAATGCATTTTAACTTTTTTCTTTGTAATCTAGAAGAAGAAAAAAAAATTTGTTTTATTTGGTTTTAGCTAGCTGGGAATGACAAGACTGAAATTTATAAAGGAAGTTGGAATCAAAGATGTTTTTGAAACTTTAATGATTTCCTGGTGTACTACCAAATATTCAATCCATGCAAGGCCACTGTAAAAACTAACCTCTGATTATAATATTCTTAGCTGTAGATTATAAAATTCTTGGCTGTACCTTCTGCCACTTTGATGCTTTTAAAGGAATTGTTCTTATTTTCTTCCCTTGGTTTAAAAAAATAATTATATGTTGTATACACTTTTTTTTATTGTGGTAAAACATATAACATAAAATTTACCATTTTAACCATTTTTAAGTGTACCATTCAGTGACATTAAGTATATTCACAATATTGTGCAACCATCACCACTATCCATTTCTAGTTTTTTTTATCCTAAACAGAAACTATGTGTCCATTAAAGAATAACTCATCATTTCTCCCTCCCCCAACCCCTAGTAACCTCTTTTCTATTCTCTATTTGTATGAATTTGCCCAGTCTTGGTATCTCATATAAGCGAGATAATACAATATTCTTTTTGTATATGGCTTATTTTCCTTGGCATAATGTTTTTAAGGTTTGTCCATGTTGTAACATGTATCAGAATTTCAGTACTTTTTATGTCTGAATAATGTTCTATTGTATGTATATACCGCATTCTGTTTATCTGTTCATCTGTTTATGGACACTTGGTATTATTTCCACCTTTTGGCTATTGTGACTAATGATGCTATGAACATCAGTATGCAAATATCTGTTTGAATTCCTGTTTTCAGTTCTTTTGAGTATATATGTATGAGTGGAAATCCTGGATCATGTGGTAATTCTATGTTTTAACTTTTTAAAAAACCATCGAACTGTTTTCCACAGTAGTTGTACCGTTTCACATTCCAACCTGCAATGAATGAGAGCTCCAATTCCTTCACATCCTCTCTAACACTTATTATTTTCTTTTAAACATTTTAAAATTATGGTCATCCTAATGAGTACATTTCTCTAATGACAGATGATGTTGAACATCTTTTCATATGCTTATTTGTTGTATATATTTAAAAAATATAACTTTCACTTTATTGACAAGGATGTGTTGGCTATAACTGTTAACTTGGCAACCACATCTTTTCCCCATTAATGTTTTTTAAAACTAAATATGCTGATTTTTTTCTTTTTTTCTTTTCTTTTTCTTTTTAAAGATGGCTCTGAGTAAATCAATGCATGCAAGAAATAGATATAAGGACAAACCTCCTGACTTTGCATATCTGGCATCCAAATATCCAGATTTTAAGCAGCATGTTCAGATAAATCTGAATGGAAGAGTGAGGTAGGTAACAGATGAAGAATTCTTAATACTGTATTATTCTAGTGTAATCTGAATGGATACAGTGTAGAAGAAAGCATACCCAACTGATGGTAGACCTGAATACTAATCCTAGACATGTCATTAAATGTCTCATCTGATTTTGGGCAAATCACTTAACTTCTCCAGGTTTCAGCTTTTTAATGTACAAAATGAGAGGATTAGACTAAATGTTTTTAAGTTTCTTCTGGCTTAAAAAAAAAAACCCAGAAAGCAACTTTTGATATTCACATCATTGCTTCCCCAGCAGAGATCCCAGAGTTAACTGCAGGAACCTTGGGATTGTGCTCTAAAAGTTGGTGGCTGGTGAGGATCTGAAATCCGTTTTTTAAAGTGTATGTTTATTTTGATGTGAGGTAAGAAAATAATAACCACGACACCAAAACTGTGATTTCACAAATTTTATTACTTAGGATTTTACTACATTTAGGTTAAAAAGTTGATTTTTAAAAATTAAGAAAATAAAACAGTATGGGGGTTTTTCAGAAAATTAAAAATAGAACTACCAGTAATTCCACTTCTAGATATCTATCCAAAGAAATCCAAAACACTAATTCAAAAACATATATACGCCCCTATGTCATTGCAGCATTATTTACAATAGCCAAGATATGGAAGCCACCTAACTGCCCATCAATAGATGATTAGTTAAAGAAGATGTGGTACATATATACAATGGAATACTACTTTCGGCCATAAAAAGAGTGAAATGTTAACCATTTGCAACAACATAGATGGACCTAGAGGGTATTATGCTAAGTGAAATAAGTCATATGATCTCACTTATATGTGGAATCTAAAGAACAAAATAAACATAAGAGAAGCAGACTGATAGAGAACAAACTGATGGTTGCCAGATGGAAGGGGGTTGGGGGCCTGGGTGAAAAAGGTGAAGGAATTAAGAAGTACAAATTAGTAGTTACAAAATATTCATGGGGATGTAAAGGTACAGCATAGGGAATAAAGTCAATAATATTGTAATAACTAAGTATAGTGCCAGGTGAGTACCAGACTAATTGGAGGGAATTACTATGTAAATTATGTAAATGTATGAGCACTATGCTCTCCACCTGAAACTAATATAAAATAATATTGAATGTCAATTGTAATTGAAAATAAATAAGAAAATAGTATGAGTGCTTCAGGAAATGGTAAAGATTATGGTAATGGTATAGGAATAACTGATGTGTGTGAGGTACCCTTGAGAAGGAAATGTTTGACTGCATCCCTACAGAGGAGATGGAAGTTCCAAACTGCCTAGGGAAAGGTGTGGTTAACTTTAGGTAGGAGGGTGAGCAGGATTTATGGAGAAAAGGAAAGATAAGGAATAATAGGATCATAGGGCTGACCTTCTTCTTCTTAGTCTCCTTATGGCTTTAGAAATAGAGGTCCTATGGCAGGACTTAACCAGAGGATCAAAATACCCTAGAAATCATATAAAAGTATTAAAAAATATGTTTATTTTTCTGGGAGGTAATCCTAGTTTTTATCAGATTTTCAAAGAGCTCTGTGACCCCTCCCCTCCCTGCAATACATAAGGTTAAGATCCAATGCCCTAGAACTGGTTTCCAAGCCTTTTTGTCTACTCCACTCACTACAAAGTTGAGCACAGCCCCAGTTGTGAATGCTTGTACTACTTACTGTTACATTAGAAAACGTACTTCAAAATAGAAACTAAAAAGATATTTAAATAAGAGTTCTAATAGTTTCTTTGCATACTATAAAGAATCATCTTTGACATCTTACTTTGGAGATTACCCCATAAGATTGAATTGGTATTTCTCTTTGTTAGATCTTTTCTACCATTGTTCCTAAATCTCTGTTTCATAATTATCATTGTGGATGTTTATTTATCAGTGGCTTCAGGGCAGATACAGTTTTGTTATTCTTTGTTTCCTCTCTATACCTGTTGTACTTAATTATTTAATGAATATTTATTGATTAACCATATTATTCTAAGCTCTAGGAAAGCCATAGTAAACAAGAAAGACATGTAGGTATGTGTTACATGTCATTGAGTCGTTGAGTTGACTCTGACACCTGGCAACTCTGTGAATGAGTGATATCCACAATGTCCTGTCCTCAACGGCCCTGCTCTTCTCAGCTCCTGTAGACTGAATCATGCCTATGGCTTCTTTTATGGAGTCAATCCATCTCACATTTGGTCTTCCTTTTTTCCTGCTGCTATTTTTCCAGTATTATTGTCTTTTCCACAGAACCCTGCCTTCTTATGATGTGCCTAAAGTAGGACAGCTTCAGTTTTGTCATCTTTGCCTCCAGCGATGTTTCAGGCTTAATTGGTTCTAGGACCCACTTGTTCATCTTTCTGGTGGTCCAGGGTCCTTAGAACACTCCTCCAACACCATATTTTAAATGAATCAATTCTTTTTTCCTCTCAGCCTTCTTCACTGTCCAACTTTCACATTGGTATGGAGTAATTGGGAACATGAGGGTATGGGTGATCTTAGCCTTGATCTTAGCCTTGGTCTGTAATGACTCACCTTTGCTTTTGGTGATCTTTAGTAATTCTTCCATTGTTGCCCTTCTGAGTCTCAGCCTTTTTGATTTCTTGGCTGTAGTCTCCATTTGAATTGAAGACTGAACCAAAGTAAGCAAAATCTTTAAATTTCAGTGTCTTCATTATTAGTGTTAAAGTTGTATATTTCTTTTGCAGCCTCGATTTTTGTCTTTTTGATGTTTAGATGCAGTCCTGTTTTGGCACTTTCTTCTTTCACTGTCATCAGAAGTTTTTCAAATCATTGCTACTTTCTGCCAGTAATATGGTGTCATCTGCATATTTTAAGTTATTGATATTTCTTCCATCAATTTTCGCTCCTTCCCCTGAGTCTAGCCCAGTTTTTGGTATGTGTTCTGAGTTCAGATTAAGAAAGATAGAGAAAGAAGTACAAAAAAAGGCATAGTCACTGCAATATTTGGTGTTTACACACTAGTGGGGGAAGTAGACATATAGTAAACAAATAGTTAACCTTGTTTGTCTCAGTGTGGCAGAATCTGTAGAGTGTGCAGTGGAATCACAAAGAAGGGAGATCTGACCCTGACTTTGAGATTTAGAGAATCATTTGAAACATAAGTGGTGTCTTGGTTGTGTTCTTAAAAATGAGTAGGAGTTAGCCAGGTAGAAAGAAGAGTGTTACAGTCAGAGAAAGCAGCTTGTGCAAAGAGCACTGAGTGGTAGGGGAACTGGAAACGTTGAGCATGCGAGGATGTGGTAGACAATAAGAGATGGGCTGGGGAGGATTATACTTGCAGAACTTTTAAGATCCGTAAGGAGTTTGGACATGGTGTAGAGAGTTCTTGTGTCTTCAGAGTTATCCATCCCCATCCTTATACACTAAAGTTTTAAAGCAGGGAAATAACGTGTTTAGAATTGTGTTTAGACAGATGTATTCTAGGATGGATTTTAGGGGGAATTAAGACTGGAGGTACAGGGAAGTAAGTAGAAAATGGTTTCAGTAATCCAGATTAGAAATATTGGTGGCCAACTAGGTATAAAAAAATAAAAAATAAGGAATTGTAATTGACAAGGTCCTTGCAATCTGTGAGGTCAACCAAGGGTTACCTTGCCTAAAAAAAAAAAAAAAGAAAGAAATATTGGAGGCCTAACTAGGTAGAGGCAGTAGAGATAGAGATCACTGGATGAATTTGAGAGCAATTCATTGATAGAATTAGCAGGAAGTTACGTAGTGGAAATTATGAAGTATAAGCCAATATGGTGATTGGGATTCCAGCTTAGCAAGAAGATAGGTGGTAGTGCCATTTACTGAAGTAGGGACAATGGGGAATGGGTTGATTTGGGGGAGATGACATATTTTCAATTTTGGGCATATCGAATCTGAAGTCTAGGATATTCAAGTGGAGTATTTGGTAGGTATTTGAAAATAAAAGTCTAAAGAGTCACAGAGCAGTGATGTGGGGATGGTGTTAGTGAAGGCCCTGGGTCTTTGAACTGAATACTGAAGGATGAATAGAAGCAGGAGGAAGAATTCCGAGTATAGAGGACAGGATTTTGTGAAAGGCATGGTAAGTTTGGAGAATAGCATGTAGATAGGGCTGAAGTGGATATAAGATAGCAGGTTGGGGAATAAAAGAAGATGAGACTGAAAGGAAAACAGAACAGATCACAAAGAGCCTTTCATAGTGTGGAAATGGAATGGACTTGATTGCTCAGACATTGAGGAACCAGAGAAAGATTTTAAGATGGTTAGGATTTTTAAGATTTAAATTCTTAAAAAAATCACTCGGAGCAGACTGAACAGATCTGTTATCACAACGTTTCTGAATGATTAAAGATGTTTGGCAAGTAATTAGATATTCAATAAATATTTGTTGAATACATGAGAATAATTCCTCTATAAAATCTATTTGCCATTTATATATGGTATACCTAAAACAAAATTACAGGTGAATGAAGAAGGAATGGGTAAAAATATACTAGGCAAATGAAAGCCCCTTCCAAATCAAAAAAAGTAAACTAGAAGGCAAAAAAGCATCGAATTGGAAAAAGTCCTTGTTTATATTGATAAATACTTTTCAGTGAAGATTTAAAAATGAAGACTTTTAGCATTTTGAAAAATATAACAAAGATCTTTTAAAAAGTGACATAATTCAAGGACATTTTTTCTTGCTTAGAAATACTGTTAACTGTTAACCAAACAGTATCTTGGTTAATACCAAAATGGTATTTTAGTTAATACTGAACAGTATTTGATTAATACTGGTAACCAAAAATAAACAGAGCAATGGCCTTTACGGACTTTCAGAGGATCCATGAATGCTTCAAGAAGTATTAAGGATAAAAATACTTCTTGTGCATTTTTTTTAAGGAGATAGTATTCAACACTTTAACTTATAATTTAGAACTTCACTTTTAAATTGGTCATTGACCCCCAAAAAGATTAAGTACTGCTGATAGAGGTTCTAAATAATATAATCAATGAGTCTGATTTAACGATATATTTAGAGCTTTTTAACCTACATAATGAATGCACTTTTTTTTTTTTTTCCAAATAACTTGCAAAGGCTTATAACATTAAGAAGTGACTTAGCCAGAATACACTCTGGCTCAGAGTCTACTGCTTTTCTTATTTATTAAATTATAAATATTAGAAAGCAAAAGAAAATTTTAATATTTTACAGATGACTTGATTATTGTCTACCTGAAAAACATTTGAGAATCACCTAAAAATATTCAAATAAATAAGGTTGCGAATAAAATGTGCATATAAATATCTTAAAAATATAAAACAAAATAAATATAAGAAAATTGATAGTTTTCCAAATACTAGTTGGAAAACAAAGTTGGAATAAAAGATTCCATCCACAGTAGCAGAGGGAAATAGACAGAAACTTGACAAGAAATGTGTAAAGATCTGTCTATGTGGGTAAAACAACAGAATTATCCTTAGTGGCTTAGGGGAAGACATGAACAAATCTAAGGATATACTATGATTTGGAATGGGGAGACTAAATGTAGTTAAAATGTTGATTCTTCCCTTAATCAAAATCCTGGTAAGTTTTTTTGAGAAAAAGTGACATAATGTTTTCAGAGTTCCAAGAAAAGATGTTCCAAGCAAATGTTGTAAAAGAGTAATGAGTAGTGAAGCGGTGTAAGGATATAAAGTTTCTTAAATGGATATTTAAATCAATTGTGAAGTTAGAGTAATTAAATTATTAGTATAGTAGTATTGGAGCAAGAATGGGCTATCAGTTGTTCCTAGCAGAGTGGCATTTGGAAACACACTTAAGTCTAAGCAGCAGAATCATTTGCATGTGCTCATTAAATTATAGAATGATTCCTGCCTGTCATCCTACTCAATAGTATACCTCCCAGAAGGAGCGCAAAGTGGGCAGGGTGAATCTTTCATAATCAGTCTCAATGCCTATGTGTTTCTCAAAATATGAATATCTCACAGTGCTATGAATGATTAAAGAAATTTTGCAGTGTAATTTTGACCATACTAGATTTTCACTTTATGTACTTTAGAACTTGACTCCAGAGTAAGAAAACACTACTTGGTAAAGACTGTAGTGTAGAATAAGGGTATACATTTCAGGTCATTAGGGGTGGAACAGACAGTAATGGATTTTTTTTTTCAATAATGAATTTTTAATAGATGTAATTGGGACAGCCACGGGGAGGGTGCATTAGATTTTCTTTCCTATATGTTATGCAAAAGAAATTTCTGATGCTTTAATTATTTCAACATATTTTTTTTTTTAATACTTGAAAAAAAATGTAGGTGACTGTTTATTGAGTTAAAAATGGTGTTTCTAAGCATACTCCAAGGTTAGGATTCATAAAAGAAAAGATAGATTTAACTACTTAGGAAGTGAAAACTTTTTGCATATCAGGAAATACTAAAAATAAAAGACAATGAAACAATATAAATATTTACAGCATATGACAAAGTATTAGTTTTCTTTATATGAAGAACTCTTATTAGACAATAAGGAAAAGGAAAAGAGCTTTCATAGATACTAAAACCAAAATATCTGCACTGATATGCTGTGCAGAGAAGGGACTAAAAGGTTATGAGCCATGACGTTCAGAGTGGTTGTTTTTGTAATAGGCTAAAGTAATTTTTAAAATTTTTTCAGGGAAAAACAAATTTGTGAAGAGATGAGAAGAGGGTGAGACAAGCTGGAGGAAACCCTCCTCTTCTTTCTTTAAAGATAGGAGCAACATGAGCTTATTTAATAGTTGGCCATATAGCATATTTTTAGAAGGGATCTATGATAGATGTAGGAGAGAGAAAAATGTACTTTTTTCAATTTTTTCAGTGTAAATGACCCAACTGCTCCTAGATATCACTCCACTTCCTGTTTGCTTAGGTAGGTGATGTTGATGATTGTCTGCATTGATAGACTGTTCTTTATTTTCATAATGGCTTTTTGTTTAAGCCTATGAAATGTATGAAAAAAAAATGGCCAAAGTATAAACCCAACTAAAGGATGGAAAAGGAGTATCAGGCAAAACGTTAGATCTGAGATGGATTAAAGTGTCATTTATTTGCTCAGCTCTTAAGAGAAGCTGGGTGTGGTAAGGAAAGTGGGGGCACTTCTGAGTCAGTCATCCTAAGTAAGGATCAGTTTTGAGGGTGCCACTTACCAGTTGTGAGGTTTTAGATAATTTTCTTAGCTTCACTGAGGCTGAAATTCCTCATCTAAAAAAGAGAGATAAAAGGCCATACTTTGTGTGGTTGTCATATAGGTTAGAATAATGCATACAAAGTGACTACACATTGTACACAGTAAATGATAGGTACTCTTATCCTTTTTATCCCTGATTTAAATGATAAGGTGACAAAGATTGCTGGTGTGATTGATATCTCTCTCTGTTGATATCTCCCTGTACCCTCTGTTTTTCTTCCCTGTAGCCATCATTGCTTTGTTATAATCATATCTGACTATTGAAATTAGATTTTAGTTTGTGCTTTTTACAGTTACCAGCCCCTTAGGGACATTCTGCAGTTTACTTGAGTCCTGTCAATTGAATTTGAATAGCGTGACACTTAATTTGTTTTTAAACAAAGCATTGAAGGGCTTTGTTATACTTTGTAACTGTACCATTTTTAGCACCTCAATGAAGATCTAATTAATAGAAACCAGTGTTGGAGTAAGGTTGGGAGGCTTCAGCCTTTGTCGTTGTTACATCAGGTTTGGCCTCTACAGTATTAGAATGATTGATATTTTAACCATGGGTTACAGCATGGATCCTTCCAGATGCCATTTATAATGGTAATACTGTATTCATCAGGAGCAGAGTAGGAGTCATTCTGGGGAAATCTGACATGAATCTGTTGACAATAGGCTATTTTGTGAAGCTGGATGTGTTAAACAACAAAGACTGATGGAATAAATTGCTAATTTCCACATGAGAGCTAATTTTAGTTCCTGTGCCTCCCTGTGACCTCAGAAATAAGAGTGAAAAAAGATCTTGCCTGTGTTCAGGATTTTTGAATGTCTCAAGGTGCTAAAGTGACCTAGATATTTAACTAGTAAAGTTGGATGACTAGACTTCGTCCTACAAAAAGATTTCCCATCCTCAGACTAGTGTCTGTATTTTCTTAGAAGTAAGAAAAGGAACACTCGTTTTGGTAACAGTCTAAGATCAACTCTTCATTGATTTTTCAGCCTATTTTCTTCAATTAGACTAGCCTCTGCTTGATGTCTTGTACTTTTTGGTGATTAAAATGTAGTTCCTTATTAATAAATTGTATGCTCTAAGTCATCAAAGTGAACACACATATATTTATATATGTATTTTTTTGAATAGCAGAACTTTTTCTGTAAACTACTCTGTTTGAAGGTACTAAGAAAACATTAATTATATCACTATTTCTCTTGCACCAAATGTTTCATGAAGCTAGGTAATTAATGCTAAGGCTGCCGTACTGTCTTTTGGTGATTGCTGTCACCGTGGGAACCATCCCAGTTTGGTCTCCAACAGAATTGTTCCCCTTTCAAGGAAAACAAATACTCTGGAAAAAAGACCTGTTTTCTTTTTTTTGAAAAAAATTATTTTTTGTTATAGAGCCATTAATGGGAAAATTACAGAACTATGTCCTTCCTAACTACATTTATAATAGTAATGTTGCATACATAAAAGAAAAAAAAAAGTCACAGTTCTTCCACCCCAAAAGATCAAATTACTTTGTGTTCCTTTCCAAGCGCTTGTTCTTTATAGTTTTTTTGTGTGTGTGTGGTTATAATTTTGATACAGTTACAATCATACGACTTATTTTTATCCCACTCGATAATATAAGAATTTTCTATATAATTATAAAATACTGTTATGAAGGTGATATTATGTAAAATGCATTCAGATAATACAAAATGATGAGGAGAATGAAAGTCTCATTTCCACATGATGAGGTAGTTCTTACCTTTCTAGACATTTTCTATGTATGTATATGTGTATGTATATACACACACGCACAGAGGATCTTTTTAATTTTGTTTTTATTTTTACAAGACTGTGATTATAATGTACATATATGCTTTTATTCAAATTTGTGGCTTTTTTTTCTTTTTAATATATCACAGAACCTTTTTCATACAAGAATATGTGTATCAGCCCAGTCTTATTCCTTTTAATGACTGAGTCTCTTGCGTGGATGTATTATAACTTATTTAGCCAACTTCCTGTTGTTTCTTTTAGGTCATTGCTAATTTTTTTATAATACAAAACTTAAATTCATTTAATTGTTTATCTTATTATTGGACTTTTTCAAGTTTCACTGAATTTAAGGTCACTGAGCTTTGCTAGAAAATTGCTATATTCTTAACTGTACTTGGGTAAAAAGGAAAGGGTAAAGAGATGTTTAAATGACCAAGTTTTTTTAGCTAGCATAGGGGATCTGCATTTCATACATTGATCCAAGTAGTTTCTTGCTATTTTGCCAGTAGGATATTGGGTTCTTAGGCTAATTTAGGGTTATTAGTAATGGTTGTTTCCACTGTTCCAGGATCTTTGCTTTTGTATATTACTTTCTAATTGTTTTTTAAAAATTATATTGCTGTTTTTCTTGCACCAAATGTTTCATGAAGCTGTTAATAAGTTGGTAGAAAATACAGCAGAAGTCCATGGCTTTAGCTTTTGGTTCTGTTCCACAACCAATTATTGCTAATTATTATTATTATTATTATTCTAATTCAATTAGATACTCTACCTGTATTTTGGATCTCATACTCTCCCCTCATCTCAGGAACCTTACATGGTCCCGTATTCCTTCTCTTAAATATTTAATCCCTTTTTGTCAACTAGCTTCTTCCCTTTGACATTTTAAAAATTGAGATATAACTCACATACCATAAAATCACCATTTTAAAGTATACAGTTCAGTTGTACATTCTTAAGGTTGTGCAAGCATCATCATTATCTAATTCCAGAACATTTTCCTCACCTCAAAAGAAACTCCATACCCATTAAGTAGTTCCTACTCCTTTCTCTCTTCAGCCCTTGGCAACCACTAATCTGTTTTCTGTCTCTACATATTTGTATATTTTGGACATTTTATATAAATGAAATCATAATATGTGGCCTTTGTGATTTTTCATAGACTTTTAAACATTTAAGTATGCCATTAAAATTATTAATAATATAATAATTCAATTTTTAAGGCCATGAACATAGATATTGCGATACATTTCTTTCGTGTGTTTAGCAATAAAATTTAGAAATAGTTTGGGCTACTATTATAGGATAAAGAATGTGAATTTATTTTAATACCTTAGTATAAACTCAGATGTGAACTTTCTTTGTATGAAAATTGATTCTCATTGCTGTGTCATTGAAGAAATGGATTTGGCCCATCTTTTTTACATACTTGACTGATTTCACAAGAATAAAAATACAATATTATTGTTGGAATTAAAAATAAAGGTTTTATAGATTTCATACCTTTTTATTGCTGTACATCATTTATCTTGTTGAACCTGAGTTTGTACTGCTTTCAGTTGAGGAAGAAATGCAAAGGTAGTGCGAGTCTTGTTTTTAACTTGAAAATTGGTTGAGACAATTGCTCCGAGACTGAGCAAAGCAGAAATGGGTTCATGGTTACTTGCCCATGGATTAACTCTTTTTTATCTCACAAATGACAAAATTAACATACCTCTACTTCTGATGTCTAGGAATAGACTTAATACCTTTAAGTAAACAATATATACATATATGTTAAATCATAATATAAAAATACATTTGCTTCTTTATTAACACAAAATGATAAGATCTAGCAGTAGATCTACTGCTGCCAAAATTTTGAAGCAGTGATTATAATCCACACTTACAAATTAATGTGACATGGAAATGTATGTTTTCTGTCAGTGACAAAGTCACAGATTCTGCTAGTACTCCTGTAGTTGTTGCCTACATTCTTTTTTTTTTTTTTAATGGTGACGTTGGTTAACGAAATCTGGTTTCAGCTGTACATTTTAACAGTAAGGCATATATATATATTTACATTGTGTGTTCACC
>NW_006443570.1:22847372-22881793 GCF_000325575.1 Pteropus alecto | reverse complement strand
GACACTTCCAGGTCCTGGCCACTTGGAATAGTGCTGCTATGAACTTTGGTGTACAAATATCTTTTCAGATATGGGTTTTCAACTCTTTGGGGTAAATACCCAGTAGAGGGATTGCTGGATCGTATGGTAGATCGATTCTTAGTTTTTTTGAGGGACCTCCATACTGTTTTCCATAGTGGCTGTACCAATTTTCAGTCCCACCAGCAGTGTATGAGGGTTCCTTTTTCTCCACATCCTCTCCAACATTTGTTATTACTTGTCCTGTTGATATAGCTATTCTAACCAGTTTGAGATGGTATCTCATTGTGGTTTTGATTTGCATTTCCCTAATAGCTAGTGTTGTTGAGCATCTTTTCATATGTTTGTTGACCATTTGTATGTCCTCTAGGGAGAAGTATCTGTTCAGGTCCTCTGCCCATTTTTTGATTGGATCATTTGTTTTTTTTGTCGTTATTGAGTTGTATGAGTTCTTGGCATATTTTGGATATTAGGTCCTTATTGAGGCATTGCTTGCAAATATATTTTCCCATTCAGATGATTGTCTCTTTACCTTATGGACGGTTTCTTTTGCTGTGCAGAAGCTTTTGCGTTTGATGTAGTCCCATTCATTTATTTTTCTTTTATTTCTCTTGCCTTTGAGGTCAAATTCATAAAATCCTCTTTGAGTCCAAGGTCCTTGAGTTTAGTTCCTATGTTTTCTTCTATGCATTTTATTGTTTCAGGTCTTACATTCAGGTCATTAATCTATTTTGAGTTAATTTTTGGTGTGTGGTAATAGACAACAGTCTAGTTTCATTCTTTTGCAGGTGGCTTTCCAGTTTTCCCAGCATCTAAACTTAATATATTTTAATGAGACCTTTTATTGCTAACATATTTATACAGTAAACTTCCACTTCTACTGTTTTATAGAAACTGGTCTTTAAAAAATCACCAATTCCCACCTAATTGTAAAGTCGATTACTTTTGGAGTTATTATGCTCCTAACTTTGCTCCAGCATTTTTATTTTTGACTGTTCCTCAGTTTCCTCATCTCATTTAATGCTTTTCCACCCTCGTTTAAGGTTTATTGCAAGGATCATGACTGTGTTTCTTTTTTACTTTAAGTTCACTGGTATACTTTTGCTTAATCTTTAATTTTTAATCTTTGGATCACTTTGTTTTAGTCATAGTTTTTGTTTATAGCACAGTTATTGTAGTTGGTTTTGGTTATGATCTAATCTGAGTCTTATAATACAAGTACTATTTACATATATTTATTTCGCATTTATTTTATGCTCTGTTTTTTTTTCCTTTACACTGTATGATCCGGTTAACATCTCCCTTTACCACGTGATTTTATTTGATTATATTATTTCTTCTAATTTTTCTAGTGTTTATAATTTTAAATGTATGCTTATATTTCTGCTACTTAATTTATCAACTTTAGAAGAAATCTTTTGACCCCATATGTAAAAGATGAGGAAATAATGTACTAAAACTACTTCCTTTCCCTTTTCCCCTCCTGAATTTTAATTATGTGTACATTATCATGGTTCACAAACATTTACATTCTGTTATGTAGCCACAGTTCACAGGTGTTTTAATCCTAGCTCTCTGATTAAATCGTTTCAGTACTCACTGCTAGTCCTTGTGTCATAGTTTCATTTGTCTCTTGATTGGTTGAACTTTTTCCATTAGGAATTTTTTCACAGAGGGGTCATGGAAACGATGTTCCTTGAGTTCTGTATGTTCAAAATGTTTATCTGTTGTCCTTATAGTTGAAGAGTAATTTGGCTGAGTATAAAATTGTTGAGTAACATTCTTTTTCCCCAAAAGGGCTTTGAGGTCAGTGTTGTTTTGTCTTCTGCTATTAAATAGTACTGTGTGGGAATCTAAAGCCAGCCTCCTTTACTCTGCTACCCTTTCTCCACCCAATAAGTGATACAATTTTTTTTGCCTAGATGTCTAAAGAATTTTTCCTCTTAATCCTTGAAGTCTGGTAACTTTTCTAGGGTATGTGTTGGTGTTGCTAATTCTGTATCAGTTTTTCTAGGGACACAGTGAGTCTTTATTTTCAGAAAATTATCTTGAATCATATCTTTGGATGTTTCTTTGTTCTACTTTTTCTTTTGGTTCTCTTATTTAGCAACACCAATTATGAGCATGAGAGGTCTCCATTGTCTGTCTCTCCATATTGTTTCTTCTCTAATTTTTAAAACTTCTTATTTACTTTAATTTCATTTATTTATTGAAGAATAGTTCAGATACTATAAAATTCACCTTTTAAAATTGTATAGTTCAGTGGTTTAAAATATATTGATAAGACTGTGTAATCATCACCGTCATTTCACTCTTGAATTCCATTGCATTTTACATGCTTTTTTGTCTTGTTTTCTCTGTCCTCTTGTCCTTTCCAATGTATCATTGAAACATATGATGTCAGTTTGTCCCATGATTAGTGCTTTAACATTAATCACTTGGTTAAGTTGGTATCCATCAGACTTCTTCATTGTAGAGTTAATATTTTCTCCTTCATAATTGATAATTTGTGGGGAAACACTTTGAGATTATGTAGTACTCTGTTTCTCATAAAACTTTTACCTACTATTTTTAACATCCATTGGTGATTCTTAATTGAAACAATTACTAGCATGGTAATTGCCAAATGTAATTTTCTATTTCCTTTATTACTTCTACATTTGTTGCCATTTTACTGTGAGTAAAAGGTGTCCTTTCTCCTGCATTTTATTAATCTATGTAAATATGGACTCAAGGACTTCTTTTATTCTATGGGCTATCATCCTTTGCCACCCATTCACATCGTCCCAGATTTGGCCTGTGGGTGCCCCTTCAAGTTGGTCTGTATCCTTCTGACTGTCCTCATCTTTCTTTGAGAATGTTCTATTTTCTGATACAACAGAATATTCCAGACTCATCTTGCACTTTGATTACTCTAAACCTGGAACAGCCATTTAGCCAAAGAACTCCAATTCCTTTTAGTGGGGAGTGGTATTTGGAAACCAAGATCTGGAACCACCAGGAATGCTCATTGCTTTGGGAGTTTCATTGCTTTTAGGCTCTTAGTATATCTCTTGAGATTCCACAATTACTATTTTCTTTTTGTTTTCTGTAGATTACATTAAAGTTTTGTTCTTAATCTCTTCCAGTTTTCCCTATAGATTAGTACCCTGAAGTACTCTTTTTTAAATTAATTTTTATTTTTTAGTTGATATTCAGTATTTACGTTAGTTTCAGGTACACAGCGTAGTTGTTAGACATACATTAGTTTTAGGTATACAGCGTATTTGTTAGACACGTAATTTTCAAAGTGATCCCCTCAATAAGTCTAGTACCCAACTGGCATCATACATAGTTATTACAATATTATTGACTATATTCTGCCACACTGTTCCCTACATCCCTGTGACTATTTTGTGACTACTAGTTTGTACTTCTTAAGCCTTTGTCTCCCCTCACCTAGGCCCCCAACCCTGCTCCCATCTGGCAACCATTATTCATTCTTCTCTCCGTGTCTATGAGTCTGTTCTGTTTTGTTTTTGCATTCCCTGAAGCATTCTTAAAGGTCGCAAGAAACAGTTAAATTTGAGTATAGAATGCAATTTTTGTGTAGCTTGACAAACAGATCTATATTCCTGAAATTGAATTGCTCCCATCATTACTCCTTTTACAAGTTCTGTTGTGTTTTTCTAAATAATTTTTTAAAGAGCAGGTCATATCATCTAATAGCCACTGGTTGTATGTTCTTTAATATGTATTCAGTAGTGTTGTGTGTTTAATACAATGTAGCAGAAGAATAAAGAATTTGTTAACGGGGCCAGAGTGGAGGATTATTGAAATATTTACTGTTGTTTGGTCATTGTATCTGTCTTTAGTAACTATTTTGATTGTTTCATGTCTCTATAATTTGCTCTATAAATATGACTACGTAGTACTAGTTCATAATATTCTTCATAGAGCCATAAAATTTTACCTGGAATGACCCTTAGATTTTTGTGTCTAATCCCTTAATTTTACAGTTGGAGAAACTGAGACTTAAGAATGAAGTAACTTTGAATTCATGGCTAGTTGATTGTAGAACCAAGATTAGAATCCAGGTTTTTGAACTCTCATACTAGAACATTTTTTGCAATGGATGATGGAGGAGCTTGGGTCCATGGTACCTGCCTGACATTTCCATGGTAACCAGGTGGATAGAGCATTCTTACTTTTATCTTGACGCTCAAGCATTGGGGCATTGAGTTTTTCAAAGTGATTGGTCATTTAAGGACCAAGAATGGAACAGAAAAGAAGATGGGGCATATTAGAAGTTGTCTGAGGATAGCCAGCCATCTGACCACACCATTTTAGGCTAGGATTCTAAGAAGTCAGTTTCAAAACTCTTAGTTTTACCTTTCACAGTTCAGTCCCATCTACTGACTTTCTGCTCTCTTTTTATTGCCCTATTTATAAATATAATCTGTTGGTTTTCTTTTTAAGATTTTCACTTTAGCAGGGTTTTAACAACAAAATAGTTATATTGGCATAAGTTTCTTGAAAAGTTAAATGTATTATATAATTCATTCCTAGGTATCTACTCAAGAGAAATGAAAACATATTCTTATGAAGATTTTTGTGTGAATATTTATAGCAGCATTATTCGTAATAGCCAAAAAGTAGAATCAATCCAAATATCCATCAGATGGTGAATGGATAAGCAAACCATAAATGTAGTTTTCCATACAATAAATAAACCACAATGCCCTATCCAAACAATGGAATATTACTTGGCTGTAAAAAGGAATGGCATACTGATTATATGCTACACCATGAATGAACCTCATAAACATTGTGCCAAGTGAAAGAATCCAGACAAAAAACCCCATATATTTTATGATTTAATTTATACGAAGTGTCCACAAAAGGCAAATCTGTGGAGACAAAAGGTATATTAGTGGTTGCCTAGAGCTAAGGTAAGTTTAAACAAGGAATCACTTACGATTCCTAGGCATAAGGTTTATTTTTTGGGGTGATGGACATGTTCTAAAATTGGATTGTGCTGATGGTTGCACAACTATAAGAATATACTAAAAACTGTTGAATTGTATGCTTTAGGTGAATTTCGTAGTATATAAATTATACCTCAGTAAAGCTGCTAAAATCTTATACTCGATGTCTGTAATTGTTGTATTAAGTATCATATCCTATTTTCATTATTAAACATTTTTTTTGCTTTCTACTTTTAAGTATTTTTAAATATTTAAAAAAAAGCTTATTGGGAAAAATGATGGTTTTATTTGTTTCTTAGTAATGGCATCACTGTGGGGAAGAACAGTAAGGGCACAGGAATCAAATACCTTTGGGGGAAGGCTCAAGCTGCACAGAATCCCTTGTCCTTCTTGACTTTGGACACTTGGGAGTTGGGGTGGGAGTGGGTGTGGGGGAGCGAAAAGAAAGAGCAGGGCAAAATTGATAAAGCTGATGAGTAACAAAGGCACTAGGGATTACATCTTGGGCGTGTGGGAAGGTCTTTATGGCATAGGCCAGGGCTTTATGGCATTCAGGCCTAGCCACTAGTCCTTTCCCTTCCCTTTCTTGGCTTTGGCCTTGGCTTTGGTCTTGGAGGTACAAGCCTTGGTCGTACAGATGGTCTCCTGGCACTGGGCATTGTAGTGTGCCTTCTTTAGGGTGCTTTGGCGGGCTTTGGTGCCTGAGCCCCCATCACATGATCCCCAGTTCTCAAACTTATACTTGCAGTCAGCTCTAAACTCCTAGTTGCATAGCACTGTGCACCAGATGCTCTGAATCTGGGCCCCAAAGGTACCTTCACGGGAACCTGTGCCACAGTCCTTGGTGCTGGGGGTACCAGGCTCCCAGGTCTACTCTGTGCACTGGCTCCCCATGCTGCTCTTCTTCACTTGGTCTTTCTTTTTGGCCACTGCAGAAATGAATGCGGCAGGGTAAGGAGAGCAGTGAGGTGGAAGCCTCAGTGCTGCATCTTGCTAGCTGCTGGCACTGCTTTGCTCCCTCCTGCACTGGGCCCCTCCTTTATTAATTTTGATTTTCAAAGAATGCTAATGTCAAATCATTTTAATTATAATAGTAAACATGGCCAGCATTTCTAAAATAATTACATTGTACTGGCCATTATTATGCTAAGTACTTTCCACAGATTATCTCGCAGCAGCACTATGATATAGGTACTGTTACCCCATTTTACAGCTGAGAAAACAGTGCTCAGCTTGTCCTAAGCCACGTAACTAAGTAAGGAGACTGGAATAGAAGCACTGTTGTCCTCTGCCCCATGTATGAAAATGCAATGCTTTTGGTGGAAGTTTATACTGCCTTTCATATGCTGTGACTGTTTTAACACCCCTGTCAGTATCCCACTGTGCTGAATACTCTACACATCTATTTCTGTGTGATCTCCTAGGAAATTCCAGTAGGTGTTCGGTATTGTCTGACTGCCATAAAGCTTGTAGAGCATAGCAAATTTTACTAATTGTTTTTACTTCTTTTTCTTCACTCCTCAGTCTTAATTTTAAAGACCCTGAAGCAGTCAGAGCTCTGACTTGTACTCTCCTAAAAGAAGATTTTGGACTTTCTATTGATATTCCATTGGAGAGACTAATTCCTACAGTTCCCTTGAGACTCAACTATATTCATTGGGTGGAAGATCTGATCGGTCATCAGGACTCCGACAAAACTACTCTTCGAAGAGGAATTGACATAGGTATATGGTTTTAAATTCTTTTTTTTCATAAATTTGCAAGGTTGAATTCTTTGTAAACTTCTCTTTTGGATATTTGTTGTATGAAAGGACCTAGCTGTAGATATTGGTGTTATTTGCTACACCTGGGCTTTTCTGCCATTACTTTCTCATGAGGATTGTCAGCACCAAAGAGGGAGCAAAGGAATAAGAGAGGCAGAATGAAATTGAGGCTTTTGTTTTCTCAGCTTTTCAGATTGTCATGTTGATGTCTGCGTCTATTGGGTATTATTTTTACTCTGAATTATTCGCTGTTAGTAACATAGTCCCATACTGGGACTTTGTGATGGCTATTTAATAAAAGATCATATGGGACTGAATACTTTCAGGAACCTCTTGGATGATTATTTGTAGAAGATATTTAATCCAAAATTAAAGGGAGGGAAAAAAGGCAGTTAGGTGAAGTAAGATGTTTTCTTAATTGTAAATTTCTACAATAGAGAAGACCGTCCAGTTTTATTTATGAGAGTAAGTAGATATATAGAAGGAAATGAAGCCAGGGTATGTTTTGCAAATTATAAATGTATTGTATGTTTGTCATAGCCAGTGTTCGTATTTGAAAGGGTTTAATTTTTTATTTTAATCCTGTGGCCTTTACCAGTCCTTGATGAGAAAAATTGAATTAAAACTTCTGCGACTCTATTTCTAAATGTAGTATAGTTAATAGGAAACATAATTTGTAGATAGTAGTGAAGTTTAACTTAAATGTTCATATGCATTTTCAGTCTTCATCATACATTACCTTTTCAGCAGCATTTATTGACCCCTTTCTCCTTTATGTGCTCTCCTCCATTGGCTTCCGTGACACCAGACTCCTCCAGTTTTCCTCTTTCATTTCTAGTTACTCTTCTCCCCCTTTCAGGCTCACTTTCCTGTATTTGGCCATTAGATATTACAACTTCTTAAAGCACAGTCTTTAGTCCTTTTCTTATTCAGCACCTTACCTCTAGGCAATTTCATCCAATCTGTTACTTTATTATTTCTTCCTTCATGGTTTTTTTTTTAGGTTTTAACTGTACATTCACTTGTCTGATTGATTAATGTCTTTGTCTACCATTAGATTGCAAAGTGTAGAGCCTGTTACTTTTTTGCTTACTGTAATATCCCAAGGCCTAGTAAAGTTTCTAGTACATAGCAGGTATCTAATAAATAATTTTTTGAATGTTGATAATTACATCATTCTTTCAACATTTGAAATTCCAAATACCCCATATGAGCTAAGCACTATATAAAAATAGTGGGGTTTAACAAAGCTTCTGCCCTTTTATGTTCATGGGAGAAGATTGTCTGATGGGTTATAGAAAACTTAAAAAGCTTGAGAGCCTATTTGGTACTAATTTATTTTAATTATGCCCCAAACCTTTAAAATAACACTTGAGGATACAGGAGGTTAATGGATTTTAGCTCTTCATAAGGGCCACTGGTGCTGAAATCACATCATTCTAATTAGAGTTTTATATAGATTCTTCCTCCAGACTCCATCAGTTTGCTCTAATTCTATGATTATACACTTGCCATTTGTATTTATCATTACAAGGATTATTACCCATTTTAAAATGTCATTTAGCTTTCCGAGGGGATTGGGATTGTTCGAATGCAAGTCTTTTGGTTTTAAGAATTGAGAAACTTGGTCTATGGCCATGCCACCCTGAACAAGCCCTATCCTTGTCTGATCTCAGAAGCTAAGCAGGGTCGGGCCTGGTTAGTGCTTGGATGGGAGACCACCTAGGAAGACTAGGTGCTGTAGGCATAACAAATAAAAATAAGGGATTGTAAGATGACAAGGTCCTTGCAATCTGTGAGGTCAACCAAGGATTGCCTTGTCTAAAAAAAAAAGAATTGAGAAACTTGATTTTTTTTTTGACGGAGGACAGTTCTTTTACCTTGGGAGGTACCTGATATTTGGGTAACTGGAGGAAAGTGTACTTTTTTTTTCCTTTTAAATGAAATTGAAATATGGAAAGAGAGGCAGTTTTGTGAGAACCACTGGCTTGAGATATGGTCTGGATTTTTTTTCCTACAGAGTTGAAAGCGCTACTTAAATTTCCTTATTTTGAATGACTCTGGCTTGCCAGAATGGTAAGGGTCTAAGTAACTGTGGCCTCTGAGAAGAGCCTGAGTACCCTTTACCACCCCTTCCTTCACCACCTCACACATGCCCAAGGAGGTGTTTGTCCAGTATCATCAAGACCTGGATGATACTATTTAGCTATTAGGTAAACATGATGGAAAGTGTAGCAATCACTCTGACTGTCAAAGAGCTTAAATGTTCTGGCCATCATTTGTCGTTGTGTCTTTTACTAACCTGTTCAGAATTCTTAATAAGGAAGCAGTAAGATGAGCCTGGGTTTCATCTGGGTTAGGAATATCTCTAGCCTCCACTCTTCCTGCCAGATCCTTCAAAGGCTAGACAGGCCTAGGGAAAGCAGGCCTGCAGTGACTGGTATGGGCTGAAGGCTATAGGCTTTCAGAAGAAACACTGACTTTTCTTCTCTTGAATGTGTTCTTTAAGATCTTATTGGCCAAGATTAGTCAATGGTTGAAAAAACAGTATTTGTGATTAGCATGTAGTCCAGTAAGTGATTAGGGTTTCTACGTACAAGTTTAGGATTAAACCCTAGTTGTCAAAGTGTGATTTTTGCCTAGTTGTCGAAGAGTGATTTGCCTCTGAATGTCTCGCTTTAAACTGTGGTGGACAAGCCAATGGTTAATGTTTTAGATCTGGATCAAATGACTTTCCATGTCTCCACATCTAAGAAATGAGTTCTCTTTTTAGTTTAAAATTTTATTTCTGGTTTCCTTCAGGTAACAATGTGTGGGAAGTTGGTGATTTTTATATTTTTATAATACCATAAAAATTTTATACCTTTTATAGTCTGCTATAGGAGAATGGCTATACATTGATCTATTTTAAGATATCACTGTAGTGTTTTAACAAATAGCATTCATTTCTTTTAAGAAAATCAAGTTTTGTGTGAGATTTAAAATGAAGACTTATATAACAAATTAAATGGTTTTGACAATTTTCAGTTAATCAGTCATGTATTCCTTGATTACCAGACATGCACACTTGACTTTACATATAACATGAAGAAGACGACAGCAAGATTTCTATTCTCTAGGAAATTAGAATCTAATTATGAGGTAAGACTAACACATGAAACAACTAGAGAACCCAGTAGCTACAGTATGTATATAATCAGATACCAGCTTGTGATTTAAACTGTTACAGCTATAAGAATTCTAAGAGAACAACAGTGTTTTTGCTTATTATTCTCACCTCTCCTTTAGATGTATGTAACACGTTTTAACTTTTCATTTTACTAGGTACGGGGGCATCCTGCATCTATCCTTTACTTGGTAGTACCTTAAATGGCTGGTATTTCCTTGCAACAGAAGTAGATGATATGTGCTTCAACTATGCAAAGAAAAATGTGGAACAGAATAACTTATCTGACCTTATAAAAGGTTAGTCCTACAGAATAAATATCCTTTTCAAGCTTTCTTTATTAACCTGTCTTTCTAATTTAACACATCTCATTATCTTTTTTTTTAATATATTCTTTGGTAATTAAAAAAAATATGGTACGTTGTAATTGGGTTTGCTGTTTTGTTATCAGAATTAATTCAGAAAGAAATATAGTAAATATTTTATAATTCCTCATAATTCATGGATTTTGTATTTGTGAACTTGCCTACTTGGGGTTATTTTTAACCTCAAAATCAATAGTCGTGATACTTTGGTGGTCATCCATAGACAAATGCAGAGTGGCAAAAAATTTTGAGTCACCCAATGCACATGTTCCCAGCTGAAGTTGAACAAGGCCGTATGCTCTGCCATCTTGTTTCAGCTTTCGTACTGTAGACAAGGGTCCTTTTTACGGTCTATTTAGTGCCTTTTTTGATACTTCTGTGCTTTTTATTGGGGATTTTATTGTTTAAAATGGCCCCTAAGCATCGTTCTTAAGTGCTATATAGTGTTCCTTACTATAGGAAGGCTGTGATGTGCCTTACAGAAAAAATACAAGTGTTAGATAAGCTTCATTCAGACATGAGTTATTGTACTGTTGACCATGAGTTCATTGTTAATGAATCAGCAATATATATCAAATAAGGTTTCTTTAAACAGAAACATACATCAAATAAGGTTATGTATTGATTGGTTGATGAAAATGTTGGACCAGAGGCCCCCAGTCGCTTAACCCTCTACTTCTCCTAGGAGCCAATGAGACTCCTCTGTATATGAAGTAACCTAGTCACCATGACTTTAAAAGAGAAAACTCTACTTACTGTTGATTAAACTATACCGTCTTTTTTATTTCAGTACATGGAACTATACTATAAATAGTCAAATTCCCTTAATGATCAGTTACTTTTTATTTTTGTGCTTATTTTATATATAAATGGCTATTTTTTTTCATTAACAAGACTATGTTTCTTTATGGAAGCAATAGGCTTTTCTTACTAGTGTTAAGTGTATTATTACAAGAGGAAATACTAATATTGTTAATGCATTTTTTAGTTCTTCATTTCTGTATTACAAATTACTCTAGAATCTAGCAGCTTTAAACAATAAACATTTGTTATCTCATAGTTTCATTGGGTCAGGAATTTGGGCATGGCCTACTGGGGTGGTTCTGGTTCAGAGTCTTTCATGAGGTTGCCATCATCTAGAGGATTGACTGGAAGTAAAGATTTGCTTCCAAGATGGCTCATTTATATGGCTGTTAGCAGGAAGCCTTAGTTCGTTGCCATGTTGATCTTTTCTTGGGGCTACTTGACCATCCGTGCAGCATGTCAGCTGACTTCTCCTAGAGCAAGTAATTCAAGAGATAGGACAAGGAAGAAGCCACATTGCTTCTTATGACCTAACCTCAGAAGTTATACCCTGTCACTTCCATCATATTCTATTCAGTAAAAGGGAGTTAGTGAGTGCAGCAGCCAACACTTAAGGAGAGAGAAATCACATTTTTTGTAGCAACTGGTATCAAAGAATTCATGGACATATTTGAAAAACTACCACAGCATTAATAGTAGTTAACACTTCTGTTTTTTCTCTTAGTGGTAAAAGTACCACAGAAGACGCTCCTGATGGATGCTCTTAAAGAAGAATCTGAGATAGTCTATGACTTTTGCATGTGTAATCCTCCTTTTTTTGCCAATCAGTTGGAGGCCAAGGTAAAATATCTTCTTCTTTAAAATAATCGAGTATCAAAATTTACCTTGTTAGCGAAAATAAGAGCAAAGAACAACTTTTATATTGGAAGTTGTATCAGCACACTTTTGATGTCAAGCACCTGAAAACCCAATTCAGATTGACTTAACAAAAAAATTTATTAGATTACATATTTGAGAAATCTAGCAGTAATGTGGACTTCAGAAACAATTTGATCAAGGAGTTCATAGTAGTATCAAAACTGAGGCTCTTATTTTCCAGGTTTCTCTTGGCTTTGATCTGGCCCTTGGTTGTTTTTGTACTCAGGCTGGTTTACTTGTGGCAGAGTAATATTTAGGGAAAGGGAGGAGACAGTTGTTTTCTTCCCCAAACCATTAAACATTTAAGTTTCTTTTGATTGGACCAACTTAGGTCACAGTCCACTCCTGACTTGGACTTATCGGCTTAGACAGGAGGTCACTATTTTTACTCCTCTCTAAGCCAATAAGTCCATTTACTCTCATTTAATAGTAAACAAATGTCTAATTTAGTCTTTCCAACTTCAGATGAAAAATATATTTGCTTATGAATGTGTAAAGAGTTCTATACATTGAAGAAAAACAATGAGCCTATTAAAAAACTCAGCGCTATAAAATATTAATTTAACCCGTTTTCCTTCATCTATTTAATTCCCTAATAATAGAAATTAACATTAATCAGAAGGAAATAAGGGAGTGTTTATGCTTAAGGCTTTGAAAGAATAAATTGTTTTCAGAATCATTCAGATACCCTAAAACTATCATTTACATACCTCGTAACAAAATTAATTCCAGATTAAAGTTTTTGAAGGGGGAAGAAGGAGTTGGATAAATTTATTAGCAATACCGCCATTCTAGATTAGAACATAAAGTGAACAGGATCTAAGAAATCTAATTTTAGACTTCAATGCAGATGAATTATAAGAACTAAAATAGCCACATCCTAGAGATTTTTTGGTTCTTTTTAGAATTTTGAGATACAACATATATACATAAAACTGCATGTGCCATAAGTGTAAACTATGGATTTTCCAAAATGAACACTTCTGTAGAACCTGCATCCAGATGAAGAAATATACTATTACTAGCATCAGAACTAGATATCTTTTTATAACAGCTTTATAATTCACATACCTTATAGTTCACCCACTTAGAAGGTAAATTTAATTGCCTAAACTAAGATCATGAAGATTTATTCTTATGTTTTCTTCTAAGAGTTTTATAGTTTAGCTTTTATATTTAGATCTTGATCCATTTGAGTTATCGTTTAATATGGTGTGAGGTAGGAGTGTATTAAATATTTAAATTTAAAAAGTAAAATCATGAAAGTACTAGAAGAAAATGTAAATATTTATATAATCTTTGGGTGGAATATTTTCTGTGCATGATTCCAAGACAGAAAACTTAGAGAAAAAGTTCCAGAACTGGCTAAATAGAAAGGTAAAATTTTTATGTATTTAATCACAAACAGGGATGGAAAGTAAAAGACCCTGAGAAGGAATATTTGCATGAATACAGTTGTTTAAAATGTAATGTTCAATGATTATATGATTTTTTAAATCCTAAATGTAGCATGATATTTGGAAATTAAAATTACTTCTAAGCATTCTTACTTAGAACTAGATTACAGTCAATTAAGGTGTAAAAATTTTTCACCAGGATTTTTTGTTATTTTTGTTATTCAGGGAGTAAATTCTCGAAATCCTCGGAGACCTCCACCTAGTTCTGTAAATACAGGAGGTATCACAGAGATCATGGCAGAAGGAGGTGAATTAGAGTTTGTTAAAAGGATCATCCATGACAGTTTACAACTTAAAAAAAGATTAAGGTAAGTTGGTTATTACAACATGGGAGTATTTTTCCTCTGTGTAATTCTAAAAGAAACCATATAACAGAGTAATTTTTAGACAGTGGTCTAAAAAATAAATAAATAATGAAAGTAGCAGATTCTACAGTCTGCAAAGACCCTGTTTCTGAGGATGCTCTCATGCCTTTAATTGATTTGCATTTCCTGTAATCATGTATACTACATGGACAAAAAGAAGGAAAATACTATATGATTGTATTGCTTTCATTTCAGTACTGTGATGGAACAAAACTGATTCAAATATAGCTTTCAATTAGAAAGCAGATGGGTTCAGATCTGTCCCATGAACCAGAATAAATTTTTTGCCTAGTCCTTGAAGCAATTGTGTTCTTGGAATCAGTCTCCCAAACAATGACAGATGTGAGGACATTGAGCTGTCAAGAAGTTTATGAAGGGAAACTGAGATCACTACCCAGTTCCAGAGGAGAGTTAAATCTGTTCCTTTTTAAAAGCTAATTATTTCAGACAACACACCTGTCATTAAGTGGCATAAGGTACGCAAAAAGAGCTATTTGTCTCCCTTGACTTCTCACCCTACCAAGTGTTGTTGAAATGATGGGTAATGCGGTAGTTAGTTAAAAACTAAAAGGGCTTTCAATTGTAGGATTTGGCTTTGGGACACAGAGAAGATTTTTTTTTTTTTTAATTGTGGTAAAATACACAACAAAATTTAACATCTTAACCATTTTTAAAGGGTACAGTTCAGTAGTGCTAAGTACATTTATACTGTTCTGCAGCTAATCTCCAGAACTCTTTCTTCTTGAAAAAGTAGAACTCTATATCCATTAAACAGCAACTTCCCATTTCCCTCTCCCCCAACCATTAGCAACCACCATTCTACTTTTTGTCTCTCTGAATTTGACTATTCATTCTAGTTACCTTATATAAGTGGAATCATATAGTTTTTGTTCTTTTGTGACTGGCTTCCTTCCCTTAGCATTATGTCCTCAATGTTTATCTATGTTATAGCTGTGTCAGAATTTCCTTCCTTCTTAAGGCTGAATAATCTTCCATTTTTTGCATATAGAGCATTTTGTTTATCCCATTTATCTGTTGATGGACACTTGGGTTGCTTCTATCCTTTGGCTATTGTGGATAATGTTGCTGTGAACATGGGTGTGCAAATATTTTTTAAGACCTTGCTTTTAATTCTTTTGGATATACTCCCAGAAGTAGAATTGTTGGATAGGGAAGACTTTTTTTCTTTTTCTATTGGATTTATAGGTGTTTAAAGATGCTTATTTTAGTAAAAGGCCAATTCCAAAATCAACAAATATCCTGGTTTGTTAAGTGTGAGTTTATTTAAATATCTGTGGAAAGCAACTGGATTATTGAATGGTCTTAGAAAATTTACACATCATTGAAGCCAAAAGTTAATAAATTTTTGCTTTAAATTGATTTTTTCAATGACACATTAGAGACTTAAGTTATACTGAGCACTGAGGAGAGCCTGATTAAGTAAAATAAAGAAGGATAATATTTTATTTATTTATTATACTCATGAAAAGAGGTAACCAGGGCCATGTAACCATTTCAGTATCTGTCAGCTTTTGATGGTATTAGAGCTAACCAGGAAAATAGGGAAAGTTGTTTTCAGGAGGCTTTTAATCAGTAAATTTCTATTATTTCTAAAGTTCCATTTGAATTACAAAAATGTTTTAAAGAAACACCATTCTAAAGGAGAGAAATTGGTCAGTATGTTCCAAGTCTGCCTGTACCTGGCTCGTGGCAGACTCCAAAGTGAATTGAGGATATGTATTTACTAGCAAGGCTAAATTGCTGGAGCCCGTCTTATCTCTAGAGAGTTGACTGTTTTGAGTTTGGTGTCATCTTATGCAGTTATGTATTTAAAAGCAGGGTTCTGTAGTCTTGTCTGCTCTATTAGGACTCAGGCAGTTGAAAGGGTTGATAAGAGGAAGAAATGAAGTGATATTTATTGAAACGAGAATAAAGCAATGTGTTTTGAAAGAGTAGTACTTGAAAATGTTGTTTACAATTTCCAGCTGTACCATGACAACCTACATTTGTACATATTACCTGTTCATGTCCTCTTGCATATTTTTATGGTTGACGTAATATTTTTGAGAAATATGCATTTCTCAAATTTTAGAATGCTGTGAAAACCGCATATTTTGAAGCTCTGAAAAATAAGAGATTAAAAACAAATATTTTAACCCATCTGCTGCTTATCCCTCTAGATTTTTTTTCCTGTTGTTTCTGAAGAAGTGCAGAAACTAAGAATTTGTAACATTATGGGGTGAAATAACTTCATTTTGTTAGACTGATCTCAGTGATGGCACTCGAGATGCCTCACCTGTAGTAACTGTAGTTTTGTTTTGTATCTTAAGAAATTTTGCAGCTGGAAGGCCCTTGGGAGGAAGTTGTACAGATCAGAGACTAGGGACCTAGATCCCTTGATTCTGGTCCAGTACTCTTTACCACCCCATGCAGCCTCTGCAGCCCAGCCTGCCATTGGACTTCTGGTTACACAGCCTTTTTTTTTTTTTTTTTTAATCGAGGTATAATAGACATATTATTAGACAGCCGTTCTATTGTTGATGAAAATTTGCAAGTACTTGTCATTCTTACCTTTTACTTTTTGTGCCTGTGACTTGAGTTTAATACCATTTTCTTTTTTTAGAGACTCACTCCCCTAACCTTCTAAATAAATTAGCATTTATTAAACTCTTCATGGCGTGAATTCCATTCTTATCACTGGTTATAGGTCTATAGCTGATGCTCTTTATGGCAATGACTTTACGATTTTTCCAGGTACCAGAGATCTGTATCTAACAGAGTTCCAAGTTAATAGTGGTTTCATCCATTTCTTTTTACTTTTTTCTTTCATTTCTTACCCCCTGCCAAATGGTGGATACTTCTTGGATTTGGGTATAATCCATACATTTGGTATGGGCCTTTGACATGTTATTCTTTGACTTATCTTTTAAATTTTGTTTTCTCATTGGTAAAATGGGATAACAATAGCTACCTCATAAGATAGTCATAGAATTAAATGAATATATATTTGATCTAATAATGATGATGATGAACATTAAGATCATTTTAACTCTTGACGGTTTTAGGAATTCACTTGATTTAAATGCTAAGGTCCATGGTGTTGAAAGGAAATGTTATAAGTACTTTGTTATTTTATGTTAACGTAGAGCTTCCCTTCCCTTCCTGTTTTTTTTTTTTTAAACTAAGTGCTAGTTATGAAGTGTTATAGGTAATAGTTACAGGAACAATTATAAATTTTATAACTAGCTTTTAGTTAATGCTCCCGCCGAAAGGCCATCCAGTTCTACTGTGAACTTTGACTTGCCTTTATGAAATGGTAAGCCACTTCATTTTTTTTGTCTCTAAGGTTAGAATAATACCTTTTATAGTATGAAATGTCAGAACATAGGAACCAGCTCAAGCTAAAAATAGGACAATATGAGTTCAGAATGAATAATGACAATAATGGATTATAACCCACTGAATAAATAAGGGGGATAGAGGAGATGCTCTTCACTACAGTAGAATGCCAACTAATAAATGTAGAAGGAATAATGAAGTTAGAAAAATCACTATTTGCAATCATAGTAATAACTGGTTTATGGAAGAATCAACAATGGAAAATTTAAAGAGAAACAGGATATTACATAGTTTCAAAGTATCTCATAGATTACTTATTATTAAAAAGGGAAATATGATAACTTTACAGAGAACCTGGGGGATACCACCTTGACTAGGTGATCATCTCCTGATGTGAGGCACCTAGAAGGACACAACAGCACCTCTCTGTTCTTCATGCCCAAAATTATAACCTGAAACTAACTATGATGAAACTTCAGACAAACCAACTTGACAGTTCTTCAAAACTATTAATCACGAAAGTAAAAAAAGACCAAAGAACTGTTCCAGATTGAGAGACTAGAGAGACTTGATATATAAATGAAATGCATGATCCTAGATTGGATCTTGCATCAGGGGAGAAAGTCGTCATGAAAAACATTATTGGGATAATTGGTGAAATTTGAATATGGGCTGTATTCCAGATAATAGAATTGTATGTGTTAAATTTTCTTAATCTGATAATTCTGTGATTGTGAAAGAGAATGTCCTTATTTTGAAAACATACATGCCAAAATATTTAGGGTTAAAGGGGCAAGACGTCAGTAGCTAACTCTCAAATGGTTTAGGAAAAAAACACATGCACACAGAACAAGCAAATGGAGCAAAACATTAATTGGTAAATCTGGGTGAAGAGTATACTGCAGTCATTTGTACTAATCTTACAACTCCTGTACATTTGAAATTTTTTCAAAATACTTTTTTTTGAAATCTGCTGTTTCAGAGGAATTGCTAAATGCTGTAATGAGTTGCTACTTTCGTCATTAAAATAGTATAATGGGTTCAAAGTCTTCTGAGTAACTAGATCTTCCTATTGTTCATTTTTTTCTATTTGCATTTTGACTAGTCACAAGATGCCTGTTGAGAGTGTCTAGGATCTATTGGGTAGGCAAGTTTTATTAAGTGAAATTAACACAGAATTTTTAATACACCCAGTTACCTCTGCTTTTTCCATAAGAAATGTAACTTGCAGAAAACATTAAGTATATTAATGAGATTAAATCTTAAAAGATTTATAATACAGTATTCACCTTACAGAAAAGGTTTAAAGAAAACTCTCCCAAGCTTATATAAAGTACCAATAAAATATTTAACTATTATAAGCCTTACTTATCTACAGATTTGCTTTCCTTCATCTCCTGAGGAAATTTACGTTTTCTTTTGTCTCTCTGTTTTGGGCCATTTCTTGGTTTCTGGTGACTCTGATCTAATCTGTTCAGGAATGCTAATTTTAAAGGAAAGGTGTTAATTAACCTATTTTATACTGTCACTATGAGAGCACTGATTGCTCTTAATTTTTTTTTTTTTCATCTTGTTCCTAACATAATAAAGGCTTTTAATTCCTGGTTAAAGATTTCTTCATTTATTCACTGTCTTCTTAAAAGGAGCATTTTGTTTTTCTTACAAACATTTAAAAGCCACCAAATGAAATTTATTATGCTCTAAGTAAGTGTACCCAGGTTCGTTTAAAGTAGTTTAGGTAGAACAATTATTTCTTTGTATTTTCAAAGGGAAAAAGGGTTGACTAAACAAAAATAGGGGTAGTTACCTGTTGTTGAACTCACCAATAATGAAAACAAAATATTGCTTAATGCACACTATCTCTAAAGAAATATAATAGTATTTGTCATACTTGTAAAATTAATACTTTATTTATTAATTGTATTAAGTTGAACTATATGAAATTGCCAGTCTTCCACAATTTTCAACTGACAAAAATGGCAATTTTATATAGTTTTAACCTAATATGCGATTTTTAGAGGTTCTTCAATTCACTTAGAATTTTAGTCACTTTAAAAATTTATTTTCATAGTAGCTATTTTTGTATATCAACAAATAAAAATTGAATGCATATCTCCTTAATCTGAAATTTCTCTTTAAAAATAATATCTAATTAGATGAATGTCCAATGACATAGCAGTAATTATGATACTTGGTAGAAAATGCAGGATGGAGTATGTATTGCTAGTATAACTAAGCTATATTATAAACATGAAAAAAATGTGCAAAAAAAATAGAACTACCTTATGACCCAGCAGTTCTACTTCTGTATATTTATCTGAAGAAATCCAAAACACTAATTCAAAAAGATATATGCACCTCTATGTTCATTGCAGCATTATATACAATAGCTAAGATATGGAAGCAACCTAATACCCATCAATAGATGATTGGATAAAGAAGATGCGGTACATATATACAATGGAATATTACTTGGCCCTAAAAAGAGTGAAATGTTACCATTTGCAACAACATGGATGGACCTAAAGGATATTATGCTAAGTGGAATAAGTTAGACAAAGACAAATACCATAAGATCTCGCTTATATGTGGAATCTAAAGAATAAACTAAACAAAAGAGAAACAGACTCATAGATACAAAGAACAAGCTGATGGTTGCCAGACAGGACAGGCGTTGCGGACCTGAGTGAAAAAGATGAAGGAATTAAGAAAAAAAAAAATAGATGAATGAATTAAGAAGTACATATTGGTAGTTACAAAATACCTTTATAGGGATTTAAAGGTACAGCATAGGGAATATAGTCAGTAATATTGTAATAACTGTATATAGTGCCAGGTGGGTACTAATTGGGGGATCACTTTGTAAATTATATAAATGTCTAACCACTATGTTGTATACCTGAAACTAGTATGAAGTAATATTAAATGTCAACTCTAATTGAAAAATAAAAATGAAAAAAAATGAAATCTTGCCATTTGCTATACCATGGATGAACCTACAGGGTATTAATGCCAAGTTAAGTAAGTCTTGGTCTGTTTCTAATGATTGATTTTTTTTAAGATTAAAAAAAATGTTTTTTTATAACAGTTGGAATACAATATTATATTAGTTTCAGGTGTGCAACATAGTGATTAAACATTATGTAATTTAACAGAGTGATCACCCTGATAAATCTAGTACCCATCTGACACCATAGTTATTACAATGTTAACTCTGTTCCTTATGATATACTTTATATTCCCATGATTATTTTGTAACTACAAATTTGTACTTCTTAATCCTTTTCCCTTTTTCACCTAACCCTTAACCTCCTCTCATCTGGCAACCATCAAAATGTTCTTTGTATCTATGAATTTGTGTCCGTTTTGTTTATTTTCTTCTTTAGATTCCACTTGTAAGTGAAATAGTGGCATCTGTCTTCCTCTGTCTGACTTACTTCAGTCAGCACAATACCCTCTAGGTCCATCCATGTTGTTGCAGATGGAAAGGTTTCATTCTTTTTTATGGCTGAGTAATATTCCATTGTATATATATACCACCTCTTCTTTATCCATTCATCCATCCATTGATGGACACCCAGGAAGCCTCAGTATCTTGACTTATAAATAATGCTGCAATGAACATATGGATTCATATGTCCCTTTGAAGTAGTGTTTTAGGTTTTTTCAGATAAATACCCAGAAGTGGGGTAACTGGATCTTTCTTTTCTCTTGTTGTTACCTTTGTTTTAAAGTATTTTGATAAAAATATTGCTACCCCAGCTTTTGTTTGTTTCTGTTTTCATGAAACATCATTTTTCATCCATTTACTTCTAACTAGGTCTGTCTTTCAGTCTGAAGTGAGTCTCTTGTAGGCAGCATGTGTAAGAGTCTTGTTTTTGTGTCCATTCGGCCACCCTATCTTTTGATTGGAGCATTTAATCCATTTACATTTAAAGTAATTGTTGATAGATATGTAATTATTACCATTTTATTCATATTTTTTATTTTTATTTTTTTTATTAAATAAGTCTCTCCAACATTTTCTTTAATAACTGGCTTGATGGTGATGAACTCTTTTAGCTTTTTTTTTTTGTCTGGGAAGCTCTTTATCTGTCCTTCGACTCTAAATGATAGCTTTGCAGGGTAGCGAAGTCTTAGTTGTAGTTCCTTGCTTTTCATCACTTTGAATATTTCCTACTGATCCCTCTGGCCTGCAAAGTTTCTGTTGGGAAATCAGCTGACAATTTTATGGGAGCTCCCTTGGGGTAACTGCTTTTCTCTTGCTACTTTTAAGATTCTCTCTTTGTCTTTAACCTTTGGCATTTAAATTATGATGTGTCTTGGTGTGGGCCTCTTTGGGTTCATCTTATCTGGGACTCTCTTCCCTTCTTGGGCTTGTATGTCTGTTTCCTTCATCAGGCTAGGGAAGTTTTGTCATTATTTCTTGAAATAGGTTTTCAGTTCCTTGTTCTCTCTCTTCTCCTGGTACCCCTTATGATGCAAATGTTGGTACACTTGATGTAGTCCCCGGGACCCCTTACACTATCCTCATTTTTTTTGGATTATTTTTTCTTGTTGCTGTTCTGATTGGGTGTTTTCTGCTGCCTTATCTTTTAAGTCACTGATTCGATCCTCTGCCTCATCTAATCTACTGTTGATTCTTTCTAAAGTACATTTCAGTTTAGTTTTTGTAGTCTTCATTTCTGATTGGTTTTTTTTTATGGTTTCCATGTCCTTTTTTGATGCTCACTATCTTTGTGTTGAAATCTTCACTGAGATCAAAGTTCATTTAGTATCCTTATAACCAGTGTTTTGAACTCTGCTTCAGGTAAATTGCTTATCTCCATTATGTTTAGTTCTTCTTCTGGAGCTTTGTTTTTTTTTTCATTTGGGACATGTTTCTTTGTCTCCCCATTTTTCCTGCCTCTCTGTGTTTGTTTCTATGCTGCTATGTCTCCCAGTCTTAGTAGAGTGGCCTTATATATTAGTTGTGTCATGGGGCCCAGTGGCATAGTGTTTCCTGGTCACCTGAGCTGGTGTTCCACTTGTGTCCTTTGTATGGGTTGTGTGTGCTCTCCTGTTGTAGTTGAGCCTAGGTTCCTGTTTGCATGTCAGTGGGAGGACTGGGCGTGATCGGTAGAGGAGCTGTTGTTCAGGGGTTGACCCTACAGAGCAGGATTTGCTTTAGTAGAGCTCTGGTGCCTGCTCTGTCTGCCCTTTGGGTGTGTGGTCTTCAGATATGACCCTAGGTGGTGCTCCGGCTCAGATTGATCCAGTTCAGGGCCTCCTGGGAGGGGCCTTGCTACAAGGCAAGTTTAGCTGCAGCCTGCGCCCTACTGGGGCCACCTGGCATGAGCCACCAAGTGATCCACAGATGGCCACCACCCACTCTGGGCTTGGATGTGCCTCGAGAGGCCAAGCTGCAAACTGAGGCCAGCTGCCACTAGTGCTAGGCTTGGAGCTGCTCAGCAAGAGGTATGGAGCACGTCAAGGCCATATGCTGCTTATTTAGGTTTTGTGAATCTTTGAGAGATTTTGGAAAAGTCTGAAGCATGAGCCAAGACAGGCTGTTTGTATGGAAATTCCACTGGAAGCAGCTTGGGTCGGCCTGCAGGTTGAGTGGAGTGGGGTCTCAGGGAATCACCAGGGTGGGGTGACCAGTATTATCCTGGTTGATGGAGATTCAGATATGGTGGCTGCCTGCATCTGTAATCTGGGTGGGGTGGGCTCAACAAAGGAACAATGCCCTCTGCCAGTGCTTCTGTCCAGAAGAAGCTCCCTCTCCAGCCCTTCTCCAAAGCTGGACAACTCAGTTCTTCCCTGTATGTACCTGGCACCTCCTGAGCTACTGCCTCAGCCCTGGAGCTCAAAGAGAGTGAGTTAGTCAGCAAGTAAATTTGCACACAAGCCCTTTAGGAGGAATGTTTGTGATTCCAGAGGCTCTTCATTTCACTCAGTACAATCTCTGCTGGTTTTCACAGCCAGAAGTGGGGACTTCTCTTTCTGGCACTGGACTCCTGGGCTAGGGAACCCAATGTGGGATCAGGACTCCTTGTTTTTCCAGGGAGATCTCCGTAACTGAGATATTTCTTCCGATTCTCAACTGCCACACATGAGTGCCGGACTAGCTTGTTTCGCGTCTCTGCCCCTTCTACCAGTCTCAAGGTAACCTTTTCTATGTGTCCCCAGTTGTAGGACTTCTGTCCAGCTAGACTTCAGGTGACTCCCAATGATGGCTGTTCTGTAGTTTAGTTGTAATTTTTATATAGTGAGAGGAGGCAAGCACAGCATTTACCTACTCCACCATCTTGACTGGAACTCCTAATGATTGATTTTTTAATTCTGGTTGTGAGTCATTTTTTTGCTTCTTTTAATGTCTGTTAAATTTTTATTAGATGGTAGACATTGCAAATCTTAACGTTTCGGGGTGCTGTGTTTCATTGTATTTCTTTAAAAAGAGTGTTGGACTTTGTTCTGATGCTTAAGTTACTTGTGATCAGTTTGATCCTTTTGAATCTTGGCTTTTAAGCTTCATTAGAGTACATATAGCATAGCCTCTAGCCCCATTACAAAGTATTCTTTCCAGAACTCTACTAGATATTCCTTTTATTAACAAGGGGTTTCTGCTCTCACTAGTAGAAACACAAACTAGTCCCAGCTCTCTCTGGACTCCAGGATTGTTCAGCTTACTGTTTTATGTGATTTCTTTTCCTAGCCTCACTGAGTTTCACTCCACATGTGCAGATCATTATTCTGCAAAATATTCCAAGGAACTCATCTGCAGATACCCAGAATTTTCTCTCTGTGCAGCTCCTTCTCTTGTATTTTGCTATTCAAATCTTTACTGCCTCGGCCTCTCTGAATCTCAATATCTATCTCATGAATTTAGCAAGATTGTTAGGCTCCCTTTGAGTTTCCTTTCCCTGCATTGCAGCTTGGAAATTTCCTTCAAGCAATAAGCTCTGGCAGTTGTAGGACTCACACATTGTTTTTCTCTCTGAGATTGTAGATTTTCACTGCAGTTGTCCAACGTCTGAAAAACAACTGTTTCATATATTTTGCCCAGTTTCCTACTTGTTTATGGTAGAAAAGCAATTCCCATAGTAGTTAATCCTTCATAGATTGATGAGAAATGCTATATAAATTTTATACTTTACAAACTTTTTAGAATAATCAGAAGAAATAAATTTTGTCCTTTTACGTTTTAACCAGTTCACTCCATTTTCTCCACATTCCGATTTGTATTTACTATAAAAGAAATTGATTTCATGTTCTATTGAAACTCTAGTATAATATATATCCTTAATTATTTGCAGGTAGGGGCGTTTCAGAATAGAGGTTCATGCTAGATTTTTAAATTACTCAATATGGTGAGGGGGTGTTATATGGCACCTGTATTTTTTAGTTGAGTTATAATTGACATACAACATTATATTCATTTCAAGTATACATGTTTTTATTGTTATTTATTGACTAATTTCTGTCCTAAGGCTAAATGGCCTGTATTTGAGTATCACAGGTGAGACCTCTCTCTCTTTCACTCCCTTTCTAAATATATAACAGCCCTGAATCACTGGAGAGGCTTTGTGGGTTTTTGTTTTTGTTTTTTATGTTGCTTTTGGCTTGTTTTCCTTTGCTGGGTTTGTTCTTTGTCTAAATACATGTACAATTCTTGTTATTGTCACTTATAACTTAACTCAGTATTTGTTTGCTACTGTTCTCATTTTGTTCACTTTAGTAATGCTTAATTTAAAAATGTATCTACATAAACAGTATTTTATTTGTCTGATTTTGTTTTTTCCTAGGTGGTATAGCTGTATGCTAGGAAAGAAATGCAGCCTTGCTCCTCTGAAAGAAGAACTTCGGATACAAGGCGTAAGCCTTTATCATTACTGTTCTTGTGTATCTACTTTTGATGGTAGTTGGAGTACAGAATTTTCCTTTATAACTTAAAACTCTAAGAGAGGGTTTTTTGGTTCTATTTATTTATTTTTTTAATTTGTAATTTTAAGGACAAAAGGAACTTTTTATAAATTGTTAAAATATTTGGTCTCCTTTGATAATTACTTATAACAGAAAAAAGAGTGGGAAAACAGGTTAAGTAGAATATCAGAGAAACCAGAAATCAAAAAACCTGGCGTCTGCATACCACTGACCCCACACCTGACTCCTTTTAACTGCGGAAACTCAAGGCTACATAAGTTAGGGGGCTTGTTCCAGGTCACACATCTGGTTATCAAAGAACAGCTAGAACCAGAATGATCCTCAGTCCACTGTGCTTCCCCTTATGGTGCATCAGCTCCTTGCTTCTGTTTTGAAAAGCAGATGACAAATAAATACTACCCCTGTCTCTCCTCCCAGTTTCTGGTGTTTTGGCCTGAGTAAGCATGAACAGGGTGACTTTTCAGAGAAAGAGATCAGATGTGGGGTCAGTGGTAGAAACCAAGTTTTGGTTACTTTCTGACATTCTACTCATCTTATTTTTTCTACCACACCTTTTCTATATTAAAATTATAACAGTTACAATGTAGTGTTTAATTTTCTTTCCAAAATCTGATAGATAAAAGGGAGACTACATCGCTGTGTCTAGCTGGACTTTGGTGGCTTGCTTTCTTTTAAAAAAAAAAAAATTCTAATCATTTTACCAATAATTCTCTGAAGAGCTGTTTTTTGGGTGTTTGATATATTTGCACTTCCAAGCCAGAACCATAAATTTTCTCTCTAATGTTTTATGGGGGGGAAAAAACCCCACAACTTTGTTTTTATATAATCTATTTATTATTAGGCATCTATGCATAACTGTTGTTGGATAGTAGTGTTTGTTAACTGATAAAAAGAAAGACCAACACATGATTTAACATGAGGCAGCAGCCAGAAACACTGGTAGAATGACTACATTTTGGTGAGATGCTATGTTGTTGGTTTCAGGTTCCTAAAGTCACCTACACTGAATTCTGTCAAGGTCGGACAATGAGATGGGCTTTAGCTTGGAGTTTTTACGATGATGTAACAGTACCAGTAAGTAGATATCTTGCTTCTGTTTTTCCAAATGCCAGCACATGGCGAGTTTTAATAGGTCATAAATGAACTAAATCTGTACTATCTTGTTTTCCTGAAGTTTGCCCCAAATGCTTATGTCAAAATAGAAAGTGATTATAAACAAGACACAGTCCTGGAAGGCTGACTCTGGTGATGTGGAGCCTTTCTCATGGGTCGGAGCAACACAGTGATTCTTGCTTAGCAAACATAAATGAATTGGAAATGTATTTTTTAGGAATTAAATATTCAGGTAATACAACTTCTGTGGAAATACTTGAGGGTTTAATTATTCTGTTGGACACTTCTCAAGAATTGAAATGGAAATTGTTTATTTTCCTTTGCTACTGCTGCTTTCCCAGAGTAGCTATCTCCTTGGGTTCCTGAGTCAATATAGAAATGGCCATATTGGGTTGCAGGCTTTTGTAACATTTAGAACTCTTCACTAGAATAATCCCTATCTTGACTTTAATATTAGCCCTAGATTATTGATCAGTTTTGAAGCTGGATGATAGGTCTTTATCTTCTCGTCTCTACTTTGTGTATGCTTGAGCTTCAAATTTTCTGTAATAGAACATTTTAAAAAATGATTTGTTTCACAAACTTCTTGCTCTCTGTGCTACTATATGTAAAGGAAAAAATGCTTATGAACTGGTGAGACTGAATAAATTTTCTGGGCTGTACTGAGAGAGAGTAATAAAATAGCATTTGTTCTTGCACGAGTGATTGACTTATTGTTGCCTGGATCCTCCAGCCTTAAGTTTATGCACCCATTGCATGGCATGTGCTTCTTCTGTCCATAGTATTGATGGAGGCCTAGTACTTGGTTCTTCAGGTCTCTAATCCTCTATCCATACAATATCTCCTGTCTTTGTCCATATAATATCCCTTGTCCTTGTTCTTGGTGGTCCTCTCCCAAGGTCTTGGCTACTCTTGGTCTCTAAAGTCATCTTAAATGTTACTGTGTCTTTGAGCCTCTTGCCCTCCTCTAAGGACAGAGGAGTAGACACATGTGCAGAAGTACAAAGGGAGAATTTGCAGATATTTCTGAGTACATGAGCTCAAATTTGAAACCTGTCCTTGCTATTCTCTGCAACTAGATATGCTACTGGATTGAAGTAAGTTTCCCAGTCAAGTTTGAATGACCTGTCCCATGTAAGCCTAGACCCACCTCTGTACGATGAATGCTGTATGGTATGTAAAAGTTAGAGTTTGAAATATTGACTGGTTAAAAAGATGTTTCTGCTTTTTTGACCTCTCACTTTTTTTTGTCATCTAGAATACCAAGGCTTTCACACTAGATGGTTAAAATCATTAGTAATGTCCTAGGTTATTCCTGTGCAGACACTAATAGTTGTACAGAGATGGAAGTGCCCCTGTTTCCAAGTGTGTTTTGTTTAATCTGCTTCCCACATTTGTTGGCACTGCAGGAAGAAGAGCTGATGATGATCTCTGGCCCTCTCCATACCATCTCAGAGACCAGAGTTGCCCTTGCCCTCTTGGATTAGTGGTTATTTCAGATCAAAGTATCAAAGGGCACTTTGTTTCTGTGTTAACAAAATCAGCTTATTTTAAAAAAGAATCTTCTAAGCCTTCTTCCCTCCCTGTCTGTCTTTTAGGTCATCCTTGAGCCCTGTTCATAGTTTCAGCCATCAAAGAATGCCTCTTGCTAAGAGCCTCAGATTTATCCCATGCCAGAGTACTCATTCCTCCCCACCACTATGCCAATCCAAAGCTGTTAATAATGCATTCCCAAGTGTTCCATTACATGCACTTAAACTACTACAGGGAAAATGGGAATTTCTGATTTGTGGTAACCCAGCAACAGTTTCTTAGCACTAGTGCCCTTCACCAACAACTGTTTTCCCAGGGGTAGTCCCAGGGTACTCATGAGGCTCTTGGTGGGCTGTCCTCCCTGTTCTCCTTTTCTCTACCTGGACCTCTCCCCACCCCTTGCTTTTCGAAGGGGTGACTGTTACCTGACTTTCCTCCTCTTGCCTTCGTTGGGAGTGGGGAGAGAAAAGGATGATCTTTTAGATGAGGAGAAGAAGCCAAGAACTAGAGCTAGTTAAGAGAAATATTGACCTACTTCCCCACCCTACCCCTATTCCTGCCTTTTTAGGGTAAATGTGCAAGTTACTATGGCAACTTCTGTTTTCACTTGTCTCAGGCTTACTGACTTGTTTCTTTTGGTGCCGAATGCTGAAAAATTCTAATTCACTACTGATTCAAGTGCCTACACTAAGCCCATTACTGGTCTGGATTTATGTAAGCAACAAAAAGATGAGTCCTAATGTTGATAGAATTTTTGTACAATCATTTCTGATTGATGATGCATATAAGGAAGCATCTTGTAAGGACTATTCTTTACAGAATTTTAACAAGGCACTTAGAATGCCCCTTTGTCCCAGGTTCTCTTGTAATTGCTCTAGGCATTATTTTAGCTTTGCTTTTAGAAGTTTGATACTTATTAAAGGAAAAAGGAAAAATAATGTGGCTCTAGCAAGTTGTGCACTCTTGGTATGAGCATTGCCTAGGAACTCTGGTTTTAAAAAATTCTTCCCCTGTGTTCAGGACATTGCCTGGGACTTTCCTGTCTACAGAATAACAACTAGAGGGCCTTTTGGAGAGCAAATGGAGGGGACAAGTCATATTAATTAGGTAGCCTTGTCAGTGTCAGAGTTGGGATCTCCTGTCAGTGCTCTACTTACTATTCCATAGGTTTTCAAACTAGTTCCAGATAGATTAGAGTAACTTGTAGGTGTCCCAGGGGATAACAGTTGCATGTAGACATCATGCTGGTACTCTCAGACCTCACATTTTAATCAAAGCTGATCTTTTAGCAGTATTATTTATTGGTTTTATTTGTTGAGAGGATTCACTGTTAAGAAATGGTTTGACAGTCAGTACTATACCAGCTACACATTACGCTACAAAACAGATGTTTAGGGCTGAGCTCTTGAGCAAAACCAAAGCTAAGGACCCTGTTCTTAGTTATTTTTCTTATTAAGTCTGATCTTCATTGTGATAATACCCTAGAAATAAGACACCATTTACTATCTCTTCAAATGATTAGTTTAATAGGAGAGAAAAACACTTGAAGTATTGATGCAGAATTGTGTGTAGGTAAGTTCTGAAATGAATGGTAAGGGACAAGAATGGCTGGGAGTTAGGGAGTTCAGAAAAGGTAGCTGTTCAGGATGGGCTTGTCAGAGACGACTTCATGGAGGAGGAATTAACTGTCGATATCTGACTGGTACTTGGTGCTCAGTATTTTCTGAATGTTAGAAGGAATGATATAGGACTTGTACTAAGGTGCAACATTGAGAGCAGGAAGTTAATAGATTTAGTATATTTGAAGCACTGCATATACCTTTGTTATTTGAATGCTTCATACACATTATGTCATTTTATCTAAACTTGACAACCTGAATTAGACGGTATTATCCCCACTTTCTAGATGACTAAACTGGAGCTTCTAAAAAGTCAGGTTGGAACTCAGGTCAATCTGATTTCATAGCCTGTGCTCTTAGTCAGTATGATACTCTGCTTTCCAAAGAACCACTGTTTCTTCCAGCCTGTCCATGTAATACCTACTCATATAGTCATTCATCATCTTGCTTATAGGCCTTCCCCAACAGCCTCTCTTCTCGTGTAAGAGTCTTTTGGGTTCATCCTAAGCTCACCAACCATTCTGCTCAAAAACTCCTGAGTGGCTTCCTACTGCCAATGGGCTCCTCATTTGGCTCCTTGGGCCTCCCATATCTGTCTTTGACTTTCCCTTCCATTGTAATCACTCCCTGTTTTCTTGACTATACTATCTTCTACCATATTAGCCTCCATAGACTTCTCAGTGACTGTGCAGCCTTTGCTCACAGTCCTTTCTCTGTCTTGTCCATTCCTCACACTTCACTACAGCCCAGCTCAATTCCAATTTCTGCATAAAGCTGTCTTAACCATTCAGCCCATAGAAAGCTCTGGACTTGTACTTATTTTTTTCAGCTATTTATATTCACCATAAACTTCTTTGTGGCATACTTTGTATTGGTATTTTGTTTAACTGTGGCATGGTGGATAACATCAAAACTATTGCATGGTGTTTAGAAAATGCCTTTTATGAGCTGGCCCCTACCTATCTTTATGTTGAACAGATTGCTTAACTTCTCTAAGCTTCAGTTTCCTCATCTGTAAAGTGGAGGGTATTAATAGTACCTACCACCTAGGAGTGTTTTGAGGATTAAATATACTTAACACAGTGCCTGATGTGTAAGTGCTCAATAAAACATATTGTAGTTATAATTTCTCATCATTTCCTTCCTTTTCACCCACCCTTCCCTGTATTTGATGCTCCAGTAATGTTGAGCTACTGCTCTCTGGGATTCCTTTTTTGTTGTTGTTGACATAAAGAGAATATCCAAATAGTCAATAGATAACTAAAAATTGTCTGGCAATTCCTCTCTTTCTCTCTGACCATCAAACTCCTTGTCTATCAAGTTACCACCTGTGAAGCTTGCCCTGACTCTTCTTAAGCTGATATTGGGATCCTTCTCCTGTGTTCACTATAGTGCTTTGTCCATATTCCCATTATTTTATCTTTTATGTGGCATCAACCTAGCGTAACATCTGGTCCTCAAATAATAATTGTTAAATGAATGAGAATGAAGGAACAAATGAAGTGGTAAAGTGATTCTCATAATTTTCCACTGAAGTACCAGTTATAGCAGAAAACAGTTATTGACAAACCCCTGAGCATCAAGGTAACAATAAAGAAGTTCCCAGAAAGTACTCTATGCTCATGTAGTCTCCTCTTTTCTCTTTAAAGTCCATTCAAATTTTGTATTCTATTTCATAATATATATGTGTGTGTTTTCATTTTTTAAAATCAGAGTAAATATTGGGTCAAATTGACAATCTAAGAAGATATATTTATCATTTGGTTCTGTTGCTATTGCTACAAAGTATGACAAATAAGATTTATTTTATAAATTGTAAAAATTGGTTAATTCAGTATTTCTGTTTTTTTTATTTACTTTTACCTTTCTATTTCCGAAATGCAGCTTTCAGAATTAAATACAGTGCTAGATTGGCTGGTCTTACATTTATTCTATTATTATTTATCAGAACATTTTGATTTCAGCTTATAATTATTTTTAATTCCTAAAGGAATTCTTTTTTGGAATTTGGAATTTTGTTAAAATTGCTTTTAAAACTCACATAGCTTATTTCGAATGTTTATACCACAGACATCTTGATTTATCCATTAATTTGGAAGTTCCCAGAGGGCACAAATCATATATTTTTTCATTTATTCTACAAAATTTTTGAGCAGTACACGGTAGTTGGCACTTAATATTTACTGAACCAGTATACCTTTTTTCTACCCTCCTTCATTGGAGAAGAGGGGATTAAGTTTAAGGCACTATTTTTTTAAAAAGTTTTAGCTTTTTTTGATATTTCCTTATGGTAAATAGTTTAGAAAATATGGATAATTTTTTAAGGAATAAAATTACCATAAATTTTACCACCCAGAGATAACTACTGTTAATAATTTTGAGTATGTTTCACATACTCAAAGAGTAGTTTCTTTTTTTAAATTAAATTTTAATTTATGCCTAAATAATACATACAGAAAGTTGTACAACAAGCAGTACAAGAGAATTTATGATAAAAGCAACTTCTTTACACTATCCCACTCCTCAGAGAGAAAATATTTTAGTGGATTCTAGTTCCTATGGTGATGATACCTTCATATCTCTTGATCTTTGCTGTCCAATATTCTGGCCGCTAGCACATGTGACTCTTAAAATTAATTAAAACTAAAATTAAAATTTTATTATCTCAGTCTAAATAGCTGTATTTCAGCTGTTCAGTAGCCACGTGGGGCTAGAAGCTACCATCTCGGCCAGCACAGATAATGAACATTTCTGTCATCACAGGAAGTTAATATGCTTTTACATTTACTTTTACTCTATAGTGCCGCCCTATTTCTCCCTGCCTCTTCTTCTTCTTCCCCTCTCTCCTTCCTTTGTAATTTGTTGAAGAAACTAGGATATTTATCCTATAGATTTTTCACACCTGGACTTTTCTGAGTGCATCTTTGTGGTGGTAACAGGTTCCTCAGGCCCTGTTTTTCCAGTAATTGGTAGTTAGATCCAGTCTTGATCAGATACAGGCTTGATTTTGGGGAATGGATGGAGAGGGGCAAGACTACTTTCTAGGTGGTGTATGCTACACTTCCATCAGGAGGCACATAATGTTTGCTTGTGTCTTTTTGTAATGTGAGCAATCATTGATAATCATTGCCTAAATCCATTAATTTAGAATTGCAAAATATTGATATTTCAGCTCTATCATTCATTATTAGTTGAAGTACTTTTTATAAAGAGAAACTTCCTGATATCAATTATTTGGTTACTCAACAGTTCATCTGGTAAAGGCAGGATAAATGCTTGATTATATTGCTTTATATTTCAGTTTTAAGAATGATGAGTTGATGGTTCCCTATCTCCCAAAAATGACCAAAGAGAATGGTTTAGCTTTTGTTTTTCGAGTATCCTGAACTCATGGATTTACACTTTCAATATTTTTTAATATATTACACTTATTATCTTTATTGGTCGATCTTTGGCCTTGAAGGATTTATTCAGGTTTACTCCTCAGTCTTCTTATGAAGACTGTTACAGTCTTTCGTAGCTTCCTTGCTTTCTAATATTACAAGTTGTTCCTGGCTCATATTTTTTTCTGCAATCAACCGTTTCTCCAAGGACCTCTGCTTTATTTTAGTGGGAAATGGTGTTTAGAGGTATTTATATGGGAACTACATTGGTCATTATTGGGTTGATCATTGTTTTTAGCCTTTTTCAGTGGGTAGAGCTAGGAATTATTATTATTTTCCTTTTAAAGATGAAGTTCATTCTAAGTTCATGTTGATACTTTTTATTGTTTCTATCCAACATCAGTTGTCCATCTATATCTACCATTCAAAAATTCCTTATCAGAAATTGCAATCATCAACCATACTAACATAATTACTCATTTGTTTTGATCCACAATATGCTATAAGTCTCAAAATTAACATTACTGTCAACAAAAAGATTTCTGAAAATAGCTATATTTTTCATTTCTTTTGTCCTTGGGGACAATCTCATGATAGGTTTTAAGGTCATTTGCAATTATTTTTAGGGATTGCCTTTTTTGTATTATTTAATTTTGTTTTGTAATTGTAAAATATATTTACATGGTTTCAATATCAAATCTCAAACAAAAAAGGTATAGTCAGAAGGCTAGCTTCTTTCTCTTGTCTCATTCACCCTAATCCCTCACTGCTCCCTAGGTTACTATTTAAATGATTTTATAATTTATCCTTCCATTGTATTTTTAATATAAGGAAATACACCCATAGAGTTATAATCACCCTCCTTTTTTTATTTTTTAAGTTTTATTAGTTTAAGTATACAGTACATTGATAAGACATTTCTATCATTTATGAAACGATCCCCCCATACCTCTACCTTCCCTCTGGCTCTACACATAGGCATTACATTAATGTTAACTGAATTCCCTATGCTATGTTCCTTATCCCAGTGACTGTCTATCAACTACTAATTTGTACTTTAACTCTTCACCTCTTTCTTCCAGCCCCTCAACCTCCAACCCCTTTTAATTTTATTTTTTTAAGAATTTTATTTACTCATTTGCAGCAAAGTAAGGATTTAATTAACTTATTTATTTTAATTTATTTTTTATGGTGGCATTGATTAACAAAATCCAATGTTTCAGCTGTACATTTTAACAGTAAGGCATATATATATTTACACTGTCTATTCACCTCCCATAGTTAGATTTCTTTCTGTCACCACATATTTGACCCCTTTTACTCCATCTACCTCCTCCCTCCTCCCACCATCTGGTAACCACTAGTCTGTTGTCCATGTCCATGAGCGTCTGTTTGTTTGTCCTGTTCATTTGTCGCTTTTAGGTTTATATCCCACATATAAGTGATATCATGTGATTTTCAACTTTTTCTATCTGACTTATTTTGCTTAGCATGATTATCTTGAAATCCATTCATGATGTCGCAAATGGCAGTATTTCATCTCTTTTTATGGCTGAGTAATATTCCATTGTATATATGTACCACAGCTTCTTTAACCAATCATCTATCATAGGACACTTTGGTTGCTTCCATGTGCAATTCTAACAGGTTTGAGATGGCATCTCATTGTGGTTTTGATTTGTATT
>NW_006443570.1:22842355-22847347 GCF_000325575.1 Pteropus alecto | reverse complement strand
GGGAGAAGTGTCTGTTCAGGTCCTCTGCCCATTTTTTGATTGGATCATTTGTTTTTTTTGTTGTTATTGAGTCTTTTGAGTTCTTGGTATATTTTGGATATTAGGCCCTTATTTGAGGCATTGCTTGCAAATATATTTTCCCATTCAGATGGTTGTCTCTTTACCTCGTTGACAATTTCTTTTGCTGTGCAGAAGCTTTTGAATTTGATGTAGTCCCATTCATTTGTTTTTGCTTTTACTCCCCTTGCCTTTGAGGTCAAATTCATAAAATCTTCTTTGAGTCCAAGGTCCTTGAGTTTAGTTCCTATGTTTTCTTCTATTATTTTATTGTTTCAGGTCTTATATTCAGGTCATTAATCTATTTTGAGTTAATTTTTGGTGTGTGGTAATAGACAACAGTCTAGTTTCATTATTTTGCAGGTGACTTTACAGTTTTCCCAGCACCTTTTATTGAAGAGGTTTTCCTTTCTCCACTGTTTGTTTTTGGCTCTTTTGTTGAAAATTATTTGCCCATATAAATATGGGTTTATTTCCGAACTCTCAATTCTGTTCTACTCGTCCATGAATCTTTTTCTGCCAACATCATTCCATTTTGATTATTGTCGCTTTGTAGTATAATTTGAAGGAGAACAGAGAGATGCCTCTAGCCTCGTTATTTTTTCTCAGGATTGCTTTGGCCATTCAAGGTCTTTTGTGCTTCCACACAAATCTGATGAGTTTTTTTCTGTTTCTTTAAAAATGCCGATGGGATTGTGATGGGGATTGCATTAAATCTGTATAATACTTTAGGTAATATGGTCATTTTAATTATGTTGATTCTTCCAATCCAAGAACACGGAATATCTTTCCATTTTTTTGTATCTTCTTTGATTTATTTTAATTGGGTCTTACAGCTTTCATTATATAGGCCCTTCACATGTTTCATTAGATTTATTCCTAGGCATTTTATTCTTTTTGTCAGAATTGCAAAAGTAATTATTTTTTCCATTTCTTTTTCTGACACTTCATTATTAGAGTATAGGAATGCTATGGATTTTTGAACATTGACTTTGTGTTCAGAGACTTTACTGTATTTGCTTATTGTTTTGAGTAGTGTTCTTGTGGAGTCTTTAGGGTTTTCTATATAGAGAATCATGTCATCTGCAAATATTGACAGTTTGATGTCTTCGTTTCCTATTTGGATGCCTTTTATATCTTTCTCTTGCATGATTGCACTTGTTAGGACCTCCAATGTTATATTGAATAAGAGTGGCGATAGTGCCTTGCCTTGTTCCTGATCTTAAAGGGAAGGTTTTTAGTTTTTCACTATTAAGTATAATGTTGGCCAAGAATTCGTTATAGATGGCCTTTATTATGATAAGGTACTTTCCTTCTATACCAATTTTGTTTTGATCATAAATGGATGCTGTAACTTGTCGAAGGCTTTTTCTGCATCTATTGCTATGATTATATGATTCTTAATTTGTTTATGTGGTATATTACATTAGATTTGCAGATGTTGACCCATCCCTGAGCCCCTGGGATGAAGCCTACTTGATCATGGTATATATCCTTTTTAATATGTTGCTGTATTTGGTTCACTAGTATCTTATTTAGGATTTTTGTATTAGTCTGTAGTTTTCTTTTTTTGTATAGTCTTTATCAGGTTTTGGTGTCAGGGTAATATTGGCCTCATAAAATGAGTTAAGAAGTATTGCCTCCTCTTTGATTTTTTGGAAGAGTTTGAAGGGAATAAGTATTAAATCTTCTTTGAACGTTTGGTAGAATTCACTGGTGAAGCCATGTGATTTTGGACTTCAACTTTTTGGTAGGTTTTTGATGATTGTTTCAATTTCCATATTGCTGATAGGTCTATTTAGATTTTCCAGTTCTTCTTGATTCAGTCTAAGAAGGTTGTATTTTTCTAAGTACTGGTCCATTTCTTCTAGGTTATTAAATTTGGTGTTATATACTTTTTCATAGTATTCTTGTATGATCCTTTGTTCCTTTGTATTTTTGTGGTGTCTGTCATAAATTCCCCTCTTTCATTTCTGATTTTGTTTGTGTCCTTTCTCCTTTTTCTTTAGCGAGTCTAGCCAGGGCTTTGTCAATTTTATTAGCCTTTTCAAAGGACCAGCTCTTTGTTGCATTTATTTTTATTTTTTTTGTTTTCAATTTCATTTATTTCTGCTCTAATTTTGATTATTTCTTTCCTTTTGCTGACTTTAGGCTTCATTCGTGCTTCCTTTTCTACTTTTTTAAGATGAAGCATTAGGTTGTTTATTTGGGCTCATTCTTGTTTTTGGAGATAAGCCTATTATGATATGATCTTTCCTCTTATGACTGCTTTTGCCATGTCCAAAATGTTTCGATATGTTGTACTATCATTATCATTCATTTCTTTGTATCTCTTGATCTTTCTTTATGTTTCTTCCCTGACCCAGGTATTCTTCAGTAGCATGTTGTTTAATCTCCATGTATTTGTGGTTCTTCCTGTTTCCTTTTTGCACTTGATCTCTAATTTCAAAGCATTATGATCAGAGAATATGGTTGGTATGATTTCAACCCTTTTATATTCATTGACGCTATCTCTGTATCCCAGAATGTCGTTGATTCTTGAGAATATTCCATGCACACTAGAGAATAATGTATAAGCAAATGTTTTGGAATGAAAAGCTCTGTATACGTTAATTATGTTCAGTTGGTCTAATGTGTCATTTAGGATGGTCTTTCCTTATTGATTTTCTGTTTGGATAACCTGTCCATATCTCACAGGGGTCTTTAGAACCCCTACTACGATAGTGTTTTGGTCTGTTTCTCCCTTTATTTCTGTTAGTAATTGCTTTACCTATTTTGAGGCTCCTTGATTGGGAGCATAGATATTAATAAGTATTATGTCTTCTTGGTGCATGATTCCCTTTATCATTATGAAGTATCCCTCAGTATCTTTCTTTACCTTTTTTATTTTGAAGTATATTTCATCTGATATTAGCACCACTAGTTCTGCTTTTCTCTGAATGCCATTTGCTTGAAATATCATTTTCTACTCTTTCACTTTGAGTCTATATTTGTCTTTGGAGCTGAGATGTGTCTCCTGGAGGCAGCGTATGATTGGGTTTGGTTTTCTGATCTATTCTGCAACTCTGTGCCTTTTTTTATTGGTGAGTTCAGTCCATTTACATGTAGGGTGATTACTGAAATATGAGGTTTTCTTATAGCCATTTCATCTTTTGCTTTCTGGTAGCTTGGTGTTTCCATTACTTCATTGTCCTTGTGTTTTCTTTATTTTGCTTGGCTTTTGTGGGTTTTCCCTCTGGTTCTTCTTGTTTTGTTATATACTTCAGTTCTGAATCTTCTTGTGTGGTTACCATTACGAATATGTAAAGGAGATAGATAGACAGATAGATAGATAGATAGATAGATAGATAGATAGATAGATAGATATAAATAGATAGATATAGATAGACACACACACACACATGTGTTGTGTTCTTTATCTCCAGAAGTTCTGTTCTGGGTTTTTCTGAGGGTTTCAATCTCCTTGCTAAAGAACTCATTCTGCTCGTCTAGTTTGTTGTTCCTGAAATGCAGTGTGTTCTTTATCTCCAGAAGTTCTGTTCTGGGTTTTTCTGAGGGTTTCAATCTCCTTGCTAAAGAACTCATTCTGCTCGTCTAGTTTGTTTTTCAGTTCCTGAAATTGTTGATATGATTCATTTCGGATCTCACTGAGTTTTTTCAGAAGTACCGTTCTGAATTCTTTGTCATTTAAGTTGCATATTTCTATGTCTGTACGCTTATTTTGTGGAAATTTTCTCTTTCTTTCTGAGATGCTTTGTCATCTTGGTTGTTCATGGTGTTTAATGAACTATTTCTCCTCCTGGACATTAATGGAAGCGTATCCTGCTTTTTTCCCCAGAAAGATTTATTATATAAAGGTCTCTCTAGGCTGTTCCAAAGAAGGCATTTTTCTTTTGGTTTCCAGAAGGTGGTGTCTAAGCCTCTTGGATCCCTGCTTTATATAAAATGTTAATAATGTCTTTTTTTTCCTTATAGCTGTTTAATCACACTCGCTACCCTCAGTCTCAGTCCCTGTCAGTGTTAGCGACAGTTTCCTTAGCGTTTGCTTAGATTCCCTTGGGGCTCCGCTGTGTTCGGTCTTGGAGGATATGGGAGGAGGGGCCCTCTGGGTTGGGAGTTGGGGGCTGCGGCTCAGCCTCGGTTTTGCAACCGTGGCTGGTAAAAATCAACTTGTGTTTCTGTGCCGTCAGCTACATGGAGCTCACAGCTCTCCCAGGCACGGCTGTTCAGGGAACTCACCGCACCTTCTCCCTCCCCCTCCTCCTGTAGGGAGCTCCATCTGCGAGAGCCAAATTCTTTATTTCTCAGTCCACCGCCTAACACCTGGGGTTCTGACCTGTGGTAGCTCTTATGCGCAGATCCTACGCTCAGATGTGCTAGTGTGCAGTTTGGGTGTCTTTTGTTGAGTTTTAGATGTTCCGCTTATTGTCGTTTAAGGGGAGAGATCTAGGGACATCTCTCACTCCACCATGTTTCTGACATTACTCCCCCTACCCCCTTTTTAGATAGGTAGCATTCTACATGAACTTTTCTTCCCCTTGCTTTTTTACATTTTACAGTTTTTACCTATATCCTGGGGATGATCAGGACATTTTACACAGTAACCTGTCAGAGTAAAATAACAGTAGCAATGCACAGTGGACTGTTAATAAGAAAGCTACACCCTTAAACAACAAAATATTCCGTTCACTTCATGGCAGCAGAGGTTATCCATGTTTGAATAAGACACAGCTGGTGAGATAGTCTGTAGTCTTTCCCAGCTCACCTCCTGTCTATATTCCATCCAGGTGTCAGTGTTGGCCCCTTGGCTCTTTCTCTGAATGATGATAGCCCGTGCTGAATAACAGCCTACAGGCATTCTACTTATTCCTGGAGGACCTGGGACAGTAGCCATTCAGAATGTGGTAGAGCAGGGAAGATCTCAGTGCAATGACC
>NW_006443570.1:22837227-22842333 GCF_000325575.1 Pteropus alecto | reverse complement strand
CCTTTCTAGATGCTACTTTGTCAAAGCAAGAAGTCTGTGGCTTCATGCTCAGCAGTTCTCTAGTGAATGACTCCCTTCTTTTCCTGAAGTTACTAGGGAGAACTTAATGATTTCATGCAGTTCATGGCTTCATTGGGAGTTTTTACCTTAGCTGTAGTTAACATTAGAGCTTTGGCAGGATGGGAGTTGCTACACAGGTTTGTGTCAGGTTCCACTTAATTTGAAAGTTTCTTGACTGATTGCACCACTGAGTTCTTAAAATTAAAGAGTGAGAATGTAAGAAAGTTATAGACAGCCTTATAGGTAAAGCATATTTTAAAATTTAAGAACTATTTTTGTCCAATTTGTGGGTTCAATCTAATGTATTTTTAGCAATACAACAAACTATAACACTTGAAGTTCCTCCCTATTGATTATTATTCATCGAAGCCTTGCAGTTCCAAAGATACAAAATGCGTATCCCCTATAGGATTTATAGCTCCCCTCCAAATTTCTTTTGAATTGTAATTTCAGTTGAGTAACATTAGTGCATCTTCTAATTCAAAAGTTGTAAATTTACCTTCTGGTTCTTTGCATTAAACTGAATTAACCATTGTAAAGGACTGATTTTTTTTTTCATTATACTTTAAAATGATGAATTATGTATGTTGTCTTGCCTGCTAAACTAGATTATGACAATTTGAGTGTAGCACTCTTCATTTAAAACATTTGTGGTTTGAGATTATAAGCATATTAGCAGAATAAGATCATCTCATTTGGAGAAAAGCAGAGCTTCTATTTACTAGCGTTGTGGCAGCGGATAAAATTACCTACTACCAGGGACCTGTGGAGTTGAATTTAACGATTAATTTCTTAAGACCTGCTCCTGTATTTTATCTGGCCCTGCCTGCTGAGAACTTTCAGTACAAATATGAGGGAGAGGGGTATGATTACTATAAGCCAGGCTTAAGTTAATCTTTAATCATTTAAAAACTTTGCTTGAGAATTTAATGCATTATCTGTCTCTTGAGTGCCTAGTTTCTATATTAGAGTAAAACAAACAATTCTGAGAATATTTATGTGTATGTGTGTATCCAGATTTGTCAATTATTGTATATGGGAAACTGGGCCCAGGATGCAAGGAAAAAGAGCCATATATGAGACAGACAAGTTTTCATTTTAGTCCTGGATCAGGGCAATAAATTGTCTATTTTGTTGTTTCTGACTCCTTCAGAACTTGGAAAGTGGATCCTTGATAGAACTCCTGTTAGGTTTGGTGAGGATGCATTTCTCTCCTTTAAGTTCTAGAAATGATGAAGGGTCTGTTCTTACTTTTGGATAAAGAATATTGCAGGCTGGCTCTAGCAAGACAAATGAGAAACACAGCAATATCTTCACTTTGCTGGTAGGAATTTGTGAGCACAGATGATTAGCGCCTCTGTCAGAAGAGATACGAGGCACTGTCCTTTTACCATATTTGTAGATGACCTTTGGAGTACTGGGAGAGCTGTCAGGAATTGCCTTGTTACAGTGACCTCTCCATGGTAACAGCCTTGGATGTTGGGAAATAGAATGGGGAATCTGATTCTTGCGCTGCCATCTTTCTTTCTCCTACACACCACCATCTTTATTTCTCCCCAGCTTAATAATCATATTTTAATCTCCTTAGTGCAAAGTGTTAGGCTCTCAGCAGATTGTAGAAATTATGTTTCTTATGCCGGGTGATTGAGTAAATAGCAATACTACTATCTTAATGTCAATTTGAATTTGTCTCATCTTGTCTGAAACATTAATTGAACAAGTTCAGAATCAGGACTTAGAATCTACTATTCATTTCTCAAGAGCAGGTTCTTATTCATGCACACATGCTTTTTTTTTTTTTGGTCCTTTTCATCTAAGCTTGTTTTCTAATGTTCTTTAACTTTTATTTTTTATTAGTTTGTATCTGGTATAAAGAGAAAATGTAGATTGTTTCTTAGAAATATCATCTAAAAGTTTTCTAGCATAGGATAAACTGACTATTTTGTCATACATGTATGGGATGTGGGGTTGCTGTTTAGTTCTTATAAGGCCTCACCCAGTAATTGGACCATACTATGTGTCTATGCATGTTCTCTATCACTGTTTTCAGGTAGAATTGGAGTTAACAGAAGCACTTCTTTTTGTAGGAAAAGATTTTCAAAGCTAACTAGGTATTTCTCCTTTTAAACTTTCTCCTTATAATCCTTACTTGCTCATTTTGACCCTGACCTTAGAATTATCTTAATTTTTTAAAAGTTTTAATAAATTTTGTCAACAAATGCAAATCTGTCTCTTAAAATAAAGTGTTCATAATATATCTGATCTTAGCTAAGAGTCATTAAAAAATGTAAGTTTTTAAAGAAATTTTAAATACAGCAGTGTCATTTGGTTTTTAAAATGGAACTTGAGTCCCTCTAGTGGGTAGAATATAATTCACTTTCTAAGCTTGAAATAAAAAGAAAGATGATAGTCTTGAATTATATGGAACCAGCTTTCAGATACAGTGTTCTCATTGATACTGGTGTCCCCTCTCCCCAGCTGAGAGGCAGTGCTTAAGCAGGCACTAGCTTGGCTCTCACAAGCAAGATTCAGCAGCCCTTCTCTTCTGCCCATGTTATCCTAGTGCCTGGTCATTCCTAGCATGTGATCTCACAAGCTGTGGCTCACCAGCTGCTTTCTTTCAAGCCTTAGCAAGTATAAACTCAGATTGCAAGTTGATGATTTTAAGCTATGCAGTTCTTTATAGAAAAGAACATATTGTCCCTAGAGTCTTTGAGATGCTGTGAAGGAAATAATTAAACAAGCCTGTCTGGCGCACAACAGGTTAATTAAGGAGGAGTTGCATACTATAGCCAGAACATCGGAAGCATGGTATGGCAGAAAGAACCTAGGTTTTGTGTTCAAGTCCTAACTTTGTAGTTACTAGCTGTGTGACCTTGAGCTGGTTATATAGCCTCACTGTATCTTATTTTTTCCTTCTGTATAGTGGGAAGATGACAAACCTATTTTCCAGGGTTGTTTTAATAAAAATAAACATGCAAAGAAAGGTCTTTGTGTTTTTGTGCAATTAATTGGTAGCATGGAAATTTCCCTAGCTGAGTTCATTATAATGCATGCCGTTTAATTATTTGAATAACTTTCCCCTCTTCCATGCTTTATTTTTCTTTCAGTCACCACCAAGTAAGCGAAGAAAATTAGAGAAGCCAAGGAAACCCATTACATTTGTAGTGTTGGAGTCTGTGATGAAAGAATTAACCCTTAAAGCATTGCCTTTGGGCTCTGAGGCAGTGGAAGGCATAGTAGTTGTGACGACATGGATTGAAAAAATTCTCACTGATCTGAAGGTACCTGGTTAAGCACATTGAAGAAGTACTTAAAATAATCTTTTTTTCTTTTCTTGTCCTTTTTCAAAGGAGTTTTGAAAGTGAAAGAGTGATTTCCTATAAAATTCTGATTTTTCTTCAAATAGGTCCAGCATAAACGAGTTCCCTGCGGAAAGGAAGAAGTTAGCCTTTTTCTAACAGCCATAGAAAACTCCTGGATTCACTTAAGAAGAAAGAAAAGAGAACGAGTGAGACAGTTGAGAGAAGTTCCCCGAGCCCCTGAGGATGTCATCCAAGCCTTGGAAGACAAAAAGTTCACTCCCAAAGAGTGTGGCAGTAGCCCAGATTTGGCCCAGGGCCCCCAGGAGAGTGCCCTGTGTGGGCCTGCTCTACAGGAAGGCGAGTCTGCCACTGTGGAGGGCCATGGCCCAAACCAGGATTTTCTTTCCCAGGAAGAAAACCCAGAAGCCATGGAGGATGAAAGGAGTGAGGAAAAGGGAGAGATGGAGGTTTTGGAAAGTTGCAAAAGTTCTAGCAATGGAGCCCAGGACCAAGAGGCTTCTGAGCAGTTCAGCAATCCAGTGTCTGAAAAAGGGGACCATCTCCGAGGAGTGGCTGGACATTACCTGTTCAAGTGTTTGATAAACGTTAAGAAGGAGGTAGATGATGCCTTAGTTGAAATGCACTGGGTTGAGGGCCAGAACAGGGATTTGATGAACCAGCTTTGTACTTATATACGGAACCAAATTTTCAGGCTCGTTGCTAGTTAACTCCAAACTTCTTGCACAGTTGGGAAAGTTCTATAAACTTGCTGTGGAGTGGCAAGAGAAATTTCACCATGGGCTTATTGGTAGCGTTATTAAGAATTACCTTAAAAACAGAAACAATCCACTTTTAAACACCTCCCCCCTATTAAGTTACAGGGCATTGTAGTATGGTAGTTCAGGAGGAAGAATTGTTATCATCATCAACAAAAAGCCATCAGAAAAGTCAAAGGTTTTAAACTTGACTTATAAAGTGATCACCTTAGCTTTAGACTGCTTCTCTGAGGCCAAAAGGATTATTTTTGGAATCTGGTTTGAGTCAGAACTATACACAGCATCATGCTTTTTGTCATTCACAGTTGCTTTTTGAGGAAAGGTGACTTTCTCAGCCCCCAAATGGAGACAGTACACCAGGGCACATAGACCGTGTACCCTCGTCTAGAGTCACCTCGAAGACAAAGACTTTCTCTGGGTTCATATGACTGATTACCCCTTTGTCAGTCTTGAGAAAAGATTTGGCCTGATGATAGGTGGTGGGAGAGTCAAAGAGAGAAAGTTTAGTGATGCCAGAAGGGCTGATGTGGGGAGCTCCTGGAAACATCACATTCCTGACTCAGGTCTGTTTTGATGTTGCTTATTTCAGAAACAATTAGGTAAGTAAAACTCCCAGATATGACTGAGACACAACAGAATGAAGCCATACCCCTATCTCCAACCTGTTGAAAGTAGTGTAGCAGTTTTACTAGTGTACGACATTTGAAGTGGAGCTTTGTTTTGTTTTTAATATAAGGGTGGTCAAAATTGAAAACTGTAAATCCTGTTTAAATCCTGGGATTGGGGAAAATATTTTCTTGGCTTTCAATGAGTAAATGATGATAGAAATAAGAAATAGAGCAAGATTGCATTTTTGGGTTTCTTTTGTAATCTTCTCTGTACTTACTTACCTGTTAGCTTAGGAGAATTCTCAAGGCCAGGATAATCATGTTTTTAAAACATGTTTCTAATTGGAGTCGGGCTTC
>NW_006443570.1:22826551-22837216 GCF_000325575.1 Pteropus alecto | reverse complement strand
CTAGAAAAGGAGTCTTTTTTGGTATTTCAGTTACCCTCTGCTGTGCTTGACTTTCACAGCCTGATTTTATACCAGCAGTCTAACTAGGGTTCTATTTAGACTGAAATTTTTGAGTATGATACCAGCTACTTGATATCTGCAGAGAAAACAGGCTCAGTAATTAGCCACACTTTTGAAAGGTAGCTATTGGTTAGAGCAGAATACCGATGACCTTGGCATATTTTGGCAGCAGCTAGATCAGGCCTTCAGCAAAGATAAAGGAAACAAAAATAGGACTGTATTATACCTCCCTGTGGCAGTGGAGACAGAGCTGCAGAAGATAACATATTAACCAATCAGTGTTTTTAACCTGGTCAGTGAACCGCTGGAGAATCCATAAACCTCCTGGGTTGTTTTCAAAAGCTCTGGGAGCATATGTGTTTTGTTTTGTTTTGTTTTGTTTTGTTTTGTTTTGTTTTGTTTTGTTTTTCCTGGAGAGAAAGGTCCCTGACTTAGAGCGGTGGGTAAAACCAATTGAGGATTAGAAACTACTATTCTAGTCCAGCCTCTCATTTGACAGGATGAGGAAACCAATGCCTAGGGTCACACAGAGCCAGGATTCAACCCATAGCCTTGAATTCCTCTGGTCTAATTCTTCCTTCTGTACCCACTCACACTGTCCTGCTGTACTTACCTCGGATAACATGTTTCAATCATGTTTCAGACCCAAACATAGTTTCTTTCTTGATAGAATTTTAGGATAATTGAGTTAGGTGGCAACTATTCATTTGATAAGTGGTCAATAAGTATTTATTGTTTGCTTGTTTGTTTCATTAGAAAAGAGTAGCAAGTACTCATTAAAGATTTGGAAAAGTGAAATTAGAAAACAGCAACAGAGTCACCCATAGTCTCAACCTTCTGGAATACAACCACTACTGGTAATTTAGTATTTTCTTCTCGTCTGTCTGTCTATAGATCGGGGTGTGTGATTGAGTGGTTTATTCATGCTGTATATTCAGTTTTATATTATGTTTTTTTTAAATTTAACATATAAGTATTTTTCCACATTATAACAGCAGTGTATTTATTTATATTCCTTGCCAGTTCAAAATGTATTTTAGGCACAGTATTAGCCTTTGTTTAAGTCTAGTAGAGAAATTCCCACAGGATGTGCTGTGTAACTGGAGGCACAAAAGATGTTTCTATATGTTTCAGTGCCTCAGCTTTAAGGCTTGGTGTCATGGAGGAGATTTTATAAAAGGTGTTTTAAGTTAATGCTCTTAGAGTTTGAAAAGTATGTGACAAGTGAAGCTTCCACTATAGAGCTGTGAGTGCCTTCTTTGCATTTGAATGTCTTCATTTCCTTCTCTGAGAAGAATAGTTTATTGCTAACTAATGAGAGAACATTGAAAACATTTTTAAAAGACATCTAAAAATTCTTATGCATATACTTTATAATTATGTCATGTGTGATAGCACATACCTCTGGTATAAGGGAAAAGAAATTTTTTTCTTTAAAGAAATAGGTTATTGACTCATGTATCATAATGTTGAATGATGTTTGCTTTAAATGTCTGGAGGTCAAGTTCATGTTGATAGATTAGTATGGAATTAAATCTTTGTGGTATTATCTTAAATTCTATTCTGGTCCCTGGCATTGGCTTCTGATTTCCTGATAACTAAAGTAGAAACAGAAGCTGAACTTGTTTTCCAAGGGGAACTAAAGCTGCTTTTGTTCTTTGGAATCTGCTTTGCTTCCAACAGTTGGGTTCCCTCACCCCACATCCTTGCCTGACTGTTTACTTACCAGAGCGTGGCTGCATGTCCTAGCAGGGTTGGTCGTCTCCACAATAGAGTTTCAGCTAATCTTAAGGGTTCGTGTCGATTACTTAAAACTTTATTATATATTTTTTAAACCACGAAACTTCTTCTCTTGATAGAAGTCAAAGCTTACCACATGAGCACACCAACTTCTAAGCTCTGACATGTAATAAAACTGCAAGGTGTGGAAAACCCGAGGCCTCTTAAATGATTAAGGCAGTAGCCCCTCCCACCTTACTTAAACCACAGCATTTTCCTCTGTAGCCACACGAGGGCACCTATGGCCCTTTTATCAAGCGCCTTAACTGCACTGGGCAACAGATAAAATTGTCCTTGGTATTTTCTTGAAATTTCCGGTTGCTACCCAGATAAATATTTTTATGTAAATAAGTACATTTTCACATAAAATTTGAAAAATAAAAGTAGGAAGAAGAAAAAAATCCACTCTCTTATGATCTTTTTATCTAGGCATAATCTTTCAACCTTTTAATGTTTCTTTATGATCCCAGTTGACTATCTTTTCTTTTATTTCCATCTGTCTTGCTACTCTAAAATATATCCAGGTTGGGTCAGTTCTGTGGATCAACTTTTTATTGCTATCTAGTTAATTGGGGTACTGGAAGAGGATGTCTAGTAATCTTAAACAGTAACTTTTAAAATGCCTTATGTTCTAGGAAGAATAACTTAGCTCTAAGAAAAAAAATTGTTTTCAATGTTTGTCTTTTAATTCTTGTTTGAGTTTATCTGACTGGCTGATTAGTATGCATATGATGTGTTGTTTACATCAAAAGTTGGCACAGTTGGTTCTGTGTTATATACATTACATAGATTATCTGGGCTTTCTTTCCCACAAGGGGTGTTCATGTGTAGAACATGTATAGTACTAACCCTGGGGTCTGTGTGGGCTCAAGGAGAAGTTCCATCTACCTTTATTTTTATGACACAAGATCAGATGTGACAAGTGGGCCACCCAACAGATCTGCACATAAGAAAGTCCATTTTGGAAAACTAAGGAACCCTCTGGGAGTAGGAAGTCTCAAAGGTACAGCAGTTTTATAGCCATCCAGGAGGTTCCCCTAGGAAAAGGACCCTTTTTATTAGGAAAGTTGGAACTTGGAAGATTAGGTTTGCTGAATGGGCTGTAACCCCAGTACATCCCAGAAGAAGCTTACTAGTAGACTGAATTGGCTTCTGCTTCCTGTAGCAGGGCATTGATGGTCTTGAACCTTTCTAATGCCCCCAAGTACAAGACTCTTGGTGTTCATGCCAAGACAGCAATAGAAAGCCCTACACGGGGCTCACATACATACCACAGAGTTCTCATTCTGTTCTGTAAAGACATTCAAATACTCTGCTGTGACTCACCAAATGACTAAAACAGCAGTTTATTATTTTAATTGCTGGTTGGAACAGCTAATGCTACCTTTTGGAGGCTGTGCTTTTACTCTGGGGGACTATATTGTGACTGAGTGAAGGCCTTGCCACTTCTGAATACCCTTTGAGGTATAGTCTATCCGCCTATCTCAGCTCAAGCAGAAACATCAGGGACTCTGGGCTCTCCTCGGGGAAGCAGAGGATCACTGCTGCTTATTATGAGCCAGGGAACTGAGATAAGAAGGAATGGACCAGGAAGTGCAGGTGATCTTGTCAGAATTGGCTTGTATATTATGTTCTTAAGAGGGCAAAAAAAAAAAAAAGGTCAAAGGATTTTTAAATCTCAGATGCTTTTCCAACCACCTTGAAGGAATGGAAAACAGAAAAGAGCACAGACTTCACAATCATCAGACCTGGATTTATGTTCCAGTTCCACTTACGGGATAGGTCAATTTCACTAAACCGTGGCTTTCTCATACAAAAGATGAGGAATTCTTGCTTCCCGGAATTGTAGCAGCAGTTAAGTGACAGAAGTACTAAAATACCTGGAAGAGTACCTTAACAAAGAGTGAGCTTCTCAACTTGTTCATCTCTTCTTATTCTTTAACTTTTCAATTTCTAATCAGAAAATCTACCAATAAATTCAAGTGAAAAGGCCGAGACCTCAAGTGTATAATTGTCGGTACAGACTACTACTTTTGACCAAGAGCTAAATCCAAGCTTCTGGGTACTGAGGAGATGAACAGGGAACAGTATTGGTTTACCATCTTCTATGTAAATTGTCTCATTTAGTAATTCTGCAAAGTGATGTGTTGTCCCTGTGTGATAGCTTAAAGAAATGGGCATTCAGAGTACTTAAAGTGACTTGCCCTGAGATTATTCAGTTAAGTCACAGAAATGGAATTTGAACTCAGGTCTAGAGATCCAGGACTGGGGTCTTGTACCGAATCTGAAGATTTGGAACAAGTGCTACACTTAGGATGAAAATAGACTTCCAGGCTCATTTGACCCACCTCTGGAGAAGGAGACTTCAATTTTATAACACAGGAAAGATAGAAAAAGCATCTCTTACCCAGCTTCACAAGTTAGCACTTTAAGGTAATATTATTTTCTAGCCTATGATCAATGAGAAAGATTTAATAGGTGAAATTACCTATAATTAGTTCTTCATTTATGCTACTAAATCTTCATAGAATTTTATATTTGGCTGTAGTGCAGATAATTAAGTAGTTAGTGAAACCACAAAATAAAAGGTGGGTACAAGCACACGTTGGATCAGAATGAACGTAAAATAACTGATAATTAGGTAATGATTCTTAGACAATACCTAATTGTATAATAACGGAAGAAGGATTTTATTTCTTATATTTTAATAGCACTAAATATTTCACGTGCAGAACACAAAACTGTTGTGCTTTTTAATATTGCCGGAGAAGGTAGCAATTGTCAGAAAAACAGCAAGTCATCTTCCCCAGGTAAGGTGAATCAACTCAAAATCTGGAGAAAAAAGGCTGCCTGCCATCTGCGGGACCCATTGAGGGAGCGAGGTCCAAGAGTCTAGAAACCAGAGCCAGGAAATTCTCAGCTGGGGGACTTGGCTGGCTTCAGCAGCCAGTCAGCCCCTAGGGAAATGTGCTGCCACTGCTGTCCAAAAGAGAAGGCTGTCTGGAGAGCACTGTTGAGCCTGGGACAGTGGGTGAGGGGCAAGGCCTGCTCCCATAGATTGGCTAGGAAAATGATATTCCCAGGATGATCTGACAGGATCCTCAATTCAGATTTGTTTTCCCTGGATGGGACATTATGGACCAAACTCTTGCCTGTATTTCAGCGGCCTCTAGATGAGCACTTATAATGACTTTTTCATTCACAAAGGGAAGTATAGGACTTCCTTTTCTTCTACACCAGAGGCCAGGCTAGAAGGGATGGAACTCACGCTCGAAAAGGAAGTAGCATTTATTCAATTCCTCTGATTACTGCCATGCAAAAATAGGTGCTCAGTGTTGTTGGGTCTTCTGATTATTTGAAGGAAGCCAGAAATCCAGATTTGTGAGAAATTTACATAGTTGTAATCTTGACAGCTAAATCAGTATTGTATAAAACCTGGTAGACCATCAGTTTGTGACCTCTTCTACTGTCAGGTGGTAGATCTGTCTAAATATTGTTGTTTCCACTTTCCTAAATCTTATTTACTTTAGCCACTAAAGTCTGATTGCTGCCTACCCTTCTTATTTAGAGTTCTCATCTCCTCCTAAAGGGAGAAATCCCAAAGATTCTGACCATGGGCCTTGTTTGCTCTTTTCTCCACTTATAGCTGACCGCATCCACTCCCATGACTTCATCTACTACTCACTAATACATTCATCATGCCCAAATCTAGACCTTTCCTGAACTTCCCACATCATGTACCTAACCACCTACTGGACATCTCCCCTGGGACCATGGCTGTCAAACTCAATATATTGTCTATACCTGCTTCTTGATCACTACTCACTCAGCTATCCAGATTAGAAATCTCTGCTCCTCCCTCTCCTTTACCACCAGGGATTAAAATCTTCCACCTTAGAAATTGCTCCCAAATCCAGCCCAACTTCTCTATCCCTAGTGCCACAGCTTTAGTGCTGTTCCTCATCTCTTACCTGGGTTGTAAGGGTAACCTGAACCATTTCGGGGGAACTTCAGAGCTAAGCATCAGAGCAGATTTAGATAGGTTTGGGAGGGGCAGAGGGGTGCCAGTGACGAAACCTTCTTTCAGAGGTAAAATGGGAAAGCTTTCAGAAGACTAGAATGGGAAGTAGATCCACAGCAACAGGTTGAATTAGTTGAGGTCAAGATTTATGAGGCCCTTCCTGATAAAGCACAGGGGAACTTTTTTCTCTCCTTTAACATAATTTCATTTTACAAAAGCAATACATTTTAATTACAAGAAATTTAGAAAATAATGAATAAAAATTTACAGTTTCACTGTTCAAGTTGAGTTATTTTACATTTTATCTATCTTATTTTTATATGTGTATGTATTTTTAAACAGCAAATATGGAACCATACTATATATTACTGTTTTATAACATTTTCCATTTTGTAACATATGATAACCTTTTTCTAATTATAAAATTAATCTAATGTGTCAGAAAACTTGCAAAAATAAAAATTACCAGTAATCACATTGCCCAAAGACAACCACTGCTAATACTTTGGTTCATTAACAACTCTGTCTTCTTCACATGCCATATTGTGACTGTTAACTTCACTAAACCAGTTATTCTTACTGGAAATTTAGGTTTCTTGGTTTTCACTATTGTAGATAATTCTTTAGTGAAAATCTTTTCTTACTGCATTAGCATAAATTTATATAAGAATAACTGAAGCAGAGGATTTGACTCTTTTAAAGTTTCTTTATATATATTGCAGTTTGCTCACTAAAAAGTTTGTGCTAGTTTATATTTCACAAGTGCCTGTTTTTCCACACCTTCGATAGCATGAGAAGGCTAATTTTTAGAAACCCTTTATTAATTGATAGGTGAGAATGTTGTCATGTTTTAATTTTATTATGATAGTGGCAAGATCAAACATTTTCATACATTTTGTACATAATTTATATTGTATATGTTATTTCATATAATGTTTTATAAATTTTAAATTGTCCTATGTCTGTTTTTCTGTTTAAATGTTCTTTTGTTATTGAATTGCAAGGGCACATCTTGCCAATATTTTCCTCCCTTTTGTCATTTACGTTTTCCTTTTATTTATGGTGATTTTGTTTTGTTTTTAGAGTTAAAGAGTTGTTAGAGAGTTTATGTAATCAAATCATTCACACTTCATTCACACTTATATTTTCTTTGCCTTTATGAGTAGGAACCTCCTTTACGACCCTTAGAGCAGAAAAATGTTTGCCTATATTTTATTATGGCTCTTTTTGCTATTGTTTACATTTAACACTTGAATTTATGTTGGTATATGGTGTGAGTTTAAGGATGTAATTGTATTTAATGAATGGTTCAGTGTTATCACAGAATAACTCATCAGAGAGATGTCTGGTAAGCTCTAGCACTGCTATCTGAGGCGTCTGTGATGGAAACAGGGACTTGAGCAGCCTGGGGGCTGGGGGACAGGGTTATATGCTATCCCAGACCCCAGCCCGGAAGTGGGAGGAGAGGTACAGGCTGGTATGTGGCTCCTGGAGTATGCTGGAGTATCTCCAGAACTGCCCAGTATAGACTCTCCCAGTGGGACTTGGGGCCTTGTTAAAAAAAATCTGGTCATAGTCATGGAGCTGAGGTTTGGATCTAGACAGTCCAGCCAGTGACAGGTCACTGCTCTGGCCTTACATAGTCTTCTGTTATAGCGAGAGAGTAGCTGTTCTCTTGGGTTTTAAAGACTTGTTCCTGCAGCCTTGCTTTTAGCTATGAGCTTGGATTACTAGGACAGTAGGTAGACCTTAGTCCTTTTTGTGGGGCACTGATTGCATTCCAGCCCCTTGGCCCTGGGAGAGGCCTTTCCTATCATCAACATCCCCACACCTCCACTGATCCAGTCGGCTCTTGACTCATAAGACTTCACTTCTACTAACTTTGCCCAGTCTCACTCCCATGACTTGAATTAATTTACTTTAAAGCCATCTCTTTTTTTCTTCAGAGTATTAACTGAAGTCCTCTTCCTTTCCCTTGTGCCTTTCCATTTTGATCAGCTTCCTCCTTCCTAAGTCATCCACAGCCCCTATCTCTCTAGTTGCATAGTGTGGCTAGCCTCTTGGGTTTCTCAGAAAAGCTCAGAGTGTGTGGCTCCTCCCTTTTTGCTTTTGAACTGCATTTCTTTCCTTATTACTCAGTGTCCACACCCAGGGCGGTTGCCTGGATAAAAATCTGCCCCTTTCCCCAGTCACCTTTTTAGGCCAGACGTGAGCTCCCCTGAGGAATGGCTCTTTACCCAGGTCCAGTTAGAAGCTCTTAATTTCTCAGAGTGGCCTGAGGCAATACAATGTCCTCTGAGGTTGGCTGAGTCCCTGGATTCTAAGTCTGATTCTCTTTCTCTGCCTTCTCACTCATCTGCTAAGCTTGTTTATTAAGTACCACTAAGCAAAAGTTAACGAGTATTTCTGTAGCCAGGAAAGGAGAAGTTATCTCCCTATCATCACCCATTTCTGTGAGGTCTTCAAGGACTCTGGACTCACTTCCTCAGCTGGGCTGTTTCACAGAAAGGAGAACCAGGCCACTTATCCCAGCTGACACTAAGCAGCTTTATGACATTGGATAAGACATCTCTTGGGAGGCTTGACTAAGTGATCTCAACTCTTCCAGCCGTGACATCATGTGAGGCTATGAAGAGGGAAAATACATGAATGGGAAGGTGGAACTTGACTGTACCTGTTTTGTAGTTTCAGAAGTCCTTTGACAACTCACGGGGCGTGGAGGAAGGTAGGTGAAGACTTTGGTGGAAACTTCCAGCTCTGAAGAGCCCACTTCACAGATGATTGAATGAGTACCCTATAGGATGTACCTCTATCACAGTAATTCAAAATCCTGCTCATCGTTTAGAGTGGGCTTGTCAGGAATCAGGTTCAGTTGGTTAACACAGCCTTAAATCCTTTTAATTTTTTCTTATACCTCTTTAGAAAAGTATGATTATCTGGGAACCTAACCTTCTAAAATGAGTACCTCAGTACTCTTATGAGTCTTTGTGTAGCCATATGATCTCTTGTGCTACATCCAGCATGGTGGTAGAGAGCAAAGCTAACCTTTTCTAGGTATTATATGGAGTTGAGTTCTGCTCTGTGACCTTTTACCCCAGTCTAACTTACCAAAGGTCACCTGGCCTTGGCTACAGGGATACCTAGCCCAGTGCCTGGCACATGTTAGGCACACAGTAAATATTTGTTAAATGAATGTTATCTGCTATGTCTCTGGGTGTACTAGTCTTCTATTCCTTCACTTTATAGCTGACTTTCTCCCTCTCATCTTGTTTCAATTATGATAGGTGAAAAGCTCCCTAAAACCACTTGCAAAATTTGAGAAGTCAAACCTGAAGGATTAGGATATCTTCTGGGATCTAGTGCGGAGACCTATACTTTTGGCTTCACACCTTTCTTCTGTCTCATTACTTATGCTTTGTAGGGGTTAAGGAACTGATTTTCAAAGCTCTTGGAGTTGTGTATATATGTTAAGCTTTGTTGGGGGTGAACAGTAGGGGGAGATGGAGGACAGTCTCATTAAGGCATGCCTCTAGCTCAGCATATTAAAAAAAAAATTGAGAGATTTGAACTGGGCATTGGGTTCCACAGAACTTTCACAAAACTTGAGGAAGACTGAAAGTAGAAATCTCATGAGAAAGCACACAATGATGGGTGGCCCAGGTCTCCTCCTGCTCCAAAGGTACTAAGTACCTAAGAAGCCATAAACAAACTTTAAAACAACTTGGAACAGGAAACTGGGGCTAAAATGTAAAGCAGCCCTTCCATTCATTTCCCCTCCTCTTTTATTCTCCACTCATCTGCTTCATAGAGATATCTCCATCCATTCCCCACTGTCCATTTCCCAAATGGGGAAATTCTGGTGACAAAAAATTGTTTGATCATTTTCAGTCTTCCGTAGGCAACAACAGCCTAGAAAAAGCCTCCTTTCTAAACCCGTTTGCCTAACATCCCCTGGCTGCTGTCCCCACATGACCCAAATAAACAGATGATCATGTGAAGCCAGTAAGGCTGTTTGTTTTAAATAGCAAGCATCTCCACTAAGCTCTGGAGCAGATGGGGTACTGGGGACAAGGGAGGAACTGGCATTTGAATCTGTGTTCACCCCTACTTTATCTCCTGCTTCCCCACTTCTGAAGGAAAAGGTAACTTGAGAATATTGCTTTTCAGAGTGGTGCCGTCTTAATGTGATAGAGCTGGTCCCAGAGAAGAGTCAGAAAAATGGTACTTCAGCCTCCAGAAGAGACTTCAAGATCTGTATGAGTGTCATGACTACTTGAAAGCAGTAGGGTATGGCTGGATGTAGCTCTCAAGAGTATGCTGGGCCATTGGACAGAATGTTACAGTGCTGACCTAAACAAAATGAGAGCTTGGTCAACATTTCAGGCCTCTAATACATGGTCGCCCTCACCCCCCTGCCACACCCACCTATATATTGCCTTTAAGCTTCCTATTTTCTTTGGTTGTGCAATGGGCCACACCCAACCACACAGGTAGCAGATGGCAGACACCTTAAAGTTAAAGGAAGCAGTGTCAGGACCAGCACAGATCTAGCCCTCAGAGGAAAAGGGCATTCATCCATCCTACGGAGAACTGGGCTGTTGTGCTCTAATCCCCTGCTGCTTTCCAGCTTTATCATAAGCACTGGCGCCCAGGCATTTGTGTAATGACCTCTCCATGCTCAGCTCCAGATGCCAGGGCATTTAATGTGCAAAGGTCAGAGCCCTCTGAAGACTGGTGCTGGCAAACCACTCCTTTTTGTTCACTAGGTTCTTAATTTCCAGGATCTGTACAGATTTTCTTTCCCT
>NW_006443570.1:22793305-22826359 GCF_000325575.1 Pteropus alecto | reverse complement strand
ACCCTCAAGGGTAAGGAAAGGAGCATGCATCTACCTGTACTATCTTTCAATGCATCTAGCTTTCTTCTAGTCTCCCTTTAGGGTGCAGTGGGAATAGGATGAGATAGATTGGCAGGGTGGTCTGCCACTGAGCTGTTTCTCAAAAAGGTTTGCTTTCTGGCTTTGTATGATGACGAAGCCCATGCTGTGGGGTCCTGACCCAAATGGCATTGTCCCAATATACTGGTTAGCAAAGAAAGGAATCTGGGGCCAGGACCAAGGGCCCCCAGGCCTGCTGGCATTGAGACAGCAGAGCTGGACGTCCTCAAATGGTTCCCCAAATATGCCTTCAGCCGGCCAGTGCTTGTCACTACCGACTGTATCAGTGGGGTTACTGTGTCCACCAAAGCATAACAACGAATTTCAGGTAAAAAAGATTTTGGTGGTCCCAATCACATGGTAAGTAGTCTGACCCCGTGCAAGCAATTTGATATTCCTCCAGGACATTTTCCTAATTAGGGTTCCTGCCCTATATCTGCCTTCAAAAAAGTCGCCCGGTGGATCCTCTACCAGGGAGGAAGAGCAATTGGAATATTGCGTGACCTTAGAAAAATCCTTTCTCGTCTCTGGGCCTCAGTTTCCGTATCTGCAGAATGTGAGGATTTGGGCAAGCTGACCTCAGGGTCTAACTTTCCGATCGTACCCCCAGGAACTCCCAAACACTACCGCAAGAACCAGCGGTAAAGACCAACAGCCGGGGGTCCCGCCCTCGCAGGGAGCGCGGTGGAGGTCAGCAGAGAGGCCCCGCCCCCGCACACCACCCGGGGCCTCTTTCTCCCAGCCAAGGGGAGGGCTGGGCTTCCGCTCTCCACGTTGTTGTTCCCGACTTGGACCACGCCCCCTTGGTCTAAGCTGTAGACACCTAGCCTAAACCGCCCCCGCCCCGTCCCCGGCTTCGGCCCTGGAGTAAAGGGTAGCCTTTGGGGTGGTGCAGTGGAATCTCCACCCACATCAGACGTGCGTGGACAAAGACAAGAGTTTAGGGGCAAGGAAAGACTTGGTTTTAAAAGAAGAGGGGTGAAAAGTCAAAGATAGGCCTGGACACAACTGCAGAATTTCCTTCTCGGCGTCCCACCCTCCGTTCACAAAGTGGTCTCATCCGCACCCGCGAATGTGACCCTGATAGACACTGGCCCTTTAAACAGAAGGCTGGCGGTGCGGGGTGTCCATGTGGAGCTGCTCCATGCCGTGTTGTCCTGCCCGCCCATTGGCCCATGGCCCGGTGACGTAGCCTAATAGGATGCGAACGCACTGCGGGGGGAGGAAGGGAGGCAAAACGCGGAATCGGATCACCACTCCGCTCCCTCCGCCAGTTTTCTGGCAGCCTCATGCTGTCAGCCCCGCCCAGAGGCGGATCCCGGGGGAATTGCGACAGCCGGGTAGTTGCAGGAATTAGGTCACGTGTGGGTAGAGAACGAAGACCTAGGGATTACGCCAATCTCTATAATACTGTTTTCTTGACCCGGAATATCCTTATTTGAGCTAAGTCTTAAATTTTCCACCCTTCCTTCCCTGCAGCAGGACAAATTTCGTTGTGAATGACCCAAACGTGGAGCCCTAGCTCAACCTGTGGCCAGATCCGGGCGGGGTAAAGCGGGAAAGCGGAAATGCAGGGCGCGAACCGGGCTGGAGCTTTTCCCACCCCCCACCCAGGCCACGTGTGCGCGCGCCGTCTATGGTGGGCGGGACTAGATCGCTTGAGGCCCCGCCCCTCCTTCCGTGAGACGCCGCGGCCCTGCGGGTGGGGGCTCCGGTCCGGGCTTTGGCTGCGGCCCCGGTGTAGTAGCGGGGGCGGCGGCCGGGGGCAGCGCGGCTCCTTCCCTTGTTGTGTGTGTCGGTGCCTCCTCGCCATCTTGTTGCAAAGCCTTTTCTTGTCGGCGGGACTCCTGGGGGCCGCGGGGCGGGAGGCATTAGAAGAGAAGAAGAGAGGGAGAAGGAGGGAGGCAGTGCCGCCTCTTTTTTTTTTTTTGCATCAAATTTTTAAAAATTTGCAAATTACATTTCGCAAATATTTTGGGAGACATTGATTTTTCTCCCCGTGCTTTCTCGTTCTTCCTTGTGGAGTGCGTTGCGTCGCCCAGCCCTGTCGTCCCCCGGAGGTGACCCCTCCCTCCTGCCTGCCCGCCAGCCTGACCTGTGCCCGGCTCGCGGGCCGCAGTCTCGGCCCAGGCGCGCCCCCGGCAGCTCTTGACGCGATGAGCATAGAGACGCTACTGGAGGCGGCCCGCTTCCTGGAATGGCAAGCACAGCAACAACAGAGAGCACGTGGTGAGCGGCCGGGCTGGGCCCCAGGGGCACAGGGGAAGGGGAGGCGAGCGACCCCGGTCCCCAAACCCACGCCAGAACCACAGGCAGGACCCCCTCCCTGGAGGCCGGCGAAGTGGGACAGCGCAAGGCTCCGCACAAGAGCCGCCACTCGAGAGGAGTGTTGTGGACAGTGAAATTAATTACTGAATTCATTAACATGCAGTGAGAGACCTGGCTCCTGTGGGCGCCACCCCAGCTGCCTGCCACCCCTTGTACACCGTTCGTGGGGGAGCTGTTTTCCCATGGGCCAGCGGCGCCCTCCGTAGCGCAGAGGATGTGTGAGCTGAGGGGGGGTGATCAATGGTGTTGCGTGGGGGTGGCAGACCTGCGTGTGCGTGCGTGTGTGCACAGGCGATATGTGATGGGAACCTCGAGGAGAGCGGATGATGTACGGACGGGCGAGTGTAGAGTGCATAAGAGTGGGCGTGTGTGTAACGGAGTGGGGGGTAGGAATTACTCTACGCGGAGCAGCTCCCTGTCTTCCCTGGCCCTGTGGGGAGGGTGCGGGGGGGTGCTCCCGGCAGATCTACGCGCCGCTTGGGGCGGAGGCGGCCTTTGCAGAATGAAATGACATCGCGTGTCTTATGATCCTGGCCAGCCCCGCCTGACCCCGCCTCCCAGAGCTTGGGCTGGGTCGCGCGTCAGGGGTTTGGGTGAGAGCCAGGCTGATCGGATGTTTGAGATACGGCCCACAGGTCGCTGGGGGGCAGTTCTGGGGCCCCCCTTCCTGTGCCCCACTTTAGCCGGTGTGGAATGTGGCGTGTCTGCGCGTTCCAAACCCGCTCTCGGCTGGAATGTTGCGTGTGCCTGCGTTCCAAGCCCGTTGGTTACACTGGGTAGTGACGTGGACGGGCCCCGCCCCCGACCACGTGCACGGGGGACACTCCCGCTGGGGACCGCGCGGCCTGGCCCCTCCTCTCTGCCTCGCTCTCGGCGGGAGGCGGGACATGGGCGGGGCTGGCTGGGGTCCTTGCGCCGGGTTGGGTTCTGGCACTGGGCGCTGGGCATCTACTGGGGTGAGCCTTTACCCTACGAAGGAGGAGCCGAGCTCACCTGTCGGTTCTCACTGCAACCTCCAGTTTTTGATCCTGGAGCGAGGGAAACCCTCAGAACCGCACACCGACAGGACATTTAGAGCTCACATTCCCACTTACCCCAAAACATTTTCACCAGGACCTCCTGGCACCATCCCTGGCCACATTGTGGAATGAGCCAGGCTGAGAAGGGGCAGTCTTTGGCGCTCCCTCGAAAGGGGGGAGACCAAGATTTCAGATGATCCCTCTCCCCACGCGCCCTTTTTGATGGTCCCCAGCTTCAGCTTGCTTCAGATATAGGAGCTGGAGGGGAAAGACCTCTGTTTTCTGTTGCTAGGGTCTCGGCCCTGAATCCGTCGGTGCTTATGCGGTATCCGGGGACTCCTGCCCTCTCCAACCCTCCCCCTCCCAACCCTTAAGCCGGGTTGGTTGTGGTGGTGATTATGCTTCGCCCTCCTTTCTCTCCCTATTGTTGCTTCAATGATGAGTCATGCAGGAGGTAGTAGTGTGTGTTTGGTGTGTGTGTGTGTGTGTGTGTGTGCGCGCGCGTGTGTGTGTGTGTGTGTGTGTGTGTGTGTTTGATCTTTGTTCCAGGCCCACAGTCCCCTGGACTGGGGAGGGGGCGGACGCCGGGATTGCCGGCCTAGTCGGGTCGACCGGCCTCTCAAGGTCAAAAGTCACTCGAGATATGTGAGACCGAGATGCTTGAGTTTTGCAGAACTGATGAGTTAGGACATCAGCTCACGCGACCTTCCCCCTTGTCTTTGGGGTCCAGAGCAGCCTCCGGCGGTGGACAGTGTTGGTGGTGACAATGTCCTGCGTGTGGGGGGAGGTGTGTGCACAAGATTTGGAGAGACTGAGTCATCTACCACCATCAACACAATGCAATTTGAGAATAACCTATTGTGTCCCTACTATGTACCAGGCGCTGTGCTTGAGGTGAACAGAATTAACCCTGACCTAGTCCCAAGGAATTGCTCACTTCACCTTCACTTTACTTGCAAGCTTGTTGGCCATATGGGGAAGGGGAGAGATTCCCAATGTTACCTTTCCTGCCCTTTCCAAAATGTCAGTCCACACCCAATCCAGAAGGACAGGGATGATGTGTACAACACGTTGAAGGAATCTAGGAATGGTTCTCTCCTAAGAAGTTGCAGATTTCTGCCGCCTTCTCCGGGTGGTGAGAACTGGAGGCAGGGAGCTGAGTTGCAGCCCAGATTAGCTGTCCAGTCACAGCTTCTTGTTGGTGGGGCAGGGGTCTTAGGGGATGGGTGGAGGCTGGAAAGCCAAATCTACACCAAAAACAGATGGCTAGACCTGGCTACAGTAGTTTAATCTTTAGAATTCTTTTCTCCTTCTTGAGGGTCTGTCCTTTGACCGGGGATGGGAAGAATGGAAGAAAAGGGGGTTGGTGCATGAACCTGCTGACCAGAAATACTGTCCCAGGGCTTGTACCTGATCAGCTCTGAACCAGGAGCCTCTTGTGCATGCCCCTGTTTAACCTCAAGGGTCATTTTCCTGACCTAGAGCAGGCAGTTTGCTCCCATGATGAACCTGAGGATGTGCGTGCGCGCGCGCACACACACACACACACACACACACACACACAGTGAGCTTGGGAGCACTCAGAGAAGGAAGGACAAGGCCATCCTGGTGGTTAGCAGAAGGGCCTGGTCATTTCCAGTATTCATGGAGGTGGCTCTAATGAATCTCTCTCCTACCTGTTAGCATGCAGAAAGGGAGAATTACCCTGAATATTTAGGATCACCAGGTGTGGATTCCTCAGGTCCCAACCCTGTGCCTGCCAAGCCCCTGGGCCACAGTGGTGAGAGCTGGCTAAAGGGAACCCAATGCCCATACTCTCCACAGTGGCTCCTGAATCACCCCAGGGGGGTTATGCTAAATTCTTACGAGGGGGACAGCCTCTGGTCACAGCTCAGGGAAGGTAACAGAGTATGTATGTGCATATGTAGGAATGAGAGAGGGTGTGCACTCATGAGTGCAGCAGAGCATTATTTTAAAGAGCCTAAACCCATATGCTCCTGAGGGAGGCCTCAAGGGACTGCCAGCTTGGTCCCCCCACTGTCTCCCTCTCTGCAGTGCATGCTGGCTGAAAATTGAGTCAGAGCTGGCTGGCAGGATGCAGGAAGCTTTGATGGGCTGGATCTGGCTTGGGCCACCTCTCCTTTTTCACCACCCGTTAAGCTTTTTCATGCTGATCCAGGTGTGATAGTTTGGCTATTCACTTGGGCCTTTCCTGGCACCTGTGAGGCATATCTGCCTGGCTCTGGAAGAGAGAGGGTAGGTGAGAAGGCCATTTCCTGGATGAGCTTTGGAGTTGCTTTAAAGTATGGGGAGTATGAGGTCTGCCTTCAATCTCAGTTCCCAGGGCACCTATCCTTGGAGCCCTGTCTGTCCTCCCGTTTATGGGAGGGTGGAACACTTGCCTCAAGACCAATGAAAGTTGGGTCCTGGCTCAAAGGAATGGAAGGGGGCGCTGTGTTTGGCCCTGAGCTCCAGAGCCTTGTCTTAGGAATGGGGTAGGTGCAAGTAAGGAGGTTGAGCAGGGAATTGGATTAGGGATATTCCAGGCTGGGCTTGAGAAGGGCTCTGTAGCTGGAACAGCAGGCTTCTTCCCTGTGTGGTCTTTGGGAAGTTGGAGCAGAGAGAGCTGGTTTTCTATGGGGCTGTGACATCAGTCAGTGCTGGCTGAAAAGGCCTGGGAGAGCAAGGCCTCCTCTCACTGTAGTAGAAACCTGCTTTGGCCTATAGCCAGGCAGGGGAGATACAGAAGAGGCCTGTACTGACCTGTCCAGCCTTTGAGCTCTAGCTGCTGGGAAACCACTGAGTGCTTCCCCTCTCAGAGCACGTCCCCCTCTACTTCCTCCTTTGCTTCTTCTCCTGTGTGGGAGGGAGGGGCTCAGAGCAGGCCTGGCTCACTCAAGTTGTTGATTGGCCAAAGGGTCCTGAGGCCTCAGGGTTTTGGGGGCCCCAGAGCTAGACAGACATGTAGGGGATTGATGCCCTCCTGCTGAGAGGGGGCACTTAGCCAACCACATCCCTCAGCTCCACCCTTTGTGGGGTGGCGTTTTTGGGGCGTGTCTGTAGACCAATGCTCTCAGCTGGGTTAGTCAGCAGTGTGGTGAATCCAGGGCAAGAGGGAGGGCTAGTTGACCAGCCTGCTTCTTGGCCTGGGGGCTGCAGCTCCTCCTCAGAGCCCTGGCCCAGCCCTGTAGTCAGGGAACCAGAATGGTGGGGCCCCTAAACAGGGCAGGGTGGAGATGAAGTAGGACCCCTGGAGCAGAAAGGGCCCTCTCCCATTCCTGCATGGCTTTCAGCAGAGATGCTGGACTGATGGTGCAAGGTTGCCTAAGCTCATTGCCCTGTTCAATTGCTTTTTAACAGCCAGGCTTTCCTTTCTGCCTGCCTCTTACCTTTCTAGTTTGTGCTGCTGGGGGTGGTGGAAGGACAGGGGGGATTTAGGGAAAATGAGTTTTAGCATGACAGGGCAGAGAAGGACTAAGTGTTTTGTATGGTCCCTGAGGTAACCACAGGCTTTGGGATCTAGCCTGGGAGTCCTGACTCCTGGGCCTAGTTTCCTTATGTGTGAGTTGAAGGCGATGTCCTTGCCCTGCCTGTAGTGGGGTGCTCTTGTTAAGACCTAGGTGTGTGCGTATGTGTAGACACCTAGTGAGCATAGGTTGGCACAGCAAATACTGGGCATCCACCAGGTGTCAAGAGATCTAGCTGGGTCTAGCCCATTTTACCTGTGACTTGCTGTGTGATCCTCAACAAATCACTTTGCCTCTCTGAGCTCATTTAGCTCATCTGTGAAACGAAGGTATTGCCTGCCTTCTAGAAGGTACTTGGTAAGTACTGTTGAAAGTCTTGCCCAGAAGCTATGATCTGTCTGCCCCTGCCCCCTTCATTCTCCTTTGGTGGCCTGTGAGGTCTTTTGTGACTGGCTTCTGCCCACCTCACCTATCACTCTTGTTCCTGACCCTTCCTGCTTATCAGCTGCTTAACCCCTCAACCATCAGGTTGCCAGGCCTTACCAGCACCCTCTCTGACAGTTCTTGCTCTGCCTAAGGCCTCTCTTCCCCCTAGCCTGTTGTTCCTGTTACTTGTCCCTCCCCTCACCCCCAGGATGTGAGCCCAGCAAAGGCAGGGACTGGGTATGTTTCATTTGTTCACGCCTATGCCCCTAGCACTTAGCCCAGTGCCTGGCTTGATGTGGATGGGTATTTGTGACCTCTCAGGCTGAGCAGAGATGTCATTAAACATTGACTCGGGACATGGTTCCATAGTGTAGCGGTTAGCACGTCTGCTTTACACGCAGAAGGTCCTGGGTTTGCGCCCCAGTGTAGCCATGGTCCATGGTCTATGGCCATGCCACCCTGAACAAGCCCGATGTCCGATCTCGGAAGCTAAGCAGGGTTGTGCCTGGTTAGTACTTGGACGGGGGACCACCTAGGTAGACCAGGTGCTGTAGGCATAAATAATAATAAATTCATATTAAAAAAAACCCGACTGGGACAAGATCAGAGGGCGAGTTACGGTTGGAGGACAGGTGAAGCTAAAGTCCAGGACTGTTGGCCCTGCTGAGATGCCCCTTGTATTCTCTCTGCTTAGAGGAGCAGGAGCGGCTTCGCTTGGAGCGGGAGCGGGAGCAGGAACAGAAGAAGGCCAGCAGCCTGGCTAGGCTGGCCCATGCCCTGCCTGTGGAGGAACCCCAAATTGAGGCACCGCCCCTGCCTCTGTCGCCCCCAGCACCCCCACCTGCACCCCCACCCCCACTTGCCACTCCCACCCCACTGACTGTCATTCCTATTCCAGTAGTGACCAACTCCCCTCAGCCTCTGCCCCCAGCCCCACCACTGCCCCCTGCAGCCCAGCCTCTGCCCCTGGCGCCTCGCCAGCCAGCCCTGGTTAGCACCCCTGGACTCAGCATTAAGGAGCCTGCTTCCCTGCCCACCAGGCCACAGGTGCCTACCCCTGCTCCCCTACTGCCAGACTCCAAGACCACCCTTCCGCCTACTGGCAGCCCCAAGCCTTTGCAGCCCCTCCCCACACCCATCCTGACCATAGCACCACACCCTGGAGTCCAGCCCCAGCTGGCCCCCCAGCAGCCACCCCCACCCACTCTTGGGACCCTGAAGTTGGCTCCAGCTGAAGAAGTCAAATCCGGCGAACAGAAGAAGAGGCCTGGGGGGTGAGTGAGGTGTGGCAGAGTGGGGCGGTGGGGTGGAGAGAACTGCCCACCCCCTAGGCTGTGTGTGCAAGAGAAAGTACCCCCCCAAGCCACACCCTCCCTACCTCTCCAAACTAGTGGTGCCCTCCTATATTTGGACACATTCTTAATGTGCTGATGCCCATCTCCACTCGAGTAGTGGAGAATGGCTCTTGCCCTCTGTTCTCAGGCTTCTGTGTTCTCTGACCCCCAAGGTTGGGGCTGATACCATTTACATGTCTTTGGGCAATGTTCTATTATAGGCCTTGGGTGAGGGTTGGGGGATTAACTGGCTATTTTCTGAGTCTCAGGACCCCCCTGTCTCCTCCAGAGGTGAAGAGGTAGCATGGAGGATTAAAGGAGTTGTGAATTGTGAGCATACATGTGCCCTCCAGGGGGTGAATGCAACAGGGCACAGGGCAAACATTTCCCATTGCAGCTTTTCTAGAGAAAGTCGGGGACAAAAAGCCTGTGGCATTTGGGGGGTGGGGGCAGGGGGCAGGAAGGCCGCCTAATCAGGCCCTCCTCCCTGAGCCTCTTGTCTGTCTGGGTTACAGGATCGGAACCAGAGAAGTCCACAACAAATTGGAGAAAAACAGGTGTGTGTGCGTGCGTGTGTGACTCTGGTCCCACCCTTGGTCCCCCAAGCTCTCCTGGGCCCTTCCCTCCCCTTCCTCACCCTTTCCCCACCCCCCTGGTGCTGGCTGACCTGCGCTGCTCCCCCTCCTCTCCCCAGGAGGGCCCACTTGAAGGAATGCTTTGAGACCCTGAAGCGAAACATCCCCAACGTGGACGACAAGAAGACATCGAATTTGAGCGTGCTGCGGACGGCACTGCGGTACATCCAGGTATGGGGGAGGGAAGCCCCGCCAAGAGGAGGCAGGCAGCGCCAGCTTCCTCCCCACTGCCCTCCACCCCTCACCGCGGCCCCGCCCGCCCTCGCTCCCTCCGCTGGCTGCCCCGCCTGCCTCCACGCGGGCGCTGAGCACATGGCCTGGCCGGCTGACGTCAGCGGGGCTCCCCGCCCGGGAGGGGACCAGAGGACGCCTGCGCAGGAAGGGCGGCAGGGGCGCTCCTTTCTTTTCCTCGCTCTTCCCTTCCCCCGCCGTACCGCCTCGCGGAGCCCCGGCGAGCCCCGCCATCAGCAGGGCCCCGCAGCTCCGCGTCAAACCCGGTACCCAGCCCGGCTTTTCCGCCTGATGTTATTAGTGCACCGCGGGTGAGCTTCCACCCGCTTGCAGTGTAGGGGCGGAAACCGGATTTGGCCTGAGTCTATCTCACTTGTGTGTGTGTGTGTGTGAGGGGGCGGCCTTGGGCGTGGCTCCTTCCACAAGGCGGCTTGCGAGTGAACACCCCCACTTTCATTCCAGGATTAAGATCCCTTCAGTGAGCGCACTGAAGTGCCACGACCCGAGTTTGGGGGTTAAACTTAGGGGTTGGGGAAATGCGGCCATCTGACTGGGTGACAAACAGCCCCGGGGTCATCGAACCTTTAAAAATTGTGTTCTCCTTCCGGCTGGGTTTTTTTAAAGCCCTTTTCAAGGGGCCCTCCTGGCCGTGTGCCCCCTTCCTTTGGGCATTGATTCCTCTCTACAGTACAGGGTTGGGGGGGCGTCCGCCAGATAAGACTGTTGCCATGACTCCCGAGTTTCGGTTTCCCTGGAAACCGGCCGAAGGTTCCGCGTGCCCGGGAGGAGGCTGTGGGGGTGGGGCGGGTGGCCACGCTCGGCTGCCGCGGAGACTTAGTCGGAACGGAGCCGTTGGTGAATGGGTGGGGCTTAGGGCTCCCAGCCCGCGCGGGTCAGGGACGGAGGAACCTTTGGGGTCTCCCTATCGGCGCACTCGGGAAGCGTGAGGGCCGGGCTGGGAGCCAGCGGCGGGCCGCCACCCCTCCCCTGGCCTCAACTGCGGGGTCACAGCCCTGGGGTAACCGCCGTCTGACTTGTTAAGGGGCGGAGGCACTCCTTTCCTACTGCTCCCAGCCCCGGCCTCCCGCGAACGGGCGTCCTTCCGCCCGCCCTCCAGCGTAGGGGGCGGGGCTGGGCTCGAAGATTGGTGGGAATCTCTTTTTATTACTGTTAGTGTTCTGCCTCCCATCTTAAGACTAAAAAGATGTGGCTGTGCCCACTTCCCTGATGAAGAAGTTGGACAGGGGCTTCTGGCGGGCGGGGAGTGACGCAGCAAAGCCGAGTCCGCGTGGGTACGCGCGTGCGCCGCGAGGGGCGGGGCTTTGCCTGTGTCCGGAACGGCCCGGAGGCTTATTTCTGTGTGGTTTTTGCAGAACTTGGGCTTGAGTATGTTATTGGTTTTTCAGTTATACACAGCCATGTGGCCTGGGAGTAAATCCCTGTCCAAATGCTGTGGCATTTATGTGAATATCCTTTTTTTGTCTTGTACTGTAGTGGTGCTAAATAAGAAAAAAAATAGTATCTTCATAATGAGGATGGCTATCAATATTAACTTAATAGTAATTATTGAGAAGTGAGAAGGTTCTCTATAGAAACATGCTGAGAGGGAAACCTTGTTTGCATGACGTGTGGATATGAAAATAAATCAGAAATAGAGAGTAGACCCACCAGACTCCAGAGGTGGGCCTGGAATGAGTAAGTAGGGAGACCCAGGTGTCCATAGAGATACTTGTTCTGGGGCTGACAATGGAAGCAGAAACAGAAAATTTACAAGGCTATACAGCCACAACTTCATTGATTTATATATTCCTTCAGGTACTTTGGACAGCCCTGTGTCTGATTCTGAGGATAAAGTGGAGAGCAAAGAAAAAAGTGTGGGTCTCTGACCTCATAGCAAATAAACTAAACAGGACTGTGCTGTGAGGGCATAATAGGAACAGGGATTGCAAGGTCTATTCTGGAGAGTTAGAGAAGTTGTTGCTAGGGACCGGGCATTTGAGCTGAGACCTGAAGGCCTCCCTCAGGGTGACCTAGGCAAAATGGAAGGCAGAGAGCACAGTGCAGGCCAAAGTTTCTCCAGCAGGAGGAAGCAGGGTGCATTTTTGGAAGTTAAAGATGGCAAGGAAGGTTGTCTTACAGACTTGGGGGGCAGCAGGGCACTAGATGGGAGTCGAAAGAGTACTGGAGAGACCATGTAGGATGTGTAGACTGAGGGCATTGGTCGTGTGCTGAGGCAGGAAGCTGTGGGAAGACTGTAGCCCCCAGCCAGATCCAGAGTGACTTGGAGGTGGTAAAGGATTTGAAGAAAGCCACAGTGAAGTGGTTAGAAACAGGAAGAGGAGTATGTAGGTACCAAAACACATATCCAAGTGGTTTTAGGGAGGGAATGACTTTACAGTGAAGCAGTGTGGACTAAAGTTAGACCCTAGGAAATTTTTCCAGGGGGCTGTAGGCTCGTGGAGAACTGGGCTAGGTGAGAAGAGGAGGTTTGAGCCCTGAAGTTCTCTCTCCCCAAGCCAGAAGTCCACCCTCACTGCTAGCATGTAGAGTTTAGGAGGGCCACTACCAGCCCCCAACAGTCAAGTTGGAGTGAGGGTTCACCACAGACCCCATCATTGATGTGGCTTCATCTGCTGTCATGTCTAGCACTGGCCTCTTTGAGTGAGAAGCCAGACAGTTGTGTGTGGGTAAGGGGAGAGATATTTCTGGTAGAAATATAAAGGGAGGAGTAGGTAAAACTCAAAGCCAGGATGATAGAGGAGGCCGTGTGTGGCCTGTGACTGGCGACAGAGGTGTAAAACTACCAGGTTTCAGGCAAGCACAGGGTATGGCTGTATCTGGGTTTTGTATCACAGACACTAATGATTTGAGGAATCTCTTACTGGTGAGGTCAGAAATGCAAGGAGTTAAGAGCTGCAGAGGGAGCCTGGGCAAGTTGGGCCTGGTTGCTGTGTGGAGTTGAAAATGTTGCCATGCTCAGGAAGGGCAGGTGATAGTCAGGAGAGGCTGCTGCAAAACTGTCCATAGGAAATGGAATCAAGGGAAACTCAAGTCTAATGGATGACTGGTTCTCCTATGATGAAGAGGAGAGTCAGGATGGAGGTGGGAACTAACACGCTCACACCCTTACAGATTCTTCCCCTGGGGTTGAGTGAAACACTGTCCATAGCTCTGCCCTGGCAACTGTAGAGTGAGGGGATATAAGCTAACTATAGAAGAGTCCTTGCCTTATCTCACAGGGTTGGACAGGGACAATGTGTGTTGAGGTAGAAAGACAATAAGTGAAGCATTTAGAGGATGGTTTGAGCCAGTGTCTGATTAAGTTCTACCTGACAGTCTCATTAAATGTTCAGGTGTGTGGTAGACATCAGGAGGATGTACTGATGAGGGTGTGGGGTAGGGAAGAACAGTGGGGGAGGTAGGGGCCCAGGTGTGGTGTCAGAGCATGAACAGATAAGACCTAGAGGGGTGAGAAGGGGAGATCCATGTGTGAGCTTCTGGGCACACAGGGTTGGGAGAGGCAAACCAAGACAAGCTGGTGAGTTTGGTATGCACCTGGCCATGACTGGCAAGGCCTTAGAAGCTAGAAGCTCAGGAACAGGTCAAGTAAGAGATCTGGGAGGCAGCAGGGCAGGATTGTCTGTGTCATCTGGTAGAGCCAGTAGTCATGACACAGGCCAAGGAAAAGCCAGCAGCAAGGAAACCTTTGAGACTTAGATTGATATAATAGTGTGTCAGAGTGAGGTGGTCTTGGAGAACAGGTGACACTTTTGGTATGAAAGGAAGCTGAAAAAGAGGACATGAGCTGGTACTTTGGAGTTGTTAATAAGCCTCATGCGAAGGGAAACTAGAGACCCTTCTGATAGGGAAGCAGTGCCATAGTCTGGGAGGTGGGGCATCCAGCACCTAAGTGAATGGTCAACCTAAGGGGCATAGGGTCACCTGTGGCCCTGGAGGAGTTAGAGGGAGATGGGTAAGGGAGCTCTCCTCTGGTGTTCTTAGTGAAGTGGGTAGTAACAGCGTAGTGGGAGTAGGAGCAACCTGGAACCTGTGGTGAAGGACAGAAGCCTCTCCAGGGGTACTCAGTCCAGTCAGTAGTGTTATCCAGCATCCCAAGAGCCATTTCTCATTGATCATTGCAAGTCATATACAGGTGTGAAAGGAGGAGCACATTCCAGGGCTTGGGGGTTATTTACCCTCCTGGGGTGTCAAGGCTATAGGCAGTAAAAATAGAGGCTGTAGAGAGGTGTCACAGGGAGGTAACTGCAGAGAGTAGTCCAGGAGGTCAGAGAGGAGATGCAGAGCCAGCAGCTGCTGAGGGCACAATAGAGGCAGCTCAAAGAAATGAAATGAGGGGAGGGATCACAAAGTCTAGAGGGTCATCTAAGGATGTTGAAGTGATCGATGAGGTGGAGAGAAGGGCTGGACCATTTGAGGTTCTTTGGGGAATGGGATCCAAGGAGGGTAGCTTGTGGTGTCAGTGAGTGACAGAATGGTGTGAATGGTGTGAATGGTGGTGGGAGGCCTTGGGCAATACCCGAGAAGTCTGTAACCCCTTCTTTCCTCTGCAGAATGGAGGGAGATGCTGCCAGGTTGGTGGAAGGGGCAAGAGGCAGCAAAGCCCCTTGGGACAGAGTTGTAGAGATGAGAGAGCAGCTGATCTGGATCTTGCTTTTTTTCAGTGGCATCTGCCTGAGAGCCCATAGTCCCCAGGACACTGGGCCTAACTGGGCAGAGCTATGGCCCAAGAGGCAGGTGTGGGCTCCGTTAGACCCTGTCAACCTGGGCCCCCTGGTCACTGCAGACCTGCCCCTGTGGTTCAGGAAGCAAGGGTGGCTGTGGGAAGATGTTTGAGATACTGTGGGCCCCAAGGCTCCTGCTCAGGGTATTCCACTGTCCTTTGCCCTGTTCTCCAGTCCCTGAAAAGGAAGGAGAAGGAATATGAGCATGAGATGGAGCGGCTGGCACGGGAGAAGATTGCCACGCAGCAGCGGTTGGCAGAGCTCAAGCACGAGCTGAGCCAGTGGATGGACGTGCTAGAGATCGACCGCGTGCTCCGGCAGACGGGCCAACCTGAAGATGACCAGGCCTCCACCTCTACTGCCTCTGGTGAGCTCCACCCCTCAAAAGCCAGCCTCGCTGGCCAGGCCTTTGCCTGCTAGAAAAGATGCCCCATAATATCCCTAGACCCCCTAGGGCATTTACTTTTGCAGCCTCTTGTTCCTAAGCCTTTCTGACCTGTCCTTGTCCCTGTGTCCCCCCACAGAGGGTGAGGACAACATAGACGAGGATATGGAAGAGGACCAGGCTGGCCTGGGCCCACCTAAGCTGAGCCATCGCCCTCACCCGGAGCTGTCGAAGCCACCACCCAGCACTGCCCCTGCGCCTCTGCCTCCCCACCCACATCCCCACTCCCAGCCTGTGGCCCTGTCTCCTGCCCATCTCCCGGGGCAGCAGCCTCCGTCACAGCAGAAGACACCTCTGCCGGCCCCTCCTCCCCCACCAGCTGCCCCTGCCCAGACGCTGGTGCCCGCTCCAGCCCATCTGGTGGCTGCGGCTGGAGGAGGCTCCACAGTCATTGCCCACACAGCCACCACCCATGCCTCAGTCATCCAGACTGTGAACCATGTTCTTCAGGGGCCAGGCGGCAAGCACATCGCCCACATCGCCCCCTCGGCCCCCAGCCCTGCTGTGCAGCTGGCACCTGCCACACCCCCCATTGGCCACATCACAGTGCATCCTGCTACCCTTAACCACGTGGCCCACCTTGGCTCCCAGCTGCCCCTGTATCCGCAGCCTGTGGCGGTGAGCCAGCCTGTGGCGGTGAGCCACATCGCCCACACTCTCTCACACCAGCAAGTGAATGGCACAGCCGGGCTGGGGCCCCCTGCCACTGTCATGGCAAAGCCAGCCGTGGGGGCTCAGGTGGTACACCACCCCCAATTGGTGGGCCAGACAGTGCTCAACCCTGTGACCATGGTCACCATGCCCTCCTTCCCAGTCAGCACACTCAAGCTGGCTTGAGGATGAGGCCACTCAGAAGCCCCCAGTGGGGGCAAGGAGGGGAACCTGTCCCCCACTCTCCCACCAGCTCCACACATTCCAGCCAGGCCTACCCCACCCACACCCACCCCCAGGCCTCCTAGGGGAAGGGGGTGCAGAGACTCTGAGCCAGGGGAGGGCGGGGCCACCCCAGGGAGCTGGGCACAAGGCAGGGGGTTACCCCGCTGCACTAAGACTTGACAAAGTAATGAGAGACTCTGGTGGACTTGCCGCCTGTCTGGCCTGGTGCCGTTCCTGTCTCCCTATCCTGTCCCCTGAAACCAGTGTGATGTGGATGTCTTGTTCTCCAGCTTCTCCCTCTCCTGCTGCCTTCCTGTGCTGCTGCTGCTGCTATTGCTCTGTCTGATGAGGTGGCTGAGCACCTGGGCCCTCCCCTCCCAAGCCTCAGCCCTCTCTTCCCAAGCCTTTGGAGGGGAGAGTGGGGAAGCTGAACTGAAGTAACTTGGCCCAGAAAGTTGGGGACCTCTTTGAGTCCCACTCTGAGTATAGGTGACAAATCCTAGGAAGTGGCTGGTCTGATAGTTGGGTGCCCTACCTTGGGGCTCTCCAACCCAGTTGCAGTCACTCTGATTTCTTACAGCAGAAACTGTTAAGATGATTATCAACAGTAAACCAAACCCAAACTGTTGCCAAGCTTCCAAGGTCCCCCAACCCTAGCCACTGGGCTCCTGACCTCAGGAGGGCAGGCTGAGAGTGGGGCAGGGAGGGAGGGGCTTGGCTGCCCCCATCTTTCCTGTCCCTCCCCATCTCTGGGCATAGCTCTTGGCTTCCACAAGGCAGAGAGGAGTGGTGCTGTCATTCACTCCCCTGATTTCTTGGTCTCTGCTCAGTGCTCTGCACTCCTCCAAGGTATAGGTGTACCTGGATGCCTCATGCCGCCTGGGAGACGGGACAGCATCAGGTCTGGGTTCCAGAAGCCTGAAGCCACACTGTTGGGGCGATCAGGAAGTTAAAATCCAGGGGTTCCATTAGAGCTCCCAACCCTTTCCCAAATAGGCCCTGGGGACCTGTAGAGAGGGAGCAAGGCCAGACTGTTACAGGGCTGCTGCTTCTGCCCCAACTTCTCCGTCTTGCGCCATCTCTTTCCCCTGAATGTCCCCCCTTTTCCAGTGCGCTGTTTTGAGTGTACCCTCCCTGGTGGGGGGCTTCTGTGTGCCACTGCCTTTCTCTGAGGAAAGGTCCTTAGTTGGGCCAAGGGTAAGACAGAGCTCGAGAGGGGAGTGAGAGGGGCTTGTGTGCAGGGGATGCTACTTCCCTGTCTCTGCCTTGGCAGACTGCTTTGGCTTCTCTTTTTATGTGGGTATTTATTACAAGTGGCCTTGTGTCAGACACATTCAGTTATACACACGTGCACACTTGGCTTCCCTCCTGGACACTCATCAATGGCCTTTCAGTGTGGGGGTTGGAAGCTAGTGTCCCTAGGTGTGAAGTTTGCACTGACAGGCTGGTGGGTGGGGTGAGCATGGGGGCCCAGGATCCTCTGGAGTAGCCCTAGCAAAGGTCCTAAATGGATTTAGATGCCTAAGAACTCCCTTTCAGTTCCTTCCTGGTCCTGGAGACCTCCCAGGGGACTGTTTTCTTCTCATTTGTCTCTCCTGGAGGTGGGGAAAAGGAAGGCCTATTGATGCCTTAGAGACCTCCAGGAGGGAGCCCCACACTGCCCCACACAGTGCTCCCACCTCACAAGCTTGCTGCCTTCCTGTGCCTGCAGCCGCCGCCGCCACCACCACCACCACCACCACCCCCCCTCCTGGTTCTCCAGGGAGCCAGTTTCACTCTTCCTAGTGTGATTACAATGGAAAGAACAGGTAGATGGGCAGGCCAGGCGCCCAGGGAACAGAGAAGCATTGGTGAGACCTGCCTGTCCTCAGCTCTGTTCACCTCCCTGTATCCTGAGGCCGGTCCAGAGTTGAAACTTGTGAAGGCCTGCAGATACCTCATCCGCCCGCCGCCCCTGCCCCTCCCTGCCCCCAGCAGTGAGGGCCTCTGAATCTAGTGCCGAATGACTATGTCCAGATTGGTGATGATGGGTGTTGTAGCTGTTGTTTTTGTTGTCGTTAGTGAATGCTGTGACGCTGTGTGCCCTAGAGGGCAGCCGCCACCCAGCCCTTCCTTGGGTCTCCCTTCTGAGAGTTGTCAGGACCACATCTGTCCTCGCCCTGTGGGACCGCCTGCCCCTCCCCTCCCTAGCCCTTCCAGCCTGGGGGACACGCGTGTGTGCACATGCGCGCACACACACACACACACACACACATCTTACCTCTCATGCGTGTTTTACTTTTTGATGTTAAGAGTGGCTCACTGGCTGGGAGTCTTTACCTCGGGGAGAGGGGGAGGTTGGTTCCTTGGGGGGGCAAAGAAGGGCAGGGAATGCCTGGAGAAGAATTAAGGGTCACCATAACCCCTGCTCTCTCCAGGAACAGCTTCTTCTCCCCCATCCCAGGGTCCCACCCCCATCCCCCCAAGAGGTGGCCCTTGTTTACAGTGAGGACTCGGTCACTGTGTCTCCGTTTCTTGAAATATAAACTGTAGTGACCCCAGACTGTAGAGATTTTTATGTGTTTGGATACATCTGCTGTGTGGGAAAAAAAAAAAAACCCTAATTTTGTACATATTGTATTTTTACTATTGAACTGTATTCTAGTGGCTGTTCATGCTCCAAGACTTTAGGTATTGAGACATGAATACTATCCATGTAATAAGCACTTGCCTGTAATAAAATATAAAATTGAAATAAACCTGCACTGAAACCTGAGGTGGAGCTGCCAGCCTGCAGCATCTGGGTCCTTTTGTTACAAAAAAGAGAACTTCAAGTAAAGATTTCTAGCAGGAAGCAACAGAGTCCTTTTCCTGTTGATGTTTTTGGGGTATAGTCCTCAAGCAGCTTCCAAGCTGGTCAATTTTAGAAAAAGATTAGGGACCTCCTGGTTGCGATCCCAGTGCTGAATCCTTAACAAGCACTGAGAACTGCAGTTCTGATCTTAGGCATTTGCAATACTTTATACTTCCTCAAATCATTTTTACAAACACTATCTTATTTCATCTTGTAACAGAACGAAGTAAATAAGCCAAAAATTAGCCCTATTCTGGCAGAAAAGGAAACAAGTTTTGAGGTGGGTGAATGATTTGTTACAGTCACAGCTAGCCTGGGACCTTCTGGCACTGCAGTTGCATCTCAAATCAGAATTCCTTAGCAAGTGCCATCCTGCCCTGGGGCCTATTACAGAGCTGGGGATCTTGAACTCGATGAAGTTCCAATGGGAAAGGTGGAGGATCTGTGCTCAGAAGGCAAGAGGCCTCAGAGAAGAGATGTGTTTATGGGTTAGAGGTCAGGACAGGTCATATGGGGAGTCCATAAGGCTGTCCTTTCAGGAAAAGGAACAAGAGGAAGCGGTCAAAGAGCCATGTTCTAAGTCAGCCCTGAAAGACCTTTGTCCCTATGACTACATCTCTTCCCAGTTTAGGGAAAACTAGCCCTTTGGCAGGCTGTCTCAGGAGTAAGTGGGGAGGTGAAGGAGCAATTAGCTGGGCCTAGCTCTAGACCAGGCAGGCCGCCTCATCCTGCCCTTTCTAACTTCCTGACACTTGCCGCACTCAGCCCCAGCCAGGGGAACTGATTCAGCTTCTCTTCCTGGGGTGGGTCTGGGGATGTGGGGGGTCATCGTTAAGGAAGGGAGTAGTGGCCATGAATGTCTTTGGGGTTCCATTCTCTGAAGAAAAGCCAGCCTCAAAAGGCTAGATCCATTGCCATCACAATTGTCAGATCTTCACTTGTGAGACGCTTGCTCCCTCTGCTGGTAGTTCCAGGAAGAGATGGGTAGGAAACGCCCATTAGGCTTAGTATTTCCTGAGCTCCCACTCAATGTCAGACACTGTTCCCAGCACTGGGAACAAAGATGAAGACTCTGCCTCTGACAGTGATGACCCATTAGCACCTGAGAGATACCACTGTATCTCAAAGGTAGGCGGAAACTCCCCTTCTTGCACTCAAAGAATAGTCCCTCCAGCTCAGCTGGAGCCTGCAAAAGAGGGGTAATAGAAAACAAAAATCTCAAGTAGAAACCCAGGAGCTTCCATTTATCACCTTTGCTCTGTGAGAAAGGAAGACTTACTTCGAGAGCTGGAGGGTGCCCTGAGATAACGTTTATAGCAGCGTCCTCGCAGTTCCAGCTCCTCCTATCCATACACGCATTACCCTCAGCAGATCCATCATTTTGGCTTGGGATTCCCTCTGGTCCTAGAAGTCCAGTTAGGGGCCTGGGGAGTGCCAACACTTATGGGTGGGAGTATGTGAAGGAACCAGGCCACTTCCAGGCTACTTTATCAGGGGCCTTTTGTGAACTTTCAGGTAGAGTCAGCAGAGGGAATTCTGATTACTCCAGGCAACAGGATCAGCTTGGGCGCTTATCAGGTTCCCTTGAGGAGCTTATAACGTTCCTTGGCCCTGGAGCTCCCAGTGTCAGCTGGTTTCCTTGCCTGGGCAGCTCAGAGTGAATTGACAATAGGTCCTAATGCTCAGAAAGCCAGTGTCCTCTAGATTAGTGGTCTCCAACCTTTTTGGCACCACAGACTGGTGCTCTCGTGAGAATCCAATGCCTGATGAGCTGAGGTGGAGCTGAGGCAGTGATATAGTGCTGGAGATCGGCTGGAAATATAGATGCTTTGCTCACTCGCCCACTGCTCACTTCCTGGTGTGCAGCCCAGCTCCTAAGAGGTCTGGTACCGGTCTGTGACCCCGGGGGTTGGGGAACCCTGCTCTAGACCAGACCATATGCTGGTGATGGGAGCTCTCTACCTGGGACTGTGGATGATGGGGCAGAAGCCCTATGGGGGAAGGCAGGTGGGAACCTGCTATTATAGTCCAGTAGGTTTGACCCTCTCGATACTCCCCCTCCCACCCACCGTGCTCCATTCTGAGGCAGGCATGTCAGAGGTAGTGCTCAGTGGGCAAGAGCCAAAGTTAGAGGGGCAAGGTCCTTTCCCACTGGCTGGAGGGGATAGGAGGCTTCTGCAGATTCCTAGTAAGGCTCCAACTCATCACTATAGCTGTTCAGGAATGGAGGGAGGCTGGGGAAGGGGTGAAGACAGGGACCTACACTAATCCAGAGGCTGCAGAGGCCATTGGTCAGTATGAGAAGGAAATGCTGGCTTTGAGTACCTAGATCTGGCTATTACTCCCACCCCAACTAGCCTATAGCCAAGATCCCTCTTCTCCTGGAAACTTTGGTTCTCTCTTTTTGCCGTCCTTGCCTTGTGGGGTTGGCCCCTCTTTACAGTTAAATTGTGGAGCTTATAAAATTCCCCAACACACAGTCACTTGCTGTCCAGTGCCAGCCTTACAAGCAGCCCCCAGAGCCTCAAACACTGCCAAATTCTGTGTTTATTGATCTGTTACACTGAAGAGTATAGTTTCTGAGCCAAAAAAACATACACACTCTGCTCCTCACAATACCACTGAGTCACTAAGGCAGACACACAGTGGCCACCGTGCTTGGTGGAAGCCAAGGACTCATGGACAACAAGGGTGGGCAATGGGGCAGGCTGGACCCCCAAACAGGCCGTGCAGTGCCCAGGGCAGGAGTGGGCTTGGGAGGTTTGTGCTGGATGCAAAAGGGCTGCTGTACCCTTTTTCATGTTTCTCAAATGCAGGAAGTCTTCAGACCTTAGCGACTGCTGGGCAGGCCCCAGCCCCTGTGGCAGTGGCATCCTAGCCCCCGGAGCAAGGCCTAGCCTGCATGTGTTGGGGCATGGGGGTAGGGATGACAGAACAAGCAGCATGCCCAGGCCTGGGGTCAGGAACTAGGCCCTTCCTAGTACCCCCCATGAGTGAGGCTCTTCCAAGGGGGTTTCTGAGTCCCTAGGCCTCTTGACATCCCGAGAAGCATGTGGAAGCCAGAGCTAGCCTTGCTTCTCACCAGGGACAAACAGGAGAGACTCAGGCGCCACCCCTGCTCCTACCCTCAGGGACTCAGCAGGCGTCTGGGATAGAAGATGGGCTGCCCCCAAGCTCCAGGGCCACCTTTGAGAGGAGGCTGTGACAGGATCACCTCTTGAAAGAATCACCCTGGGATTCCTCTTGAGAGGAAGTGCTCCCACTACATTCCAGATCCTCCAGCTGGCAAAGCGGCATTTATACATAATTTTCAGGAATACATCTAATGCATAAAGCAAGAGCAGGGGGGCAGAGTGAGATTCTACAGATATACATAGGTGCACAGTACGGGCTAGAAGAATGCATGTGGTCACCTCAGGCGGCCAAAGGCAGTGGCAGTGCTGCTGAGGTGGACTACCCCTACCCAGGGCCCAATTTCTGACTGCCCCACAGCCTCAGAGGAAGGCCCAGAAGGTAGCCCAGGTCTCCTGTGCACAGGAAACCCACCCAAACTGGCAGCTGTTCTGTCTGCCCCAACTGAGGTTGGTGAGTGCTTATTTGTTGGGCCTGCAAAGGAACTCTCAGAAGAAGTATAGCGCAGAGTCCTCTTGTCCCATATGACCCTCATCAGATGTGGCCCAGGCAACTACAGGCCTGATAAACTCTACAGGGTCCCAGGCTGAGCTGAGAGAGGGCACGGGGAGCAGTCCAAGCTGAGGCCACAGATGGCTACGGGGCTATTCTCAGGTGTTTGAGAGGGAAGCAGAGTAGGTGGTTCTCCAAGGCAGCTGCTCCCTGAGGCCAGCCCTTCACATCCCAGCCCTGACCTGAGGGCACCCTGGTCCCTGACTTGCCCTGCAGGGCCAGCACTGCCCAGAGTCGGATCCCAGGCTCACAAGCACTTTGTTAGGAACACAGTTGGGCAGGCAGGGTCAGCTAGGGGTTGGGGCAGTCTCTGCTGCACCGCCCCTGCACCACTCCCTGCGGGGGCCCAGGGATCCGGAACCCAGGCTCTGGCTGGCTGCTGCCTCCTGGACACAGCCCTCACTTGTTCTCTATGAGCATCTGCACCTTGTGAACGAGGTCCCGGGCAATCCGCAGGATCTCCTGGGCATCGTGACGCTCAGCCCGTTCTGGGGGAAACATGAGTAACTGTGGGGATGCTGCAGAGAGAGCAGTAGTCTGGGAGGAGCCCTGTAGTTGCCCACCCTGCTCCATTTACACCTGCTGGACTCCTGACACCTGCTTACGAGGAAGGGGACCTGGTATTTCCGAGCCCATCCAACCCTAACCAGGCCAGAAGTGGAGGCCCCTGTGCTCCCGCTTGGGGGTGGGGGGGAGCAGGGTGGCTGGACCAGCTCCTACCATTGAAGAACTTGATGATGTCAGTGAAGTCCATGTTGTTGTCACGGATAATCTCACGGTAGGCCTCCACCAGGGCCAGGGCAATGAACAGGACAAAGTGCTCTGATGAGATGTGCCGAGCCGCCCAGATCACCTCCCACACAGCAAACACATCCTCATACAGCAGCTCTGGGGACAGCAAGGAGCTAAGGCTAAGCCTGGCTGCCCATGGGCCTCCAATGGAGCCACATGTGGAGACAGAGCTCCAGGAGTTCTCTTCATAACACACAGCTCAGTCCAAGAGAGGAGTTCCATGCCCCAGGCCAAGACCCTGTCCTTGGTAATTCCTGCACGCTGGGCTCCTGCAGACTCCATATTACACTCTCATCAGCTAGAATAGCCTTACTTTTACAGACCACAGTACTGGAGGTGGGAGAGTTTTGATTTGAAAACAGTTCCAAAAACCATTACCTGAGGGCTATTTTCCGCCCTGGATGTGCTTTGGATTCGCCTAAGGAGCTTTTGAAATCTCAGTGCCCAGGCAGCCACACAAGTAAGTTTGGGTCATAAGTTTGAGGCCGAGTGGGGCCCAGGGCACTGGTGTTACTAAAAAGTCCCCAGGTGTTCTGAAGTGCAGTTAGGATTGAGAACCAATGACTTTGGGGAAGAGGGATCTCCCAGTGCCCCTGACCCCAGACCCACCATCCAATCCGCCTCTTACCTCTCTTAAAATCCAGCAGGAACCAGCGGTAACAGAAGTAGAAGTGGGTGTAGTCTCCATTCTGATGCATTAATTCAAACAGCTCTGAGTCCAGGATCTTGTATGAGCGGAGAAAGGGAGAAGGACTGAACAAACCTATGCTACCTCTCCTGGCCACGCCCACCCTCCACCAGGCCCCTCTGCCGCCCTGAGCCTGGCACCTGGCAGCTGTGCTCCAGCCCTCTCCCATCTCCCAGAAGCTGCACTCTGCTGCCCCACCTGTCACTCTGGGTTGTACTCTTTTTGGAGTTATACCATTTTCTGGGTGTTTGATTGCATCATCAACTGTATTACTCACCAGAACTTTCATGAGCACAGGCATTCACACATTGACATTCCTTCTCAATTTATAACATTGAAAACAATGTGTTTTTCAGAAACAAACTCATAAATTCAGAGAGCAAACTGATGGTTGCTAGAAGGGAGGGGGTTGAGGGGCTGGGTGAAAAAGGTGAAGGGATTCAGAAGCACAAATTGGCAGTTACAAAATAGTCATGGGGATGTAAAGTACAGCATAAGAAATATAGTCAATAATATAATAACTGTGTGTGAGCCAAGTGGGTACTAGACTTATGGGGGAATCACCTCGTAAGTTATATAAATGTCTAACCACTGTGCTGTACCCCTGAAACTAATATAATATTGAATGTCAACTGTAATTAAAAAATAAAAAGAAAACAATGCATTTTTAAAATGAAAGAAATTAAGCTTATACATAAAGGACATTTTTAGAATGCTCCATGACCTCCCAGTGAACGATGGAGAAGCCTGGCGGTGCCTGTCAAGTGCCCAAGGGCAGTTACGGACCTCACCTGGATGAGGGAGCGCATGTTAGCAAAGTGGGTATCCATGGCGCCCCCATTGGGGAAGTTCTGGCTCATCCTCTTCATGAGGTGGCTGAAACAGCTGTAGGCCAGCTGATCTGAGGGGAGACAGGAATGAGGCCACAGGGGCAGGAGACCCCAACTTCATTCACCAGGGGTGTCCTGTGGCCCAGAGAACAGGGTTGGCTAGCATTTCCACCCTTCTAGGCCTAACGGCCTTCTTTTCCTTTCTCCAGCTTATGTCAGTCTAACACCAATACCATTTTGGGAACATGCCCCCTTCCCCGGCTCGGCCCTCACCATTGTCAAGGATGACCAGGAGAGGTGCCAGCAGGTCGCACATGCCCTGCACATAGCCCACATCCAGGTGTTCCCACACGTAGCTGAAATGCCAGAGACAGAGTCACTGTGGGTGTGTGTCATCCTCCCCTCTCCTTGGGAATCCCTAGGGAGATGTCCCTAGAGTAGCCTGCTACCCAAAAGTCAGCCTTTCCGTAACCCTAAAGCACTGAGAGTACAATGGTGAACGACCTGTAGCCCCTGTCCTCAAGACACTCAGGGGATCAGGAAAAGAGACGATGCTGGGGCAGAGGAAGCCCTGGGGTAAGGGAAATCAGATAAGGCTTCCTGGAAAATGGCCAAAGCTGAGATCTGAAAGACCTTTAAAAATGAAGAGAGGTGGGGCAGGGGCCACTGCAGGGAAAAAGTGTTCCAGACACAAGGAGTATGATTTAGGCTCAGGAGAGAGGAGCAGGGTGCTTGCGGACCAAACCTGTCCCTGCCTCCCGCCCTGAGCCCTGCCCTACAATGGCACCTGCACATGATGTCTCTGAGCCTCTCGAGGTTGGGGGGTGTGAAGTACCAGTAGTTGCGGTCACATCGCTGCACATCCTTGTCTATGCGGTGCAGATTTAAGGCCACAGTGTCCAGTAGCTCTATCTGAAAGAGTGGAGGGCCCTCAGGGGTGAGCTGGGGGCCCGAGGTGACACCGACATGAAGGAATGCAGCAAAGGCAGGGAGCCAAGGAACTCAGAGAACTGAATCCTCTGGGAATGCTAAGACAGGCTCAGAGCCCCCTCCAGGACAGTCGGGGCACCCCACCTTCCACCCGCCAGCCTGTCCCCAGCTCTGGGGCCAGCTGACAACAATGCCTGGGGAACGTCCACATACAGTGTAGGCAGCAGCGCACACAGCCACAAGATCTTCCCTTGCCTCCAGCTCGTTGGCCTGCGAGGCCTTCTCCTGGCTGGGATCTTGGGGCTCAGAAAAAGTGTGGACTGCAGGGACTGGCCCATCAGAGCCTTCCTCCCCACCGCCATCCTCTTCCTCGAAGCCCACGCTGGGTCCCTCATCTATGCTCGACTGGATGCCCGAGGTCACAGAGTAATTGCGAGAGGACGGCAGTCCTGAGTCTGGAGAGTCAAACTCTACTGACTGCTGCTGTTCCACCATGGCGGTGCCTGGAAGCCCTGCTCCTGGTTCTTGCTTGGGCTCCGGTCTGGAATCTTCAGTGCCCGGGGGCCTTGGGGGCTCCAGGTCATCCACAGAAATAAACACCTGGTGGGGGTGAACAGATGGTGGGGCTCACACCTGCATTCCAGCACCTTCCCTCAGCTCCCTGCTATCTCCTTCCTGGGGTCAGTTCCCACCGCATGGCCTCCAAACTGCCTCCCTTGGGTGCCAAGCCTCTACTTCTGACCCAGCTGACCAGGTGGAGAAAGATTAGGCTCTGGGGAAACATGAAGACACCAGCCTTCAGCCCTATCCAATCCCCTCCTCTAGCTTCTTCCTGGAGCATGAGGAAAAGCGTGAAGCACTCCAGTCTTCCTGTGGCTGCCGCAGGGAAAAAGGGGAACCAGAAGCCTGGAGAGTCAATGGCACTCAATGGCCAGTGTAAGCTGTGCCATTCTACAAACACCTGAAGTCATGAGGCTGCCTCAGGTTAGGAGAACTTCCTTGGTGTCTTGGTGTAGCTGCTGGGGCAGCCTGGGGGGATGGCAGGCTGGAGGCATTAGGAAAAAAAGTTCTTCCTTATTATCAGTACTGAATGTTCAGCAGAACAAGGCAAGAAACTTCTCTAGGAAGTACCTAATCAGTTATATTAGCTTCAGACAAGCCGAGGAGAGGTAAGAAGTAAAAGGAAACTGCTGATTGCAAACTGTCCACCACCATGGACAAATCACAAGGAAAATAAGAGAGATGTATGCAGACTGGTTTTTAATTTTTTTCTTTTTTTCTTTTTGGAATGTAGGGAATTTAATTTTTAATTTGTATGGAAAGGAATTTTCTTTTGGGCAAGAAGCATGAAGTGTTGTTGGGTTAGTATCAGGTAAGGCCATGATGCTGAAGCAATCCAGAACCTCAGACAGTGCCAGCGAGGAAGACTACTGCTGTCCGTGAGCTAAGCAGCTGGAACCCTGGTACACTTAGGATTTTACTAAACCCAAAGCCAAAGAGAATATGTTCACGAATAGCGTATTAAGAACAAAGCATATGAAAAGGAGAGTGTACTTTGGTAGTTATATTTCTTTAAGTCTTGCTTCAGCTTGAGTTTTGTGTTAATATTAGTAAGGATTTAGTAAAGTAGCAAAAATATACAATATCTAAATAGGTGATTTTAAAGAAAAAACATTAGGTTAGTAAGAGTGCCTTTAAAACTGAGCCTTATCACTTCTTGTTGGGCTCAGCAGCCATAATTTGGGACTTGTTCACCTAAAGGCAGGAGTAATGTCACAAGAACTAGGTAGGATCTGAACTGGCTTTGCATAGTCAAGTCTATAAGATGATGAAAAATACCATGGTGGTGAGGAGATCTTTCCAGTAGACACCAATGGGACCGCTCTAAGTTCTCCCTTGATCTCTGGCTAACAGCTCTCAGTGAAGCCTCTACAATCAAAGGATAGTAGAGCTGAGAGGGGATACTGAGGCCCAAAAATGGGAAGACAAGTCACTCATCTTGTCAGGAGTAGGCCTGGGACTAGAACTCAGGGCTGCCTATTCCTAGCCTGAGGTCTCTCTATAGGAGGAAGGACTTCCCTAAATCCCTCAAAATTCATCTTTCCCTGCTAGTCCATTAAAACAGAACACAATGTATTATCTCACTTTATTCCTGCAATACCCAGAAAAGTGGGCAGCAGGGGGACAGTCATCCTGTTTTTCAGTGGAAGAAAATGAGACACAGACATATGAAGCCATTCTCCCAGGGCTCCACCGCCAGTGAGTACTAGAGGTCAGGCTGGTGCTCAGGACTCCTGCGTGTAAAACCCTGGTGGTCCCTGCCCCCAGGCCCCCCCAGGTCCTGTGCAGCTCACATCATTGCTTATGGTGGAATCTCGGTGGATGAGGCGCTGCACGTGGCTGTCGATGCTGCTGCCCGAGGAGAACTTGGTGAGTGTGGCTGGGTGAGCCTCCTGTTCCCGCTGCCTCACCACCAACTCGCAGGCCTTCCACTCTGTCAACACTCGCTGGTACCTCGCTGCCACCACTGCATCCACCTGTACTTGGACCACACCATGACCTTGGGGGAGGTGTGCACCAAGCCCTCCTCTGCAGGGGCTGGGACAGCTAGAGACTAGGCTTGGGCCTAGGGGTGAGGACAGTGGGGTTGCTCTGCTAACATCTTCCTCTGCCATGTTTCTCTCTGGCTGAAAAGGGGCGGAGCCTTCCGAGACCCCCTCCCTGGGGTTCCTTGGCCCAGCTCTCCAGCTCCCTGTCACCATGGGAATGGGCTCCCTTACCTGCTCCATCTCCTTCTTGCTCATGCCAAACTTATAGTGGCCAAGCAGAAAAGGCCAGACATCCTTGCGGATCTCGTGCTCCACACCTCCATAGTAAACTTGCCGCAGCAGCTCCAGCTCCTTATAGTTCTGAGGGACCCAGGCAATAAAGATTATGCAGCCCCCACAGTCATGTTGGCCCTAATGAGTGACCCCATCCCATGGAGAGCTGGGACTGGGGACAATGTTTCAGTCACTGCTGAAACCCAAGCACACCCTGCTTTGGGGTGGTCACATTCTCCCTGGCCCAGGTTAGAGCTGGATGAGATCTACTCCTTCCAGAGCAGAGAGAGAACCCAAAGAGATGCAGAGATTTGCCCAAGGTTGCGGAGTAACACAGAAGTAGAACAGATTCCCCCTCTGGTCCCCTTCCCATGGAAACCCACAGACCCACCGTGAGATTCTACCATGACCCAGGCAACTCCAAGGCCATCAGTCCTGGCCTGTCAATCCCAACCTCTACTATGTTTTATGTAAATGCCCATTTGGTTTGTGAAAGCTGCTCCCAGAGCAGACTGCTCTGCAGTCACTGCTGCCCCACCTCCCAGCCCCTTGACCTAGCCTCTGGGCCCAGCACCCCAGAACGTGCACCTTTTCGTCCTTCTGATACTTGCTCCACATATCCTTGGTGAGACCCCCTGAGGCCCCTGGGGGCCGCCCGGGCGGGATGATGTTGTGATGCACCAGCGCTGACAGGTGGGTCCGCACGGTGGCCAGGTGGCGGCAGTATGCCAGCCCTGGGGGAGGGGGGAGCCAGGAGGCCCTGACTATGGTGCCTCCCCCACCCCCGCCCCCCGTGGCCCCACCTCACCCCACACTCACAGCCGTAAAAGGCCCGGGACACGATCTGCCTCTTCATGCTCTCACACAGTAGCCTGAGGGGCAACCTGTGGAATCAACCTGGCTCAGAGGGCTGTGGCTCCTCTGGTGGGAGGAGAATAAGCAGGAGGAACATTCTGGGTGGGGTAGGGGCAGGTAAGGCACTCGGGGTGGTGCAGGGAGCAGTGTCCATAGCCTGGCAGCATGTCATTGGGCTCCCCGTTGCTGCCAGCCACCTGGGGTAGAGCTGCTAAGGGCCCAGCCTGACCTCCAACCACCCAGGGGACCTTGGGCAACTAACTTCACTTCATGTTAGTGAATTGTGGTTTCCTCAAGTGAAAAATAGAGGATCATCTCAGGGTTATCAGGAGTAACAGGTAAAAAATGAAGTAACAGGTAAAAGTGAGCAGCGGCAAAACCATTCCCAAGCCATTGCTGGCACATGGCAGATGCCCAGACATTTGTTGCACGTCCTCAGACATACAGCCTGATGGGAGGATCTATGTCCACACTGGGAAGGGGAGCTTATAAGTAATGAGCCCCTATGACATGAGCACCCTAGCTCTGGGTTCTCGGGTTATGTACCTCACTTAGTCCTCACAAGAACCTTAGGAAGCAGGTGGTATGATTCCCATTTTACAGATGAGGAAACTAAGGCTCAGAAGCATAGAGGCTCATAGAGACTCAGTAACTTGCCAAAATCTCATGGGTAGCAAAAGTGAAATTCAAATCCAGGTCTAACTCAAGGTCGCCCTGTCAGGAAAGTGACACAGGAGAGACTGACACACACACATGGATGGACACACTCACCGGGAGCTGGTGTTCTGGGCCCTGCCCACTCACCGGTCAGGGACACAGTTGCAATGGCTGGGAGTTGCATATGGGGAGCTGCTGGTGGAGCAGGAGAGGCAGGAGGAGCCCTGGCTACACAGGGGCTCCAGGTGCCAGGCTGGCAGGCCAGGCCCAAAGCCCTGCATCTCAATCAGGTCGCCAGCATCTGAGGGCAGGAAGATGGCCATGGTCAAGGCCTTGCAGGCCTCCTCCCCCAGGCACCCTGCAGCATGCCCACCTCTGTGCCCAGAGCTGCAGCATGAAGTCACCCATAGGTGGAGAACTACAAGGGTGGTGCCTGCCTGATCCAGAACCCAGAGATGACAGAGGTGGAGAGGGAGGGTGACTGACACTTCCCAGCCTCCATTTAGTTTTTCTGCATGTGATAAAATACTTTGACTGAGTTGTGGATGATTGTGTGTTTTCTCCATCTTGCTATTAGCAATGGAATAAACACTTGTTCTAAAGGAAGGAGAAAGAAAGAGAAGGAACAATAAATAAAAGCCTGATCTCCCTAAAATGCCACCAGCTAGCTTGGCCTTCAAGGATTCAGCCTGGTCCTCTCGGGCAAACGCTGAGTTGCACAGGAAGGTACTTGGACCTAGAATGCTGCAAACTTTGAATCTTCCTGATCAAAGCCCCTGAGGACCATTGAGGGTTCTAGACCTGATGACCAGTGGCTAAGGAGGTGCCCACATCAGGTGCCCCTGCTGCCAGCTCCCATGGGTCCTTTCTGAGTTTTCCATCCTTGCCTGGCCTGACTGCTCTCAGCATGGTGGCCTCCTACAACACACAGGTGAGCTAGCAGAAAGGGCAAAATTTCCAAGGCTGCCAGGCTACTGCAGGAATGAGGGTGGTGTCTGGGCACACAGTTCCATCATCCAGAAGAATATCCCCAGGTGCAGCCTAAGAAAACGGCTCTTTGGACATATCTACACCACCAGCAGACAGCACCTCCTCAGCCAGCCTAGCTGGTCTGAATCCAAAGAATCAGAACTCAAGACCCTTGAGAGCTTCTTGGGCCCAAGTGGGGCAGGGCACTGCTCATAGGGGACTCTGGTAGGTCCACTGAACCACGAAGATGAAGCAAATTGAGGGCAGGAAGTGAAAGGACTAGGAGATGACTTCAGGAGGAGGGAAAGCACAGAGAAGAGTGAAGAACAGGAAAAGAGAGCTCTATTTGTGATGAAGACTTCTTTCAAGTAGTATTTCTTCCTGCGAATTGTGACCTGAGCCCTGGCCTGCTGAGTCTGGGACAAACCTAGGCCTGGATTCTGTAAGTAGCAGACTCCAGCTCTGGGTGTGCCTTGGTGGGAAGGGCTGAGCTGAGCCCCCTCCAGTCCCCTTAGGGGCTGCCCTGTCTTGGCCCAGGGCTCTCTTCCCAGCCCCATGGCTGAGAATTTTGTAGAGATCTGGCCCTTCAGCTCCACCAGGAGGCAAATTAAGGGAACAAACATACTTGGTGTGGAGGGGCTGTGGCTCTGGGAGTGAGGGGTTGCAAGCCATGCCCAGGACTCTGGGAAGAAAAGGTGGAGGGCGGGGAACAAATGCAGGTGAGGTGAGGCAGGTGAGCCTTGCTCATGCCCCTATAGCAGGCAGGAGGGAGGCCAGTCGTGGGAGGAGCTGGGGCGGGAGCAGGCCCAGCCAGGCAGGCAGCAGGCAGCAGGCGGGCAGGCAGGGTGGGTAACAAGTGCAGAGGGTAAAAGGTGGGCACACAGGGAAACGAGCTCATGCCCAGAAAGCAGGGCTCAGCCAAGGCAAGTCTCCTGGGTCAATGCTCTTCACCTTAATTCTCCAGGAAGGAGCTGAACCAGCCAGCATTGAAAACTGCATCTCTGAATTAACACAGTGCAGAGAGCTGGAGCTCTGGAGTGACTGGGCAAGGGGCAGCAGGCTGGATGGGGGCTCTGCTGGGCCAGCTTTGACTCTGACTCTCTCCTCTAAGCTTGAGGAAAGTTTGAAGCAAAACAATCAGGGTGGTTGAACCCCACAGCCCCTAAGACTCCGAGTGAAAGGTGCCTGGCCTGGAGCAGAATTAGAGTGAATAGCATCTCTGCTCTGTGAGGAGGAAGCAAGAAGAGAGGGAGGGGAGGGAGAGGAGAGTCTGGACACCCACCACTTGATTCACATGCACAAGTCAAGCATGTTGCAGGCCTGAAAAGCAAGAGCTAGCAGGATGGACTCAACAGTGTTGTCATTATGGCCTGGAGTGGAGGCGGGAGCTGCCATACCATCTCTTCCCAAACACCTGCTGATTCTGCTCTCATGTCTCCTCCCCTTTTCTAAGTACTGGAATCCCAGGTGCTACATACTGGTATACTGGGTTGGTCTGGTCCCCAAGTTCCCCAAGAGGATATCCAGACAAGCCCTGAGGTTTCTGGAACCTGTAGATCCTGGAGGTTTCTCTGACTCTGGCGGGCTCAGCATTAAGACTACTCAAGAATAGGCTTCTGATCACCAAGTCTGCCAAGACAGGGGCTCTTCTGGGACTCCCCTCACCCTGCCTCCAGCCTGACTACTGGTTCATTGGGGTAAAAAGAGTCAGCCCTAGCCCTCCTGACTCAGCTTTCTCACACTGCTCAAAGTCAGTTAACCTGTAAACAAGCATTCCAAGCCCAGGCTTGCAAGGAACCAGATGGCGGGCTGTGTGTAGGCAATAAACATCAGAAGTGAGGCTCTCCCACATTCCCACCCAGGCTGGACTGAAGGTCCTACTGGAATGGCTGGGAGGGAGGGTAGATAGGAAGGCAGGCAAGTGTGGGTAAGGGGGAAGCTGGCAGGGTTGTGCTGAGGGTGTGCTAGGTGTGTTCTAGGCCAAAGACTTGGTTGCCCAGGGATGGGAAGACGCATTACTGGCTTGGTGGCTGGGCTAAGAAACTGGGCAGAACTCTGTGGAAATATAAGGAGAGTGTCACATATTCTTAGACACCCTCTGTAGGGGCAAAGAAAGAGATAAAAAATTAATTCTGTGGCATGGGAATGGGTGGGGATGGGGAAGTTCCTCTAAACTCTGAGAAAGCTGACCCCTTCACAACCAATTTTTCCTTAAGCAGCCCAGCTTAGTTAGTCCTCACAGGATCCCTGGCTGATCACTTTCCAAAAAGAGAATGGTGTTCCTTCTCCACCAGCCTAGCTCTGTGCTGAGAAATGGACAAAGCGGCTGCGGGCACTGTGCTGTTTTGTTTGCAATGAAGGGACCTCTGCAACCATGTACCCTAAGGTCCACTTGACTCATATCCCTGGCAGG
>NW_006443570.1:22784621-22793032 GCF_000325575.1 Pteropus alecto | reverse complement strand
AACAAGGCCTGCTGGGTAAAGTGAGCCCTAGGTCTCCTTCCATGGTGGCCCCAACCCCTCACCTGACCCACAGGTGACTCCTGTCTGCATGAGCTCTCCAGCCCCTACCCCTGCCCAAGAGGGGCCTGGTACTTCTGTCCTGTTTCCACTGAGTCAGGAGTCAGAGGCACAGGGCCCAGAGGCCGGTCTGCCCAGCCAGCAGGACAGAAATAAAGAGACACTGTCTTGGGTTTGCCCGCATGACCCCTAGGAGTGGGAACAGTGCTCAGCCATTCAGGGTTCCCAAAGGGCAACCAGATCATCAGGCCTTTCCACCAGTGGATTTCTTCCCTTTCCTTACAGAAATGGGCCCAGAGCCAACTACCTTTTGTATCGTGCCCTGTTCTTGCCAGTACTTTCTTCTGCCCTCCCTGATCTGCTCCTGATATAAGGGAATCACCCTGGGTGCAAGTTCCATAATGCCAACACTGCCGTTTGAGCTCCTGCGGTGGGTGGCAGGTGGGCCCAGGGGGGTGGGGCGGGGTGATAAGGGAGGTCAGGGAGAGGGGGAGGGATAAAAACCTTTCATCGGATTGGGAGCTGTGAGGTTCCGCGAGCAGATCATTGAGAGCATCGCGTGCAGTTTATCTTCCTCTTCCTCATCATCGTCCACCGAGGCCGCGCGGCTGGCCGCTAAGTGGTGGTAGTTAATAGTGACTGCTCAAAGAGAACAGCAAGAGAGGCAGAGCATGAGGACCTTAGTTCCAGGGCGGGAGGGCCCAGATTGTCCTGATGGGGAGTAGAATGAAGTCTGGGTTATCTTGAGCCTGTAGGACATGGAAGAGGGGAAGTGGGGACCTGAGTCTTTTGATGATTTACTGGGAAGAATATGGAAGAAAGTGGGGGAGAGAGGCAGCTAAAGAGCTCCACTCTTGGGAGGAGGCCCTCTCTAGAAAGAACAGAAAAGAGAGAACTGATGGGGGGAGCCAGGGCAGTGAAAGACGGGGGACAGTTGGGACATGCTGGCAGCTCAGGAGCTCCCAGCCCTGGCCAAGCCTGGGCACAACTATTGGCAGATGGATTCTCATCATTCTTCAGCTCGCATCATGGTCAGGCTGGGTCAAATCTGAAGATTACCCCAAATTTCCCTCTTCAGACTATAAATCCAACCTTCTCCTCCAAGGGTTTCCCAGAGCTGCTCTCGAGGAGCTTGAGTCACCCCACTGGGTTTCAGCTCCTTGGTGCCCCGGCTTGCCCTCCAGGGAAGTGGTCCTTGAAGTGAAGTGACCAGAAATGGAAAATGCCAAGGCTTAAAGAGAGGAAGTGCAGACTAAATAATCTAAGCTGAGCAACAGCTCAAGATTAAATACCAGGTTTGCAAACACGTTCTGGAAGATATGTTTCCTAGTCAGGCACATCAAAGAGGGAAGGAGATACCCACATCTTATGCCCTCGAAGCCTGTCGGGACTACATGTGCTGTAGCTATGTGTTTGCAGTTTGGGTAATCTGTCTAATACAGAGACCACTTGTTCACAATTTATTGGCACAAGTTAACAAATTTAGGGAGCAGGTGGTCTGGCTGGCAGTAAATGCTCTGGGCTGGCAAATTCCCTGCCCTTCTTCCCAAGATCAGTGAGTCTGGCCCAGAGAAACCTGTGGGGAGCAGAGCACTCTGACCAGAAAGGGAACTCTGGCGTTGGCAGATACCTATAGACAGGCTCCCTTGGGCTCAGAGGTGTACGTCCAGGCAGGGCAGGACTTCGAGGGCCAAGCCACCTTTTAGCCCCCCACCCCAGCTTTAAGTCTCACCCTCCTCAGATATACCCTCTATTCCAGATACGGCTCCTCTCAGCAGTAGCTGGTTTGAGGAGGGTTCTGGCTCTAGCCAAATCAGTGAATAATTTGCACCTTTCCAAAAGAAACACTGATCTCGCACCCAGGCCACCTTGTGGAGGTCAGGTGGTGGGCTGAGGAGAAATGGAAAGTTCTCCACCTTCTATTTCTAATCTTGCCATATTTTTTTCTTTCTCCTAAGGCAGGGTATAAAAGGACGACTAAGAGAATTCTGTACAGAGATGCTTGGAACAGCTAAGCCAAGAGTCTTGGGGTGATGAGGTAGGGGGTTTTAGGGGGATGATTTGCAGGGAAAAGGTCCAGTGAGAGGTTAAGTACTGAACCACTGGTCTTCGCCTGGCCTGCTGCCCTTCCTGGGTGATGCTGTGCTCCCCTACCTCCCTCAGCATCTTTCTCTCCTCCACAGAAGTGTGGGACACTCACTGTGCTCATGCCTGTGCCCAGGGTAAATGATCCGGAACACGTAGTCTGTGGCCCACCCTGTGCCCATCTCTTCCACGTCCACAGATCGCATGCTGCTGCGTTTCCGTAGCTTGGGGAACACCTTCCCCTAGGGAGGGAGAGGTAGGTGGTCAGCCTGTCCAGGGCAGAGTCCCACCCAAGGCTGCTCCTAAGAGCTCTATGTGGGGGAAGGAAGGGAGGTGGGCAGAGAACCCATCTCACACATCCCTTCACTCAAAGCCTCCCAAGCCCTGAGGTACCTTCCCCTGTTGAGTCCACAGCGGGGGCTCTAGCTGTCCTTGAGGCAAAAGCCCATTCTCCAGGCAGGACAGAAAGGACAGCAGGTGTCCTCCCTGCGGGAAGTGCAGCGGTGGCCTCTGGATGCCATCTTGGTTCACCAGCACAAGTGTGCCACCACTCTCTGGGGGGTGAATGTGGGTGAGTGAGGCTGGGCCTCCCTTAGACCTCCCAGTCATCACTGCAGCCCAGTCAGCCAGGCCCCCAGCCTGGGTAGGAGGACAGTGGGGCTAGAGTGTGGGGATGACAAAAGGAAGACAAGATATCTGACGGGCCATGCATAGTGCGTGGCTAGGAGAAGACAGTCTCTCCCCTTACCCCGGTGCCAAGGACAAGGGAGGCTCACTTTGCTGGTGGCAGTGGATGCAGACGATCTGACTGAAGGGCACAACCAGGGCATAGTCCCAGTAAACACTGAAAAGAAACCAGATTGGTGTCACTGTGTCCCAAGAGCAGCCATCCTGTGTTCTTCATCTTCTGGCCCCAATGTCTCTGAAACTACTCTGAAAACTGTGTGACCATAGCCAAGACAGGATGACCTCAGCCAGCCAAGTCTCTCTGGGCCCCATGCTGACCTCATGGCACAGAGCCTGGCAGTCTCAGCTGCCGAGAGCTTGGCTCAGGCAAACCACTTTATGCCCAGGTCTGGCTGGATCTTAGAGAGCTTGGGAATCTTTCCAGGCAGCTTCTCTCTGCAATTCTTGGCATGGGATAAGGTGTGAGGCCTGCCTCCTAGAGCAGGCTGGGTCTCCCCATCCCCTTGCCTGGAGGCAAGCCCTCATTCCTTTCCCTGGCTCTTGGGAGTAAGTCCCAAAGACCCCACCTCTTTTCCAGCTCAGAGTCCCCCAGAGTCCCGTTCATGAGCTGGTTGGGTGTCCACTTCAGAGTTAGGCTCTCTGCAGACTGGTGCAGGGAAAGGTAGCCAGGGACAGCCTCCATGTCCTCCTTCTACAGGGAGAAGACACACCAGAAGATAAAGACAATGAGGGGCTGAGAGGATCCCAGGAAAAGCCTATGAAAAACGAGCTCCAGGTGAGAGTGGGGAGGCCAAGCTAGTCCAGTCACAAGGCTGTTAGGCCCCGCCCAGATGTGCACATTGCCTCTTCCTGGATGGCCAGGTGTCACTGGCTTTGCCATCAGCCTTCTAGATGCCAGCTGCACCCTGGGCTGGCCATACCCAAGCTGGGCATTCACCCTGCCTGCTGGCTGCCATTTCTATCTGCGATGGCCTGATTTTCAGCTAGCCAGAGCAGATGCCATTCCTGGCTCCTGCCAGCTCAAGGCTGAGGATGAGGAGTATGAAACAGTGAAGTGGGGGTGGGGCCCTTCTCTCCTTTCTCTCCAGTCGAGCCCCTTAGGAAAGGGACAAACGTGACTGACAGGTTCCAGTCCAGGGGCCCTTGGAGGAGGGAGATGAGGAGTGGGCACTAGCTTTCCTACCGGCTGCACCAGCACGTTGTTCTTCCCATAGAGCAGCCGCGTCCTTGAGTTCTGGTGCAGGGACTCCACGTACTCACGGGCGCAGGCAGCTAGTCTGTCTTCTGATGTGCTGCCACTGGAGTGCCGCTTCCGGATCTGCACAGAAAGTCCCAGATCATCCCCAGCCCTGGGAAATCAAACCTGGAAGTTGAGAACCCCAGGCTTCCATGCAGACCCTCTCTAGTTGGCCCTGGGGGTCCTTCCTGCCCCCAGTTTACTCTCAGCCACCCTGTTCTCCAGCCATGGACCAGTGGTGTGCTCCTCGCATTTATTAAGTGCTAGTGTGGGGAAAAGGCTCTTCTGAGGTGGCTACTACCTTGAGGCATCTCCGAGGCCCAGCCTGTGTCTGCAAGAAGCAGAGAGGCCAGCTGCCCCTCCCTACAGGCCCATAAGTACAATCTGGAAGGGGTGAGGAAAGGGTTGCCTACTCCTAGGGCTGGGCGCTTTGCAGGGGAGTCCTGGCGATTAGGGGGACCCCGGATGCGGTGCCTCTGGACCAACTCATCAGCAGAGGGGTCGGTCCAGTAGTGATCAGCTGTCTTGAGCTTGGTATACTCCAAGGCACAGGGTCCCACTGTGGAGACAGGGACAGCCGGCTCAGATGGTGCCCCCTCTGCACCTGCCCTTCAGCTCCCACTTGCCCAGCATAGGCCTCTCTGTTCTCAGGCTCACCTAGAAGAGAGGCCAAGATGGGGCCAAACACAGGGTCTGCCAGTAATGCCTCCTTCTCGTAGTACTTGCTGCCAAGGGGAGAGAGAGATGAGGACTGCTGGCACACTTAGACTCATTCCAGGGCAGTCAAGTTCACCAAGTAGGGACGTCTCCACAAAGACCAAATTCATGTCAGTCACCAAGAAGAAATAAACTCACAAGGACTGAACTTTATGGGGTACCTGATGTGGTCTATGCTTTTGATGTGCTATGGGGAGATGGGTATGCATATAGACTTTGTGGACAGCCAAACATGTTGAGGGGTGGGGCTGAAGGACTATTCAGGAGGTGGGCCCCAGGGAGGGGCAGTCACCTGCAGTTCTCCACCAAGTACTGCACGACCCTGTCCAGCACCTTCTCCATGAGAGCTGTGCGTACCCATATGTGTTTCAAGGCCTGCGGGCTGAGGGCTGGGGCCTTCCCACTGGCAGAGCCCTGTCTTCGCAGGGCCTCCTGGTTGCCCACCAAAGGTTTCCTGCAAAGAGGGGATAGGCTTTAGGAGTGAAAGGCCTGAGGGTAAGCCCCGGATTGGTGGCATTGGGAGTCAAGTTTTGTGCCATAAGATGAGAACCCAGAGGACTAACCAGGAAATGGGAGGGTGTCGGGGGGTTGAAGGTGGAGGAATAGGGCCTTGTGCCTGAAAGGGGCCAACCCCCACCCTTAGGCTGGTTCAGAAAGGCCCTGCAGAAATGGGCCCAGAAAGCCAACCTGGGAAATAGCAAAAGCCAAGAGGAAAGAGCAGAAGGGAGCAGTGGGAGGGGCTGGTCTAAGGCTCACCTGCCCTCTACTTGTTGCTGCAGCTCCTGTACTTTGTGGCAAATCTCCCCAGCCACTACGCATGTCTTCCCCACCTTGGTGAACAGGGCTGCCATCTTGTCACTGCGCAGGAAGCCAGCAGCACGGCGTCTCAGCTGATGCAGGAGGCAAGCCTCCACTGCGCCTGGTCACAAAGGGAATCAGCACCTAAGCCTGGGCAAAGCAGAAATGGGAGAACACTCCTCTTCCCCATACATGGGGAAGGCAGAGGAGCAAGGGAAGGCCTGATCCAGGCTAGGACTAGGGAGTAAGGTATCAGTCTCAGGGAGGCCAGACAATCTCCTTCCAAAATTCCCCTCCCTGTCCATCTGCTCCTGCCCAGGGTGGACCTGCAGGGGCTTTGCCATGCCACGCCATTCCTCTCCCTCGCCTGGTGCATACATGCCTTGTGTGCAGCATTGTCCCTGGGGCTGTGAGGACCAAAGTTGCTGGTTCCTGTTGGCATGGGTGGCTCCACAGTGCCCTGTCCCAAGGACAATCATGGACACACCTCCACGGTGCCCTGTCCCAAGGACAATCAGGGACACCTCCAGGACTTGGGATGCAGGGAGCACAAAGTCCAGCAGCCCTCCCTGAGAGCATGGATGATGTGGTTGCTAAGGAATGGGGCTCTGGAGAAGGAGCTGAAATATTGATGAAGCCATTGCAGAGATCAAACCCGACATCAGCCCCTGAATTATTGATGAGTCCAGTAGTCAAGAGTGAGAGATTTCTATTTCCTATGCAGGGAGGACTTCCCTTCATTCATTTGTGTTTCTAGGGGTTAGGCTTACTTTGTCTGGTTCCTGCTTACTGCAGACAGACCCCCACAGGAAAGAAAGAAGGGCTTTGTAGGAGAGAATGGGGAGTTAGTTACCTTGGCCATGTATAGACTCGAAACATTAGTGTGTATGTGTGTGGGGAGGAGGGACTTGGCCATTATTGAGGCCAAGCTGACTGTTTTACAAGTGAGGAGAGTAAAACCCAAGAAAGGTAAGAGATTTAATCACAGAAATGTGGTGGCAGACTTGGGACTAGGACCCAGGGCTCCAAACCCTGGCCTGAGCTCCTCTCACCTCCTCCAGGTGTATCTGTAGTTTAAGAGGGCACAGGTGGGTGGAGGTGTTCCCTCACCTCACAGGTGCTCTTTTCACACAGATTGAAAACAGTGCTATGCTATAGATGAGGAGTCAGACAACAGGGTCTGAAGCTTGATGCTGCTACTCAAATTATCTCTGAGAAACTTTATAAGTGACTTAACACTCTGAGCCTAAGTTTTATCATCTGTGAAATAGGGAATACTTCTTAGAATTGGTATGAAATGTTACATGAGATGAAGTACATAAAATCCTTCACACAGGGTCTGGCACTTGGGGGGCACCTGATCCCTGTCAATTCCTGACTCTTCACCCCTTTTCGCCCAGATCCTATTCTACAGCTAACCTATAAGGGCTGGGATTTTGCAAGACTTCTCCCTGGCATGGAGAGAAGAGGATGCATTGTAGACAGGATCATAGGCTGTCCCAGAGGTGAGGAGAGATGCTGTTCCCTTAGAAACAGGAGAATCGAGGCTCATCGTTTATTGTGACTAGTGTTAGAAGATGACTTAGGAAATAATCGCTGAAAACAGAGGTTCTCACCTGTTTTTTGCTTTCATTTTTAGTAATTGACAGGCGATCAACGCTGTTCTAGAAAGAGTTTTGTTTGGCCCTCTCTTGTACTGAAGTCAAGAAGTTAGGTAGTCCCTGGGGCCAACCTGGAGGCCAGCCAGCTAAGTGAGAGCATTCCAGGGAGGGGAAACAAGGCAGGACCCTTCCCTCTCCAGAGTGCTTCCTGCAAGAGCTCTTCCGGGCTCAGGCCTCAGAGGACTTATTTTCCCAGGCGCAGCCTTTCTTTCACACGTGTTCATACATCTATGTGCACATGCAGACAGATGTATCTACATGTTTGATGTGTGTATAGGGCATGTGGGGGAATCTTTGCTTCAGTGTCCACATATTCCTTTCCATGGCTAGTTCCCTTGGTCTCTGGAGGTCTTGTGTGGCCCTGGGGTGGACAGGTGAGTGACCCTTTCATCCCCCTCTCTAGGTCCTTGGGGCTGCTACAGTTATAAGTCCACACCTATAGGAAAGTAGTGACCATTTCCTGGAGTTTCACTCCCCATCCAGAGCAGGAGAGAAGCCGCATTGAACAGGCCAGAGTAGCAGCAGGTGGCATCCATCCTACAGGGAATCACATGCCTCAGTGATGTGACTAATGGCTGGGATAATGAGTCATTAGCCTTCCCACCTTCCCCAGGCAATTGAATGCAGCAAGGCTGGGGAGCCTGGGAATGGCAGGCAGCAGCACTCTCATTTCACTTGGCCTCACCCTTCCTAGGCAGCCTCTGAGCACAGGCATCAGGGTTCTCTGGGGTGAGCAGAGGCATTCTTCAGCAATTACTGGAAGTAGGGAATGAGAGAAGCTCACTCCCCACTGCTCACCCTAGGGCCCCTAAGTTCCTTCTGTGAAACTGAGGGAAGGTGCCCAGGCAATGTCTGGAGAAGGAAAAAACACTCTCACCCCTCTACTTTTCAAGCAAAGTAAATGACCCTCTCTACCAGGTATTACTAAGCAATTCCATAGACTCCTTGGTCAGTGATTGCTCAAAATACCTTTGTCCCTCCCCATTTCTACAGAGTTGTCCCAACAGAGAATCAGCTCATGCAATGAAAAATGTTACTGTGTGCAGCATGTATGCAAAATAGTAGTAATAGTAATAATAATAATAATAATAACAACAACAACAATAATAATAGGTGAGAACTACTATCCTGAGCAGGTTTGAGGATGGCCTTCTGGGACCTAAGAACCC
>NW_006443570.1:22771329-22784418 GCF_000325575.1 Pteropus alecto | reverse complement strand
GGTGCTCTGGGGTGAGCAGAGGCATTCTTCAGCAATTACTGGAAGTAGGGAATGAGAGAAGCTCACTCCCCACTGCTCACCCTAGGGCCCCTAAGTTCCTTCTGTGAAACTGAGGGAAGGTGCCCAGGCAATGTCTGGAGAAGGAAAAAACACTCTCACCCCTCTACTTTTCAAGCAAAGTAAATGACCCTCTCTACCAGGTATTACTAAGCAATTCCATAGACTCCTTGGTCAGTGATTGCTCAAAATACCTTTGTCCCTCCCCATTTCTACAGAGTTGTCCCAACAGAGAATCAGCTCATGCAATGAAAAATGTTACTGTGTGCAGCATGTATGCAAAATAGTAGTAATAGTAATAATAATAATAATAATAACAACAACAATAATAATAGGTGAGAACTACTATCCTGAGCAGGTTTGAGGATGGCCTTCTGGGACTCTAAGAACCCTCTGAAATTACATGCAAAATTGTTGATGTGCTTCAGCATGCTTAAAGTGAGTGCTTTTTTTTCTGGATACAGGACCCACGGCTTTTAGCTTCTAAAAGGGGTACCTGGCTCCAAAAGGTTTAAGAACCCCTGCTCTCAGATTTTTGGATTAAGCAGACACACAGACATTCCCATCAATCAGACCTCAGAAATGCAAATATAAAGATTCTCTCACTCTCTCCTTCTAATATGCAGCGAACACCACACTCAGAGCTGTAGTTCCAGAGCCATCAGCAACAATGTCCAACTCTCCTGCTGTCCTCGCTCCCCAGGGAGAAGTCTACATAGTGGCCCATGCTGCTTCTCCCCTCCTGACTAAAGGCCTGGAACACCAAGTGGAACTCTCTTTACTCTTCTTTCTGCCCTAGACTGCCACTGTGAGAGCCATGGCAAGAGACACCCATTACAGCTAAAGTACCAAGTCAGCTGAATCCATTCCCCTTCTAACTGAGCTGTCTAGGCCCTGTAAATGTTTCAGGAATCCCTGGTCCCAGTGCATCCAGGCACCACCTAGAGCCACTCTGGATATACCAGCACTGGGGTGAGACAGATATGACATTATTCAGCTCATTTCATATGGGAAAAACGCATACTATTTTTTAAAATTTTTAAAAATATTTTTAAATTTTTAAATATTTTGTTAATCTACACTGTTTTGGGTCATTGTGTGGGATGGAAAGATTTGGATGAATGAATCAAAATAGAGAAACAGAGGAATGACTCATACATGATCTTCCCACTCTGGTCTTCTGGTGGCCTTCAGAGTAATGGTGCCAGATGAGCTTATTTATCATCCCATCCGACTTACAGGAAGGCTCAAGGAACTGCAACTCTGGGCAGAAGTGAAACTAATTTTAACTCTTGCACCTTGTTGTGGACATCTCCGCTACCATTCCCGTAAAGGTCTGGTACCATTTTCCCAGGGAAAGGCTGGGAACTACAGGCCCAGACTAGCCCTGTGATTCTTCCTCACTAGCCCCTGACATGCTACTAAAGTCTGGTAAGTTATAGATAGGGCTTAACAAATGTTAAATGAGTGGAGAGCACAAGTGCTAATGGAATCCAATAGTGCCCCCTCCCGCAAACCCCTTACACACCAATTTAACCATTCTAGGGAGTCCAATTTAGAATAGAGGAGACATTAGTAGAGATGGAAGGGACTTGGGAAGTTACTGAACCTTCTCATACCTTGCTGAAGGGAAGGCTGATTCATACCACTCCCATGGAGCCAATGTGGCTCTATCCATCAACATTGCAAGTAATCTCTGACTCAGTCACCCCTCTTCTGAGAATCTAGTCTATAGATATAACTGCAAGGTTACTTAGTTATAACAGCAAGACTGGAAACCATCCATGTGTCCATCAATGGGGGACAGGTTAAGTAAATATGGTACATTCACACAGTAGAATATTATGCAACTCTGAAAAAGAATGAGGATGCCCCGTAGGAACTAATAATGGAAGGTCTCCAAAAGCAAGATGCAGAGTGGTATGTATGACTGGATGATACTTAGATTACAAAAATGGTGGGGTAGACAAGGAATAGTTTTTAAAATTAGTGTAAAAAATTCTGGAAGGATGCACAAGAAGACAAAAATGGTAGTGGTTACCTGTGTGGGAACTGGTGAGTGTGGGAGAGGAGAAGTGGGTGAATGGGGGCAGGGAAAGGAATGAGACTTTTCACTGTATACCTTTTGTACAGTTTTGATTTTTGAACTAGGTAAAAATATTACCAATTCAAAATAATAATAATTAAGTAGGTAAGTGGCCATCTAATAATTAAATGGCAGCCCAGATACCAGTATTCCGTCATAAGATGATGCCAGAGATTCTCTCCAATCTGTAGGTGAATCAAAACTCATAAAACTCAAATAGGCTGGGTCTGTACATAAGCACCCATTCCTTCAGCAGCTCTCTCAGCAAATACGGTCTCCCAATTGGCTTGGTTTCCCATCCCCACAGGAGCATATGGGCTCTGCTTAGGGCAGCTACAGGTAATCTGGGCAGGGACCAGAGAAACAATTCAGTGGGTTGGGACAAGCTTAGGTGTCTCAGGAGCCCACAAGAATAGATAATAGCTATGGTTGCCCAGGAAATGCAGCAATAGTTGAGAAGGGTCCTCAATAAGCCCAGTGGGGCTCAGAAACAACCCTCGCTTTCATGGGCATATCTATGTTTAAAGCTGTGCTCAGTGGCAGAGGGGCCTGGACAAGCCCAGAGTGGTAACATGGGGATCCTCTGAATAGCCTTCAGAGAACTAGGCCAGTTGACTGAGGTATAGGGACACAGTACCCAAGACATGAAGGCTGGGCCCAAGGCTCAGACAGGGGTTGGTAATGAGAAGAGCAGGTGTGGCAAGTGCTCCCTGTTGCCTCATCTCTACCAGCTGCTTCCTGTGCAGTTGAGTTCGGTTGTAGTTGTCATAGAGAACCCAAGTGAGGAAAGCAGTGGGTGAAGCAGCTAGCCACAGTGGCTGGTTTTGGTCCTGGAGTTTTAGGAGACTACTCATAGCAGAATTTTCAAAAGCTGAATACCTTGGGTGGCAGAACAATGAAAAATGAAAGGGTGGGATGGGTGGCCTCTTTTTAAGCCAGGAACTTCCTCCAACTGCTAATGGAGGAAGGAAATCAATGTTTGTCTGCAGCAATGAGGTGGGAGCAAAGAGGCTAGGCCAGGCATCATCTGCCTTTCTCTTCCCCACTTTTCTAGCAGGTATTTCCACCCAGGGATTTGTAACTGCTGCCTCCACTTGGAACAACACTTTCTATGGTAACTAGGGTACATTTTCTCTCATCCTACACTGATGATGCTGGCTGTTTGCTTTTTTTTTTTTTTTTTTGAGGGGGGCAGCATTCAGCCTTGTTCAATGCCCTAAAATGAGAAAAAGCACTACCCTGATATTCTAGAACCAAGTAGGTGAGGGAAATGAAATTCATACCACACATACCCATCTTCCTCATCCCACTGGAGATGCAGGGCAAGGTCTGCATGCACAGTGCTCAGAGTAGCCTTTCTGGGGAACCAAGCCAGTGCTGGCTTCACTCAGCTTGGCAAGGGACCCACTGTCTCCCAGAGTATCTCTGGACACCATGAGTCCACTGTCTGGTTACCCAAGCTATGTCTCCACAAAGGCCAATTCATCAACGCCCCCCACCTCCAGGCTCCACTCCTAGGCAGACCTCGCGGGCAGACCCATTCCTGGGCAGCACAGGATTTGGAGCAAGACAGATGTGGGTTCGAACCCTTTCCTTACTAGCCTTTTGACTTTGCACAAATCACTAAATCTCTGAGCTTCAGGGGCAATTAGAGACAAGAACAAGTCCAAACTCAATGGATGTAGAGTGACCAAAAGCAGCAGCATATGCAAAGGTGAAAAAGGCTCCTTGATCACTGCCCAGCACATCGAAGGTGATCATGAATGCTGGTGCTTTTCCTCCCTGTACCTCGTGCCCATCCACTGCCTTCCCTCCTGTGCCTGCGGATGGCTGGCTGTGCTCTTCCCGAAGGCTACCCCTTCTACCTGTGTACTGAATTCCAGCCCCTTCACCTGTCAAAGGCATTTTTCCAGCAAATGTCCCTTCTCTTTGCTGTACCCTTAGTGTTTCTTTATGAGATATTTTCCATTTGTATGCAAACATTCTGAAATTTTTCCAACTTAAAAAAACACCACCACCACCATCACCTACCTAGGCCCTACATCCACATTCAGGTATTGAACCATTTAGCTGCTCCCATTTATGTAAAATTTCTAAGGAAAGTTGTCTATATTAACTCTCCTCCTCCCATCCTCTCCTCCTCATTATCTCCCTTAAAAAACAAAACAAAACACATTTCATTAAGGAAATTTCAAACATATAAAAAAGCAAAGAGGACAATATGATGAACCCTATGTACCCACCACCCAACTTAAGCAATAATCAAGTCATAACTAATCTTATTTCAGCTATACCAACTCCAACCACTTTTCACTTTTCCCCAGGTTATTTTGAAGCAGATTTTAGACATTATATACTTTTATCTATAAATATTTCAGTATGTATCTCTAAAAGATTACTCTTTAAAAACATGTGCATAATACCTTTATTACACCCACAAAATCAACTTAAATTTCTTAATATTATTAAATGTCCTCATTGTGTCCTGGGAATTCAAATTTCTCTGACTGTCCAGATGCTCCAAACTCCCAGAAACATATATTCCCAGAAGAAATCTTGGAGAATGTCCTAGGAGACTTTATGGGGAAGGTTTTAAGATGCTTTCAAGAACAAAGTAGAATGTCATTGGCGGTCATGAAAGCAACATTACTGAGCACCTACTGCATACCATGCTGTGTGCTCTACCTGCATCGCTCCTTTAATCCTCACATCAACCTTCTAGGGTAGGTTTAGAGTTGCTGAAAAACTGGCACACACACTTAGTGACCTGGTCAGGATGTAAACCCAGGTCTGTGGGACTCCAAAGTGTCAGCTACAGACCACCGCCATATGCCCTCTGCCCTGCTCTAAAATAGGGCTATGGGAGCCAGTTCCCCAGAGGGCCTTCCTACTTGTTTATTTCCAGATGAAAGGAAAAGCAGATATCCTGAGAATGAGCTGTTCATTCAGTGAGGGTGGGAAGAAGAGAGAAGGAATCCCTTTCATTGAAAAGAGAGAACCTAAAAACTGCCTGGAGTCTGAATCTCAGCATGTGCTGAAATAGCTCTGGCTGCAAAATCCCAGGTGGGATGCAATCTTTCCGTAGCACCTACTTTCCCCCAGCTCATTAGCATTTCCTTGCCGTTCTGGAAGCTCACAGCTGCGGACCTTCTTAGCTAATGACAGCTGCTTAGCAACAGGGAGCTGGTTAATAAGGCCCTGATGTTGTTTCCAGCTCCACAGACTCCACCCCTGTCTCCCATTACAGCTCAAACTCAGCTTGAAGCAACCCTCAGGTTGATTGACCTTCCCAGAGAGGGCCGGGAACCTGGTAACGAGGAGGCAGGGCTGATGGGGTTGGCCTGGGTCCCGCCCGCAATGCCTCCTAGGGAGAGGAGACAACTATGAGTCTGAGAACCTGCTGTGCCAGGCCAGGAACATCTTTGTGGACTTCCTAAACCTGCTCTACCACCGAAGGTTAAAATCCTACCTCAGAGCCCAATCAGAATAGAGCAAACAGAAATACAGGCACACTTCAGCTTTGCTTTATTGTGCTTCACAGATGTTGCATTTTTTTTTTTTTTTTTTACAAGCGGAAGGTAAGCCCCTCCACCAGCAAAGATTATGACTTGCTTTATATCAAATAGTCTGGAACTGAACCCACAATACCGCTGAAGTATGCTAGTATTGTGGGGGCAGATACTCCCAGAACTGCCAGAGGGGAAGGCAGGTCCAGAGAAAACCAGTGCTCATGTTGGGCTGATGCCTAAACTGAGTACGCCCTCTTTAAGCACATACATCATTATAATGAATGCAGAGTTCAAAGGTGAAACTTGGGACAATTTGCTGTTTAACCCTGATAATGAAGAACTGGAACTTTAAGCAAACATAATCAGTTGGGAGGGTATATGGGAGCAGCTAGGGCTTATGGAAGTTCTCAGGCTCTGTGTAATAGTAAGAGCTCTACAAGAAGAATTCTATGTTTATAATAAAGCTCTATGGTTCTAACTTGCCCTTCCATTAACTTTTTCCCCTTATATGAATACCCCTCTATCTGGACACACAGGCTATAGTGCGTACGTGGCTTGCTATGTCTGTATGCTCTGGGCTGCAACCCTTTCTTTTTCCTGAATAAATCCTTTTGGCGACAAAACACTTAGTCGATATTATTTTTCAGTTGACAACCCTGACCATGAGTTGCCCACAACAAAAGTTAAAAGTACCTTGTTCTCTGGGGGAGGGTATGGCAGGAGATATCAGCCTACACCTGAGGGTTCAAGAAGCAACAGGGAAAACAACCTTATTTTGAGCCTCAATTTGATTCAACAGTAAGTCTTAACTTTAGTGTAAAAGTTTCAAACGCCATATTTGAAACCAAATGCAAACCTGCCAGGACTTGACAAATCATACAGTGGTAGGTTTGGGCCTACTATCCAAGCCTCAGACTCCACCAGTGGAAGAGGGTAGTTACATGGGTCCTGATCTCTAGCCTGGTGATTCAGAGGTGGCGCCTCAATTTGATTCAACAGTAAGTCTTAACTTTAGTGTAAAAGTTTCAAACGCCATATTTGAAACCAAATGCAAACCTGCCAGGACTTGACAAATCATACAGTGGTAGGTTTGGGCCTACTATCCAAGCCTCAGACTCCACCAGTGGAAGAGGGTAGTTACATGGGTCCTGATCTCTAGCCTGGCGGTTCAGAGGTGGCTGCCTCAGAGCAGCACTGCAACCATGCTCTGTGGCTGGAAAATACACAGGCAATCCCTCCCTGCCAGCCAGGGTTTGCCAGCAAAGCTTCCTCATAAGGTTTCTACCTGCAGAGGCCTGACCAGTTTCTTGGGGGCCCAGAGCCCAAATGCTCCTCAAAGCTCTAGGGAATGTGGTCACTCCAGTCTCCACAGCCTTCACTCGGCTCCCAATCTCTCAGCACCTTCTCTGCACACCCATTTCTCCCAGAATGAAGCTCAATTCTGGATGTGGCTAGGAAAACAGCAAGATCCAGCATAAGATTGAATCTGCTTCAGGCTAAAAATGCATTTCTGAGCATTATTCCAGAGGTTGAAGGGACTGGTATATCAGAATCTCCAAAAAGCCAGAGGAGTAGAGTTTTTCCTCAATACATATCTATTCTTCCCTCTGCCTCCCCACAAGAATCCCTGATTATGATTCCACTATGTGATGCATGTAAATGGTTTGCAGGCAGGAAAAAAGACTGATAATCACTGCTTCGAACCAACCTTATTTTGAGCTCCAATTTAAATTTACCTACCTCTGAATACCAATTTTGACAAAGTGTAAAGATTCTTTTTCCAGGCATTTAGATGCCCCAGCTTGCCCTAGCTTTATACTGCTGGTAGCCTCTCCTGCTAATGTTCTCCTCGGTGACTGTGCACTGAGCCAAAGGCAGAGGCAGCAAACTGGCAGAGGCTTGCAGATGCCTTTTGTTTGGCCCACACATTCTTTTAAAAATGGGAATTAGTTATCAGCATTTAAAAATTGAGAAATTTCACATAAACACCCAGAATTCTGGCTTCTCTTAAAATAAAACAAAGGTCATGACAAGCCTAGGCCGGTATTCTTGCAGGAGCTAAGTGGTGGCTGTCCTCTTCAAAAGGGCAAATGCAGCTAGCTCAGCCCACCCCCTACCACTGCCTGTTCTCATACCCAGCCTCTGTGTGGACCTTTCTCACCTGACCCTGCAGACATTTAAGTCTGCACTCCTGAACCCAAGGCATCTCCTGAAATCCAGCAGAACAGGGTTCCTGGGCTGACTTTAGATTTGGGTCAATTTCATAAACCTTTTTTCTATTTCAGCAACTGAAACTGGCTAAAAGTAGAAGAATCATTCCTTCTGAGGGTGAGACCCTGCCTGCTGGAAATGGCCCTGGGGTTCCAGGCAGGAGAAAAAAGCAAAAGCTCCACTGCTTCCTGGAGCCCCTGGACTTATGAGAGAGGAGAGCTTACAGTTTCTTCCCACCCTAACTGGCCAAATGTGGGATGCCCACAGCTTTTCTCCCTGCCTCTCTTTCCCCATTCCCCCATGGCCACCCACATGTGGCGCCCATACACAAGCTGTTTGTGCTAAATTATTCTGTGTTGTGTTTGCTGTGGGTGCTCTGGATGAAGCCTAGCACCAAGCCATGCAAAAATGGGCCATGAGCAGAGCCCTTCTGGTAACAATAACAGACAGTGGCTGACATCAAGGGAACCCAGCACAAGTAGAAAGGAGCAGAGTCCTAATACTCATCAAAGCTACTTATTGCAAAACTAGAATACTTTTTCCCTAGCATAGGATCTGCCCAAGAAAAGGTGAGATTAAATTGCTCTTTGCAAACCTGGGAATCATTACATCATCCCAAAGAACCAGGAACACTCACCCAAAAGGGAGATGGTAGGAACTCAAATCCTACAAATCTAGCCTCAGCATCAACATACAAAGGAGAAGGAAAGATGCATTTTCTGAACTCTTACAATGCTAGAACATTCACATGCATCAACCTCAATCCACACAAAAATTCCTTAAGGTGGGACTCATCCCTCTGTTTTTAGAGGAGCAAACTGGGGGTGACAGATGTTAAGAAACTTGTCCAAAATGACTTAAGAAGCAGAGCACCAGGATTTGTCTGAATCCTCAGTCTTTCACTCAGGCTCTGCTCACAGGCAACCTCTCCCCAGTCATCTTTCTGCATTTCTCTGCTTTTTCTTCATAGCTATTGTCATACCTTTTATTGCATGATATATTCATGTGTGCATTTGTTTTCTGTCTGTCTCCTCTACTCAGAGAACAGCATCTGATACTGGGTGAACCTTCAGTGTCTGTTGCTGGACTAATGGGAAGGACAGCTCTATCTGCCTTATCACACTATTGTCATCTGCTTTTCTTCACTCCTTCTCCTCAGAAATGCACAAATTCTCTTCCACAAACCCTAAACACCAATCTCAGAGGCCAAGTAAAACAACCTAAAGATGGCAACTGGCTCTGTGTCTCTTCAGAAAGGGAGTTGAAAAGATCAAATTCCTGAAAAATCCAAGAAAACTTGCTGTACGTAGAGACAGGCTTGCTCCTACAAAGGCAAAAGTGTTCCCATTGAGGAGGAAGTGATGGTTTATTACAGACCTTCTCTCTTCTAAGGCAGGAAGGCTTTGGCTATCCCTCCTATCCTACATTCATGTTGTTTTGCATCCAATCAAGTGCTTGGAGAGTTGGGATGCTAAAGCAACACAGGTGGGGTTAATTAGACAGTAGATCTGGCACAAAAAACATCCAAAAAGTACAAACCCTTCCTCGGAGTTAAAGATAAACCAGAGTAGTGGTTCCCACACCTGAATTATCTAAGACAATGGTTCTTAAAGTGTGGTCCCTGGACCAGCAGCATCAGTGTCACCTGTGAATTTGTTAGAAATGCACATTCTCAGGCCCATCCCAGACCTACTAGAATCAGAAACTCCAATGTTGAGACCCAGGAATCTGTTTTAACAAGCTTTTCAGGTGACTCTGATGTACGATAAAATTTGAACAGTATTGTCTTAGGGAACTGAACATGTATAGATTTGTGGATCCTGGGTATTTTGATTCAATAGGTCTAGGAGGGGGCCCAAGGAGATTTTAATAGCTTCTAAGTTGATTCAGACTTGCAGCCAGATTTAAGTACTACTAAACCTGAGGACTCATTTTTCCCTGGTCCCAGGACAGTGTATTCAGTTTTAAACCCATCTCCCACTATCCCCCAGTCACTCACCACACAGAGCAATGATGTGGCTGCTATCTTCATGCACAAACTTCCTGGTGACAGCCTCCTCCATGATTTGCTTCACCTGTGGACAAATGGGCAGTATCGTCATTTATTTTTCTGATCAAAGTCCTGTGGGCAAGTAAATAGCTTGGCTCTGCTCTCCTCTCTGGATTGACACTTGCAGAGCAGATAATAGGGATGGGAGGGGTGGGGATGGCGGGGGTGGGGAAGCAGTTTCTTCAGCATAGACAGATCCAAGCATCTTGTAAAGGCAACCAGGAAAAGAGATACTAAAACCCACCAACCAATCAGCTGACCAACCAAGCAGAGGCTTCAGCCCAGAAGAGTCCTGCTGTGGAGAACAGGGCCAGGATGCTGTTTGCTCATCTATACTTAGCTGGAGAAGGGCTTCTGGGCAGATACACTGTCCTTTAGGACAAACTGTCTCAGTACGGGCTGCAGATAAACAACCTCCTTTTCTTCCCCTTCTCTGAGGTTAGGGGTAGGTCCATCCAGGCCTCAGGACACTCTGCACATGCTCGCAAGCTCAGCTTTATTTCTGTCCAGGTAAAACCCTGATGTTTGGGTTCTTACCTGGATGTAAAGCTCCCAAATATCTTGTAAGGTAAGCAGTTACATCTTTTAGAAAACACTTAAAAAAAAACACACACACACTTTTTTATTGATATATAGTAAACACATAGAAAAGGGTATATATCATAATTATACAGCTTGATCAATTTTCACAAACTGAACACACCTGTGAAACCAGCATCCAGATCAAGAAACAGAACATATGACCTGTACCCCAAAGCTACCCCCCACTCTGCAGTTTCCTTCTATTCATTACTCCCCTCAAGGGTACCCACCATCCTGACTTCTAATGTCATAGTTTGCGGTATTTTGTACTTTTACTAGACAGAATTACTCAATGCTCAGTGTTTTGTGACTGCGTTTCTCTTGCTCCCTGGTGTGATTGTGAGATTTGTTGTGTGTAGTTGTGGACTGTTCATTGTACATTGTGTGAACACACCACAATTGACTGGCATTTGAGTAGTTTCCAATTTGAGGTTGTCATGAATAGTGCTGCTATGAACATTCTGTACATGTCTTTGGGTGAACATAGGTGCTCATTTCTCTGGATTTATATTTTTAGGCAAGGAATTTATGATGCATATTTTCTGCTTTACTAGATTTTGCCAAATTGTTTCCAAAGTTGTTGTACCAATTTACACTCCCGTAAGCAGTATAAGAGGTTTTAGTTACTTCTAACACTTAAGCCAAGCACTTTTGATGTCCTGGGGGAACCTGCCAGGGGACAGATACTAATCCTGGAGATTAGAGGAATGGATTACCTCAAGACAAGTATAAAACCTTCCAGATAAAATATGCTCTAGCCAAAGCTGGACTTTGCCATTCCTTAGACAAGGCACGCAGTGTCCTGATGCTGTCCTTGCTCCCAAGTCCCTCACCTATGACTGTACAGTTTGGACGATGATAGTGCTTCTAAAGCCTGAGAAGTAGGAAGGAAGGGAATGGAGGCTCCTTCCTGCTGGAAACTGCTCATGGTTAGTGCTTAGGTAAAGGGGATTCAGATCAATCCTGCATTCTAACCTCTTAAAATCTTCTTAGATTACTTCCCAAGGAGTGTTTGCATTAAACAGAGCATAGTCACAGTTCAAAGACATGCAGGCATCTGAAGCGAGTGGGAGGACAGATTTTTGGGTTAGGAGGACCAACAGATGCCCCTAGAATCATACCAGAGGTCTTTTGTGAAAGGTCAGCCTTGCCTACAATTATCCCCATTGTCTCTACTTGTAGGAGAAGAAAGGATATTTTCTCTTGAAATCAAGCACTCAAAGGGGTAAGGGAATCAAGAGCTCAGAACAGGCCAACCTTTGTCAGGTAATATATATAGCTGTAGCATATTCTGGACATTTCTCATATTTGTTTAAGAATCATTCTTGTATTATAGACAGCTTTCTAAGTACAAAAAATAAATCATTGTCTTCTCAAAAATCTTTCCCATCATCCCTGATCAACTCCAAATTTGGATCACACCAACAATTCTAGGACTTCTGTCCATAGTCTGGATATGGCTATTTTTTGTTCTTGTTTATACTGTTCACATAAGTCTCTCACTAGACTGCTTGTTTTCTGAGGATAGTCACTGAGATTTGAGATTTCTCTTTTCCTTGGGGAGACTACAATTGGGCTTAAATACTGATTTGATATACTCCTGGCCTAAAAAACTCTTTCTTGGCTACTTCACAGCAAAGTCACAAAGGAGCTTCACACATACACAGCTAGAAGGGTGATGGCTTCAATCACTTCTTTACCAGTGGCAGGGAAAAGAACAAGTGTTAGGGCACAATAACCAAGCTATAGTTAATGCAGGAGAACCATCTAGAGCCTTCTAGAATTTTATGAGAACCCAGAATCTCCTCCAATCCTGAAACTCTAGGAGGGGGTAAAGGAACCAATATGGTAAATTTATATATGAGGTAGATATAATTATCCCTATTTTAGAGATGAAAAAATTGAGACTCAGAGAGGTTGAGTAACTTATTCAAGATCATATAGAACTAGGTCCAGACTATTCCCAAATTTAAGCATTCCCATCAGACTTTGCAGTCTCCAAAATCAGTAGATTTAGTTACCAAATAAATATTCATTGAGTGCCTACTGCGTGCTAGGCACTGGATACAGAGTAGCAGACAAAACTAACGGTTCTTTTGCCTCCATGAAGTGTATACATCTGGCAGGCACAGAGGTAGGTAAGAGTTGTTCATGGCTCCAGAGGCCTAATCTATTCTAATCCATCTGCGGAGTTGAGCTCTCCAGCTCTCATATGGGGGTGAGTCATTCATATGGGCACCCTCCTTCCCTATGAAATCAAAATGGGCTTTAGGGCAGGTCAAGTTAAAGGACGTTAGTACAGAGGGCTCTTTCCTCTTTCTGACATTGAGGGTGGGGTGCCTCCTCAAAAGGGGAAAAAAAAAATCTGAGTGTTAAAAACCATTATCAACTCCCCCTACCCTTGTCTTTGGGTAAGGAGGTGGGCGTGGAGTGAGAAGCCGTGAGGTGTGCTGCGAACTCTCCCGCAGCCGCCACTCAGTTCTCAGAGGTCTACAGAGTGGGGTGTAGGGCAAAACCGATCTAAGCCCCCAAATCGCCTGTTCGGCCGCTCTAGGAGATCAGAGCGGGGCCCCGCCCCCTCCCCAGGCGGCACG